>NC_140976.1:40655867-40718367 GCF_056783735.1 Eptatretus burgeri
ATACCACAACATCTAGCTTTTAACTGACACTCCTGAAGGAAAACAACTCGGCTGCAGATATCTACGGCCGATTGAGTCAGGTGTACGAAGATGCCTGCACGGGCGCTAGCAGTGTCAGAAGGTGGGTGAAACACTTCAAAGACAGAAACACGGACATCGCTGATCAGCCACGTTGTGGTCGGCTGAGAAGTGCCACAACTGAATGCAACGAGCAGAAAGTTCATGCGCTCATCAGTGAGGACCAAAGAGTGATTGTTAAGGAGATCGCAGCGCAGCTTGGCATAGTACACCGTACTGTAAAGGAGATGATAGCAACCTTGGGATATCAGAAAGTTTGTTCCTGTTTGGTTCCCCATTTGCACACAGAGGAACACAAAAATATGCATGAATGCATCATCACAGTTACTTCAACGACCTGCTGCTAAGGGCGATGACTTCCTGTTCCATATCGTGACAAAGCGGCCGATGGAAAAAAAAAAAAGCTGTCGACTTTCAACATGGCAACACTAGATCTCACACTGCGTGTCTGACATTGGAGGAAATCTCATAGAATGGCTGGGAAGTGCTCCCCCACCCCTTCCACCTCCATACAGTCTGAACTTGGCCCCACTCAGACTACCCTTGAAAGATCACATGAGAGGCCAGCACTATGAAAATGACAAGGCAGTCCAGATAAACATTCGTAGCTCGTTGCAAAGTGTTGCAACAGACTTCTATCATGGTGGGATTTTTAAGCTGTGCAACGCTGGCAGTAATGCGTGAACAGCTCCATGACCTCAATGAAAGGCTTCTTTTTTGGGTACATGATCGAGGCTTATGGAAAAGCTAAAGCAGAAAGGAAAAAGCAAAACATCAACAGCAGAGTAGAAGTGATAGTGAGAGCAAGGGGAGGGGGAGAAGGACACACAGGGGTGAGAGAAAAGAGAAACAAATGAGTGGAGATGAGCAGTGAGCATGGATTTTGGAAGTTTAACAACAAGAGTTACTGGCAGATGGTGTGCACCCTGCAGAAACCTGGAAGGGACAGAGCCAAGAAAAGGCATAGGGTGCAAGACCAAAAAGGAAGACCAAGACCAAAAATGTGCAAGACCAAAAAATAAATAAATAAACCAAGGTTACCCGCAGGGTGACCTGTATCTTGCCAAAAGGTGACCATGTGTGACTTCTTTAAGGTCACACTGAGGTGAACAGAGCTGCTATCCACCAGGAGCGACTCCTTGAGGAATATCTGCCTACGAGAGATTCCGATGAGAATCGTTCTACAGAGTAACCATGAAAAATATGCGTTTTCCTCAAAACGTCACCAAATGACGTCATAATGTCTCAAGCTTGACATATCTAGAAAGCACTCATCGAGGTGTTCAATTTGAGGTACTACACGATATGGTTCCTAAAACTCGAAAATTTGACCTTGGGGTCAAATATGATTGACCTCAGGCGCTAACCATGAAGGTCAAGGCCAATTGCCACCAAAAATTAATCAGCTGAGTGCCAGACCGTATACTACATTCCCATAAAGTTTGGAGATGATTCGATTAAAATTACTCAAAAAATAAGGGTTTCGTCGACCTCCATGATTTACCGCAAAGTGACCTTGACCCTTGACCTTGACCTTTATGTGTGCTGAAGGGTATTGTAATAATACTACGATATGTGTACCCACAAGAGTTTCCGATGAGAATTGTGCTCTACAGAGTGATATAAAGGTGAAAACTCCAATGATTACAGACAAATAAAATACAATTTTCATGAAAAAGCCGTTTTTTCGTCATGACGTCATCAAATGACGTCATAGCGTCAAACTTTTGACAGATCTGGAAAGCACTTATCAAGCGCTTTCATATGAGGTATTACTCGATATGGTATCTAAGATTTCAAAATTTGACCTTGGGGTCAAATATGTTTGACCTTAGGCGCTAACCATGAAGGTCAAGGCCAATCGCCACCAAAAATTAATCAGCTGAGCGCCAGACCATGAACTATATTGCCATGAAGTTTGAAGACGATCCGATCAAAATTACTCAAAAAATAAGGGTTTCGTCGACTCCCCTGATTTGCGACAAAGTGACCTTGACCTTTGACCTTGACCTTCAAAATTTTATGCGCTGAAAGGGACCTCTATAGGCCTCTGATATGCGAAGTTACAAAAATTTCCAATGATAACTGTGCTCTGCAGAATTTTTTATACGTGGTTACAGACAAACAAAAAAAAAACATACAAGCTGACTAACATAACTTGCAAAAACTTCGTTTTGGCAAGATAAAAATGTCAAAGTA
Organism: Eptatretus burgeri; assembly: GCF_056783735.1. Classification (NCBI taxonomy): domain Eukaryota; kingdom Metazoa; phylum Chordata; class Myxini; order Myxiniformes; family Myxinidae; genus Eptatretus; species Eptatretus burgeri. The sequence continues at coordinate 40,658,145 of NC_140976.1, forward strand.
ACAGGCCTAGATGCTCTTTGTGTTTAGGGTGGGCACAGGGTCTAGAAGACTTGGTGTTCTCATCTGAGGGAAAACAGGATTGCTCAGTTGGTGTTGAGTTCACCTCTAAGCTGTCTGCTGCTGGATAAGCTCCACTAGACTGCCCTCCCATGTAGCCAAATAAACTAAAAACTGCCACCCTGATCCAGTTCCAAAAGTGGGTGTTATATGTTTATACGTTATACCGTCCTTCAGATTGGAATAAAACCACCTGGTCAATCTACAGTGCCTCTTGAAAGCCAGCACCTTCTTTAGAAAATTTTAACCTTTTGTTGCCTTATAACCTGGAATTAACTTGCATTAAATCAGACTTTTTCCACCTTTATTTACACATCATAACCCACAACTTCCAAGTGAAAAACAAATTCCACAAATTTCAGAAAATTAATTAAAAATACAAAATTAGAATATCCTCGTTGGATAAGTGTCGACCCCTCTTATAATAGCAATTGTAAATTCGCTCAGGTGTAACCAATCACCTTCAAAATCACACACCAACTTAATTGGCCTCCACCTGTGTTAAATTGTCATGATTCTGATTATTTCAGAATAAAATCAGCTGTTTCTGTGGGTTTCCTCTGCTGGGTGGTGCATTTCATAGCAAAGACTCAACTATGAGACCTAAAGAGCTTTCAAAAGACCTCTGGGATAAAGTTGTGGAAAGGCACAGATCAGGGGATGGGTATAAAAATATTTCAAAGGCCTTGACTATCCCTTTGAGAACAGTCAAGACAATCATTAAGAAGTGGAAGGTATATGGTACCACCAAGTCCCTACTTAGATCAGGCTGTCTCTCCAAACTGGATGACCAAGCAAGGAGGAGACTGATCAGAGAGGCCACCAAGAGGCCAATGGCAACTTTGAAAGAGCTACATGCCTTTATAGCAAATATTGGTCACTGTGTGCATGTGACAACAATATCCCAAGCACTCCACACATTTGGCCTGTATGGCAGGGCAACAAGAAGGAAGCCATTACTCAAAAAAGCCCACCTTGAGCCTCATTTGAGGAATGCAAAAACCCACTAGGGAGATTCTGAAGCAATGTGGCAAAAGGTTTTGTGGTCGAACGAAGCCAAGATGGAACTTTTTGGCCGAAATGCAAAACATTTTCTTTGGTGCAAACCCAACCCAACACAGCACATCACTCAAAGAACACCATCCCGACTGCGAAGCATGGTGGGGTCAGCATTATGTTATGGGGATGTTTCTCATCAGCAGGGACTGGGGCACTTGTCAGGATGGAAGGGAAAATGGATGGAGCAAAACAGAAAAATCCTAGAGGAAAACCTGCTGCCCTCTGCAAGAAAGCTGAAATTGGGATGGAAGTTCACCTTTCAGCATGACAACAACCAAAAGCACACAGCCAAAACTACACTGGAGTGGCTAAGGAACAAAAAGATAAATGGCCTCGAGTGGCCCAGTCAGAGCCCCGACCTAAATCCAATCAAAAATCTGTGGCACGACTTGAAGATTGCTGTCCATCAACGCTCCCCACGCAACTTGACTGATCTTGAACAGTTTTGTTCAGAAGAATGGGAAAGTATTGCCCAATCAAGGTGTACAAAGTTGGTGGACACCTATCCCAACAGACTCACAGCTGTAATTGCTGTCAAAGGTGCTTCCACCAAGTATCAACTCAGGGTGGTGGACACTTATCCAACCAAGATATTGTTACGGCTGTGGAAATTCGCAGAACACCATAAAGGTCCGTAGTTCAGTTAGATCGATAAGCCTGTGTTCAGTTAGATTTCCCCACCGTTGTTTAATGGGAATTTATTCGTGTCACAGGGCTGTGATCCTTTGAGGTAGGTTTTTCTTTTTCTATCGTTATTTTGAACCAACCACATCTCCACCACCATTACAACCAACATCGCTCCCCTTAACCACAATACCAACCACAACCACACCTGCCTCTCAACAACCACGCCATCCTCACCACTCCGCCAGCAACCGTCAACATCTCCACGCCACAAACATCGCCTCACCTTCGTCTCCGAAATGACGCCATATTTGCACCAGCCGCAGCGAGTCCCCAGCGAACAGCATCGATGCAAACCGACGCAGTAGGTTTCGTTGTGAGCGCAAGTCTGGTGATTTCTACCACGTCCGCTCTGAGTGAAAGCTTCGCCTCGAAAAACGGATCACAGGAGAGAAAGGGGCAGGGCCTGTGGGGGTCGAAGGGTGTTGATTTCTACCACGTCCGCTCTGTGTGGAAGCTTCGCTCTCGGAGAATCGGATCCAGAGGGCCGGTGATCTCTACCACGTCCGCTTTCCAGGCAGAGGTCAGAGGTGAGAGTGCGGAGATCAGATCTCGTCTCACCAGCCCTATAAAAGGCCGTGCAGAGCACCGGTTCAGGCAGTCTGGAGGGGTCGGAGAGCCAAGTGGAGCCCGAAGTCTGGAGAGAGTCAGTCGGGGAAAGCCAAGGAGCTGCGTGGAGACCACAGCCGTGGAGAGCTTGCCAGCGCCAAGGCAGTCTGAGGTAATCGGACCTCAGCACAGTTCGCGCATCGCTGAGGAGCGGACGGGGTCGTAAGAGCATCAACTCTGACAGAACACTAAAAGACCCGTTCGTTCCTCTCAACCGCGTTGCTGGCCGGGGCCTGGATCACCTCGCCTTGGCAAGGCCGCAATCAGGCACGGCTGTCCTAGCGGCCGTGGGAAACAGACGTCGCGACGTGCCCATCGTCACAAGGCCACAATCCGGCGCGGCTGTCCTAGCGGCCGTGGGGAACAGACGTCGCGACCTGCCCATCGTCGCACCAAGAGGGTGCAGGTAACCCGCATTGGTCTCGTGGGCTCATTCGGTCAACCAAGGCTCACGCAATATAAAGATCCACGGACCCTGTCTGCCACTCTCGTCTATGAGAGTGGCCTTTTCCTTTTCTTTTGAGTGAATCTTGTGGCGCCGAGTCTGACAAGTAAAAACTGTTAAGTGACTGTACATTAATAATAACCATATTCGGTCGTAGTGCTTCCCTTGCTTTTGTTTGCCTGCATGATTGACTGTATATGTGTACGTGTAAAATAAATGTGCTTTGTTCAAATGTACCCCGTTCGTCGCGTCCTCCTTTCCCCACATTGAAATGCCATCTTGCATCGCGGAATAATTAGTGGGGTTTTAAATACCCGGTAAATAGAATCGAATCCGGCGAGGTCGGGCCATAATACCCGCTCGGTTATCACTGCAAAACGGAACGGACCACTTAAACAGTTCGTGTCCCAAGCCGACCTGCGCCGAGGTACGGTCTCCCGGTTAGCTATCCGCGCGGGTACTTAGGTATATCGAGATTCGGCGATTGACCCTATCCTGCGCGGGTAGAAAATTGGCTGGGCCTTGGTGGGGTTGAAGACCCACCAGTGACAGGGTTCCGGCGTTGCTCAGGAAGGTCACGACTGAATTGTCCGTCCGGTGGGCGAGCTGCTACTATTAGTGGAAAGCAGCAGTTCGCACGCCGGCGGGCGCGAATTCGCAACAATATTCTAGTTTTGTATTTTTAATTAATTTTCTGAAAATGGTAGAATTTGTTTTTCACTTGGAAATTGTGGGTTATGATGTGTAAATAAAGGTGAAAAAGTGTTTCAATGCAGTTTTAATTCCAGGCTATAAGGCAATAAAGGTGAAAATTTTGAAAGAGGATGTGCACTTTCTATAGACCCTGTACTTCCAAGTTGTGCTTGTGAAAGATCTTGAAAAATCTCTAAAAATTCCACCATTGTTTGTCCGGATACCCTGACCAAACTTATTCCCTGCCAGAAGATTAAATGGGAGATGTAACTATATAATAAAACGGTTGTGAATGTTAAATTCGATGAAATGTGGTAAGAATAGAGTTTGTGGCATTCATTATAGAAACGAACAAAGCAGATGAGTAAATTGACAGATAAAGTTAACGTGGCGGTGTGGATGGATATATGTGATACCGGCATGATGGGCCCAATGGCCTCTTTCTCTGTAATCCAATACTAATTTGCATAAGTAGTGTGATATGCAAGAAAATAAGTCTCGTTCCAAAGTTTACTCCTGTAATATTTTCATTTCTGCAGTGGAAGGTCCTTCCTGTGAAAGGCAGTAATACGAGTAATCAGTACCGTTATTTAATCGCCATTTGTACTGGAGGCATGCCGAATGCAGGCACAAAGTCCAACATCTTCTGTCGAATTAGCTTCACCCAGACATCAAGTGGAACTTTTGAACTGGATAATGGCTTTTGCAAGGTAAGAAAAAAAAAAGCCAATGTTTTTTTCTTTCTATTTTTTGGAAGATATTTGGATGGTTTAAATGAAAGTTACAATTTTGTTGATACGCTGTATACACCACCAGCTATTCTCTCCCGATTTGCACATAAATGATGGCACTTGTCTTCTCCAGTTGTAACAATCAATCAGAAATGCCTCCCTAAGCATACACCAAAACCAAGGATCACAGTCAATGATGTGTCTTGGGGGAGTGGTAGAAAGGTGGGGTGGGGGTGCCTTCATGGAGTGGTAGAAGATTCGGGGTTGTGGGGGGGGGTGGGGGGTATACATAGTGTTTGACAACACCAATGCTTTCATTTCCATCATAGACTTGCTTCAGTTTGCAGATGGCACACTTTGATGAAAACTATGATTAGGAGTAGACTATCAAGGGCTGGTGGGGGGTGGGGGATATATGAGGGGGTATGTTGGAGATAGATTGGAAAAAAGGAAAAAGAAAGGAAGATGATAGGGGAGAGAGAGAGAGAGAGAGAGAGAGAGAGAGAGAGAGAGAGAGAGAGAGAGAGGGAGAGAGGGAGAGAGAGAGAGAGAGAGAGAGAGAGAGAGAGAGAGAGAGAGAGAGAGAGAGAGAGAGAGAGAGAGAGAGAGAGAGAGAGAGAGAGAGAGAGAGAGAGAGAGAGAGAGAGAGAGAGAGAGAGAGAGAGAGAGAGAGAGAGAGAGAGAGAGAGAGAGAGAGAGAGAGAGAGAGAGAGAGAGAGAGAGAGAGAGAGAGAGAGAGAGAAAGGTGCAAGGACATGAGTGTGGGATGAATGAGGATAGAAGGGAAACAAGTTTGGGACGACTTGAGAGAAAGGGTTAGGGAATGACGAATGTGCAGAGCATAAGGGTGAACGGTCAATGGCATTGCCATTTTTGAGTATGATATCCTCATAAATAGATATCCTCAAAATAGTTTGAATGAGGTGGTAGAAGGGCAGATTACTAACATATCCACGTTCGAGGTCATCATGGGATACCAATTGCAAATATAGTCACATACAAGCAACAGATCTCACTGAAAACCCTTTCATTGCAAAGAATCAGGGAAGTGGATGCAAGACACTTCCATGACAAAATTGTTAGTCTCATGAGACCTGATAGCCATCTGGTGAGAAAATATTGTGAAGGTTCAATTAAGTATCTGAGTTTCTGGAAAATGTGTGACAGTGTAACTTTCTTTCACACCATACCCTCGTATTTATAGCAATTACTTGGATTATTTGATGCTGATATGGATAGAATGCCTCCATGAGTGTTGCAGGGTTTTCAACGAGGAAGCATTCGAGCCTTCATACTGCCCATGAATAGCTGTCCCGGAAATCCCCAGTCCCTGAGAATCTGGAACGACAGCTCTGGTGAAGGACACAACAGAAGTTGGTTCCTTAGTGAGATCCTTCTTCACGATGCCCAGACTGAGCAAACGTACGTCTTGCATTTTCAAATCTCAATTACTTGATCTTACAAGACTTCTACAAATTTATAATGCGACTTCGGAATTCTTTGCAAACCCTCCCCTTTAATTGTATTACCATAAACGAATGAATATCGAGGTTTGGCAATTTGTTCTCCAACTCAAGAGAGTGATGAAAATGCTTCGCCATATTTGAAATGACACACGGAAAACTACCATTTCTCTTCCCAGTTTTCACTTCATTTTCAACGTGTGGCTGGGATATGAACACGAGAGGACATCTGCACTAGCCAAGCCAGCTGATGAAACAATGCTGTGTGATAAAAAGAGACAGTTCTCAGTGGAGACAAAAAACAACTTCTCAGATGCCCATCTATGGTGAGGTCATTTCGTCTAATTTCAGAACCTAAAGACTGCTCGTGTTTTGCATACAATCTCTAGTTGGGGTCATTCGATCAATATGTGTAAATTAGAGTTGACAGGATGGATTAGAGGTAGGCACACTCGCCTTTGAATCTCGACCCAGCTATAAACTGTCATCCTGGTCCTGGAAGGCGGGGCGATTCTTCAGTGTGTGTGCCATCCCTCGGATGGACGTTAAACTGGGCGCTCTGTCTGCTGACAATGGTGGGTGGACGTTAAAGATGTCATGGTGTCCTTCTCGATCAAGAGACTCAGATCATCCCCCATCTAAAACTATGATCTTATCTACCCACATTAACCCTTCTCAAGCCCACCTCTTCCCAACTTTCGAGATTTTCCTTCATGAGAGAGTTTCCGTCTGTATTAATCTTGTCTACTCCGTGTGTCCTCACCTACCCCTCATTCTTCCCCAAATCCCTTATTTGTCCAAGTCTCCCTCTATGTTGTCCCTCCACCTTGTTGTTGTTGTGTTGCCCCACTCTCTTTCTACTGTTCATATTCTGTTACATCCTGATCCATTCCATGTTCTAGCTACTCCATGAACTTCAACTTTGCATACAAAAATAAATAAAAAATAGATGAGCTATCGCCAACATCCTGGACAAGTTCTAAATTTCTGCTTTAACCGACAGTGGGCACTGCATCAGTGGCACAGCTATTCCCCCAGCAAATGACGCTACCCACAGCAATGCGCTGCATATGAAAAAAGAATAAGAATAGGTGTAAGTTGCAGCGATACATCACTGATCAACCCCCCACCCTACAATTCAAAATGATAACTTCCAAAATGGTTTTGAGGGCAGGAAGTTAAAATTTGTTTTGGGTTCCAGTGACAAATCACTGACTGCAATGAAAAAACTAGATGGTATTCATGAAATACTTACCTTGTGCAGTCAACGGTTTTGGATATATAGAGGTGCAACGTTTTTCGTTTTTTTTTTCCAAGATGGTGCCTGTACCACATGACTTATGACATCATGATTATCATTAAAATATTCTACAGGAGGAGGTGCTCCTATGGTGAAAATTTCTTGTCAATCGGACCAAAAATTGCAGGGAAATAAAATTCATCCTGATCAAATCAAGTGTTGTACTTGTCGAATTATGACGTCACAATTAAGGTAATGATGACATCATCATTAACAAATCTTATTCCCCAAGGGGAGTACTTGACAATAAGCCATGTTTCAATTTTTTCCGTGAAGCGGTTTCAGAGATATAGAGGTGTAACTTTCTTTTCGATTTATCCAAGATGGCACCTGTACTACGTGACCTATGACGTCATAATTATGAATGAAAAAATTAGACAGGCGGAGGCACTCCTATGGTAAGATTTCGTGTCAATCGGACCAACAGTTGCTGAGAAAATGTATTTTTGAAATACAGACGGGCACGCACGCCACACGTACGCAACCGAATGCCGAACCCTGCTTTTTGCTTCGCGAGCGAGCACAGGGTAAAAGTACTGTGGGATCTTTAACATCCACAAATTAATGCCAGCACACAGGTCCCTGTCCACCCAAGGCATCACACACTCATTGATGCCACTCTGCCAACTTGACGGTTCAGCGTCAGGCTGAGAATCAAACCCAGACGAGACAGCTCTCAGGTAAATGTACGACCTCTGCACCATCCTGCAGCAGGGACACTTCATTGGCGGTTTCCGATGTCTTTACCCAACAAGTTATAAATGTAAAACCCCCTGCAAGAGCCTTTCATGACTGTTTAATAAAAGGCATTTCAATGTTGTTCTGAAGACCATTGCTTCTGTCCTTCCAGGTCCTCCATATTCCTACAATATGCCAGGAATCCATTCACCAGTTTACAGCGCCTGGCTTGCTGCTTCCTGCTTCTCTTTCTCATGATGATCACCAATGCAATGTGGTTTGAAACTGCAAAACCAGAAACACTGAAGATAGGGCCATTCACTCCGGGAGACATCTTCATCATAATCGTCAGTTCCCTTATGGAAATCCCTGTGAGCTTGCTCGTTGTGCAGATCTTTCGAAGACGGAGAGCAAAACATCATAGTCTGGAGTTCAGTTCAGGATATCTGCCTTACTGGACGATCTACATCGCGTGGACCATCGTGGTCCTCACCATTATCACTTCGGGGTTTTTTGTGATTCTTTACAGCATGGAGTGGGGTCCAGAGAAAGCAAACCGCTGGCTCCTTCGCTTCTTCAGTTCTTTTATCATCTCACTGTTCTTCATCCAACCCATCAAGGTAACCATACATTGTACACTGTCTAACACAAAAGTTCACTTGACAACACTCTTTACCTTTGCATCCAGGAAGATAAACTGAAGCGAGTATTTTATTTATTTATTTATTTATTGGTCATCAAATGTACGTTTCAGGGGTTATATCTTATAAACCTTTGATGACAAATATATATATATATATATATATATATATATATATATATATATATATATATATATATATATATATATATTGTTGTGGTTACCAAATTCGCAAACCACCATTCAGGTCCCTTAGGTGAGATATCTCGGTAAGTACATGTGTAGTTAGGCCCAAACCCGTTGTCTAGTGGGAATACATGTCATTTATGCGTGCTGCGACTCTTCAGGATAGCCGTTTTTCTTTTACTATCTTTATTTTGGACCAACCGCCATGATTACCACCACAACCACAACATCAACCACCAACCACAACATCAACCACCAACCACAACGCCGCTTCACCACAACCGCCACGACCTTCACGTCACACCTCGCAACCGTCGCATCGCCACCGTTCTTGCGCCGCTTGTGGGTACCGGTGTTGGACTCGTGCAGGGCGCGCGCCGAACAGCGTGTACAAAATCACGGATTTTGTGCTTCAAAAACGGATCAAAAACGACACACGCCCACTTTTTGCCGTCCAATCGGTGAGCGAGGGGCGATTTGGCCCCGCCTCCAGGGCGTTGGAGGGCGATCGATATATGCAAATTTATGGATCAAAAAGCATTCACGCCCACTTTTTCTCGGGCCAATGGGGAGCGAGGTGAAAGGTCGAAGGGAGGGGGTCAAAGATGAGAGGGCGAAGCCACGGGGCTGATATAAGCGACCGTGTTCGTCAGTCCAGTGAGTAGTAGAGTCGAGAGGGAACAGAGAGTTAAGACTTCGCGGGCGGTGGAGTTGGCAAGAAGGAGCTGGTCATCGTGTGCGTTGGAGTCGGAGCGGAGGGAACGGAGCTGTGGAGAGGCGGCGAGGGCAGACGAGGGGGTGCTCGCGTCGTGCAGGGAGCTGCACCCCAGGGAGGCCGACAGCGCGACCTGGCCGAGGTGGAGACGCTCGTCGCGGGACAATAAAAATCCTCTATACCCCGAGCATCAGCAACCCCCTCCTGTTTCCCCCCGCGCTGAGATAGTGCGACCAAGGGGGCCCCTTTCCCACCCCCTACCAGACACTGTCCGCGGAGTTGAGGCACTATCGCCGCTCCGCGTCTCATCACCAGACGGGTAGGCCCGACCCGGTCTCGGCCTCAGGCCCGCCTCATCCATGAGGGTATTCTTTCCTTGGTTTTGGGTATGTGTTGTTGGCGCCGTCTGTGAAGTAAAATTGTATAAGTGTTGCCGTGTGCTCGTGTAATCGGTATTAGATCTGCATTGTCGCATTTGCTTTTTGTGTAAATTGAATTGTGTTTTTCTTTTCTGTGTGCTTTTGGTGGAATTGAATATGTGTGCTTTCCGTTCATCGCGAATAAATGTGCTTTTGTGTTGAACTGTTTCCCGCTTCGCTTCGTCATTTCTTTCATTGACTCCTCATCTTGCTTCACGTAAAGGGTTTGTAGTGGGCTGAATACGCCCGATAATTAATCGAACCGTCGAGGTCGACGATAACACCGCTCGGTTATCCCGATAGTACGGAACGGGTCGCTTAAGTGGCCCGTGTCCGAAGTCGACCTGCGGCGAGGTGCGATCGCCCGGTCTACCCTCCGAGTGGGTACTTAGGTCGGTCGAATTTGGCGAGCAACCCTATCCCACGCGGGGGCTGATTGGCTCGATCGCGGTGAGACCGAAAGGTCCACCCGTGACTGGTTCCCGGCGTTAGTCCGAGAGGGTCACGACTGGATTGTCCGTCCGGTAGGCGGTGTGCTGCGATTCGAGTTACGTGGCCGTCAGCACGTCGGCGGGCGCGAATCCGCAACACTGGTGTCAGGTCGTGCGATACAAATTCATCGCCCTCCTCGCGGCACTGGTATCGGAGAACAGGAAAACGGGCTCTCCTGTCTCCGGCTAAATTCACGGGAATCGGTCCAGGGGTGAGAGAAGCGACCCCCGATTCCCTCCAAATTACGAGCGAGCGAAATTAACCCTTTAAGAGAAGCAAGATGGCGTCTCAAGGCGAGCCGGAGCCGGGGGTATTAGAAATGGATATAGAAGGTGTAGGATCCATGGCCCAGGATGGAATGCCCGTGCAGGAACATGAACTCGCCCAACTGAACCCAGAGCCCGAAATAGGTGCGGCAGCAGCCGCGGTGTATGACACCTCCCCCCCCCCTCTCCACCAAAACCCTTCCCCAACCCTTGCCGAAACGGCTCAGCTGAGTGCATCCGACATGGCCCAGTTATGCGCCATGCTGGCGGCAATGACAGAAAAGATGGATACAAATACAAATGAAAAACGAAATGAAAGGAATGAACGAAAAGATGGATGCGAATACACAAAAAATGGATGAAAAGATGGATACAAATACAAATGAAGTGAAAACGACGATGGATGCGAATACACAGCAAATGAGGGAAGAAATGAAAGAGCTGCGGGGTGAGACGCAGAACATGGGCCGATGCCTGCAGGCGGGCATGAAGGCCGTGACCAGGGAGCTGGGAATGGCGACTCCACGTGTGGGAGCAAACGAGCTGGAAGGGGGTGCAACGGCTGACAGGCCCGCGGTGGAGGCGGGTGAAAAAATAATTCGGGGGGCGTGTTGGGCAAGGGTCGTGACAGAGGAATCGACGGTGACCAAGCGGGAAAAATTAAATGGGGAGACCAAAACGTGTGAGACGAGACACGAGGTGACGACGACAGAAACTTATAAATGTATAGAGACACGGGAGACAGAAAAAATAGAGGAGACAACACGATGAAGACGGGGTAAGTGACGCACACACACACACACGGAGGTAGTGGAGGATAATAGGAGTGAGCTGGCGGACTGGGTGGAGACCCAGTGCGAGCACCTGGATGGCCTCCTCCAGGAACGAGGGGAGGGAGTATGCCCCCTTGAGGCGAGTCACGACCAGGTGAGTTCGGTCGTGCTTTGCGAGGTTGAGGGGACGAGTGCTGCGAACGGGTGCACGGAGAGCTTGGGGGGTATAGAGGCCCCGGAGACCCTTGTGGGGACACGAATCCCCAGTGTGGTTGTCCCTGTGTGTGTGGTGCAAGGTGTGAGTGCGTCCCCGTGTGTGGAAGCGACCCCGTGTGTGAGTGGTGTGGTGGCGATTGTGCCAGAGTACGTGCTTCCCAGCACGCCGTGTGTGGGTGAGGCACCGTGTGTGAGTGAGGCCGTGTGTGTGGATGAAACGGCCAGTATGAGTGAGGCACCGCGGGTTAGTGTCCCCGCGTGTGTGGATGAGGCACAGCGGTTGAGTGCCCCCGCGTGTGTGAGTAGTATGGTTTGTGTGAGAAGTGAGGCACGCGTGGGTGAACGGCCGTGTGTAAGGTCGCTGTGTGCAAGGGAGACCGTGTGTGTGAGAGAGCGGTATGTGAGGGAGATGTCGGTTGGCATGCGGGAGCACGCAGCCGCGTCTCCCGGTTTGAATGTGATGGAGTGGACTGTGTGCGTCGTAACACGCAGGTGTACGTGGGTTGAATGGCGACGACGAAGGCGACAGAAGAAAGAAAGCCGAGTAGCGGCTGTAGTTGTTTCGGGGACCGTGCCGGGTTCGCCCAGCAGTGAGCACGCGGTCCGTGCTGTGCAACGCACGAGACCGTCACGTGCTCGCTTGCGAGAGTGAAGTCCCGGTCCGGAAACGCCAGCGGTGGATTTGCCGATCCCGCGGACGGACAAAGTTTAGGCAGGTAAATGGATTTGGACCGGACGGGTTTTCCACGCGATCGTGTGTGTTAAGCTCCAACGGGCAAAGCACATGTGTTCGCGTGGGGAACCCCTCGAGACGTGGGGCTTGTGTTTTTTTTTATTTTTTTTTATGCGCACGGTGACGTCATGGCTGCACGTGGGGTTGGAATCCGGCAGGAGGGGTATCTCTGCCGGATGGTACCGTCCAAGGAGGGACGAGGAACACGTGCAGCTGCATGACGTCACGGGCAGGTGCAAAGTGCGCGAGTTGCCGCGCAGGTGCTGCGCATGGAAAAAAAATTTAAAAAAAAACAAGCCTCACTTTCGGGTGCACAGGATTCCTGGGCAAGGGGTGGAAGACCCCCTTACCAGGGGCACAGGATGAAAACTAGTTAGGGGGAAGGGTTAGCTTAGTTAGACCGACTTCATGGGGCAGGGGTAAGTCCTCATGGAGTCCGTGGAATGGATTAGGTAGAGGGATTTAGTGAGCTTTAGGTTGGGAAATAAAATGATGATTAGGAGACAGTGACAGACTTGTGGATGTGTAGAGGGGACGTAGCTTAGCTGCGTAGGTTAAAAGGAACGTGCTGTAGTTTAAGGGACGACGTGGGAGCACGAGTTAGTTAGGGGATGTAGTTAGGAGGATGGCAGAGTTCAGTGGTGTGTGTGTTGAAGAGTTGTTGGTGAGTTATGAGGTGAGTGCATGTGCTTGGTGAGTGAGTGAGGCCAGCGGGTCTGTGTGTATGGAGCGAATGGGGAATGCATGGTGCGATGAGTGATTGGGGGGAGGAGTGACTCCCGCCCAAGGGACCCCGGGGTCAGAGTAGAGTGAGTTAGCTGGGTTAGTCAAATTAACAAAAATGGAGGTAGTTTTGCTGTTGGTGGGAATGTAGGCTCGAAACCCATTTGGAGGGGTGCAGGAGCCCTGTTGACGGGCTTGGGAGCGTGGCTGCGAAAGGTGAGTATCGCTGAGTGGGTACCCCGGGCACCAGGCTAGTCGGCCGCGGTAGGCCAAGGGCCCATGGGGGGCCGGGATAGCGTAGTGGGCACGGGTGCGCCTGCTTGGTGCGGGGGCCCGGGGCGCCATTAGCCGCGTGGGCAGTGTTGTGGGCACGGGTGACCCTCGGAAAGGGGCCCGGGAGGCCGGCCTGCCACGTGTGCGTTTCAGGGGAGGTGCCATGGGGGGCACTCCCCGGTGTTAGGGAGCTGGTAGGCTCGGAGGCAGTGTAGTGCCCGGGGGTGCCATAGCGGGAGAATCGGCAGAGGGTCGTGCCTGCCAAAGGGAGCCACGTGTCCCAGCCAGGAGACCGTGTGAGGGCACGGAGAGAAAATTGGGGGGCGAGGCCCGAAATTGTGAGGACACCAACACAGGCGACGGGAATCTGGGTTGTTAGAACCAATAGTTTCAGCGAGAGGCGCTTGTTGAAAGCCCCGGGGTAGTTTAACAGTTAAATGGTTAGGGTAGATTAGGAGATGTACCCCTCCGCACCATCCATCCCCTCGCTCTCGTTGTGGGCCGCTGGACCCACTTTGTGTTATAGATCGCTGAACTCTGGGGAGGCCATTCTGAGGCTTCGTTGGGCCTCGACACAGGACGCTAGCTCTCCCTTATTCCCCTCCGGGAAGGGAACGTAGGGGTTGGGAGTAGGCTAGGTGACAGGATAGGTTAGCCGAACAAGGACGATAAAGGGGGTTAGGGGACGATTTATAGTGGGGAAGTAAAAGAAAAAAAAATAATAAAAAAAATTAAGGGGGCTAAATTGGGGTTTGACAAGTTAAGGGAGTGGGTATGTACAGTGACAGGCAAAGGCGATAGGTTGGGAGGGAGACAGGTAGGTAGGTCCGAGCCCGCCTTCCGAGTGGCCAGCACCACCGCACTCCCTCCACCAACCTCCACTGAACGGCAAAGGCTGGCCAACTTCATCGGCTGGCCGTGTTTTACTTCAAGGCAGAGGCCGGCCAACTTCATCGGCAGCTGTTGTTGTGCTGCAAGGCCTGTACCGGCCAGTTCATCTGCTGGCTGTTTTCTTCAAGGCCTGTGCCGGCCAGTTCATCTGCGGGCTGTGTTTGCCTGCAGCGGCCTTCTTCTGCGGGCTGTGTTTGCCTGCTGCCTTTGCCATGCCATGCCCACTGCCCATGTTCACCAGCCCCGTTCAATTTTTGCTTTGCCCCCCCTGTTCATTGCCATGTGCGCCAGGATCAAGGCAACAGTTTGCAAGCTGCGAGAACTGCCCTGTTGGCAGCTACAACACAGGCCTGCAGTGGCGGCCCGTGCACCGTGTTTGTGCTCATCCATCCATTCGTTGTTTTCATTGCGTGTGCCACTTGAGCTGGCACGGAGACTGCGTTGTGCAGCCCATGCACCGTTGTGGTTCACTGCGTTCAGTTCAAAAGGGAAGGCCTTGGACTGCGTGTGAGCAGCCAGCCACGTTCCCTGTCACCTGCATTGTTTTGAGCCAGAGACTGCATGCGAGCAGCCTGGCTCCCTGTTAACTGCTTTTCTTTTGCAGAGTTCAGTGATCCTGGGCCATGGTTTAGTGTAAAATTTGTAAGTTAAGGTTAAGATGTACTGTACATATGAGTGCGCCCCCGGCATGTCTGTCCTAGCGCCGGCAATTTTATTTAAGTCGTCCGTGTGAGTGAGTTTGTTTAGATAGTTACGCAGCCCTCAGGTTATTTATTTTGGGGACACGAATACCATGAATGTCGCACTCAGGGATCCGTAGGTAAAATGTACTAGGGGAAAACTACACATGATGGCACACGAAAATTTGACGACTCGGGACGAGTCTGTAAAAAGGGGAGGGGGTAGTGTTGTGGTTACCAAATTCGCAAACCACCATTCAGGTCCCTTAGGTGAGATATCTCGGTAAGTACATGTGTAGTTAGGCCCAAACCCGTTGTCTAGTGGGAATACATGTCATTTATGCGTGCTGCGACTCTTCAGGATAGCCGTTTTTCTTTTACTATCTTTATTTTGGACCAACCGCCATGATTACCACCACAACCACAACCACCAACCACAACGCCGCTTCACCACAACCGCCACGACCTTCACGTCACACCTCGCAACCGTCGCATCGCCACCGTTCTTGCGCCGCTTGTGGGTACCGGTGTTGGACTCGTGCAGGGCGCGCGCCGAACAGCGTGTACAAAATCACGGATTTTGTGCTTCAAAAACGGATCAAAAACGACACACGCCCACTTTTTGCCGTCCAATCGGTGAGCGAGGGGCGAATTGGCCCCGCCTCCAGGGCGTTGGAGGGCGATCGATATATGCAAATTTATGGATCAAAAAGCATTCACGCCCACTTTTTCTCGGGCCAATGGGGAGCGAGGTGAAAGGTCAAAGATGAGAGGGCGAAGCCACGGGGCTGATATAAGCGACCGTGTTCGTCAGTCCAGTGAGTAGTAGAGTCGAGAGGGAACAGAGAGTTAAGACTTCGCGGGCGGTGGAGTTGGCAAGAAGGAGCTGGTCGTCGTGTGCGTTGGAGTCGGAGCAGAGGGGACGGAGCTGTGGAGAGGCGGCGAGGGCAGACGAGGGGGTGCTCGCGTCGTGCAGGGAGCTGCACCCCAGGGAGGCCGACAGCGCGACCTGGCCGAGGTGGAGACGCTCGTCGCGGGACAATAAAAATCCTCTATACCCCGAGCATCAGCAACCCCCTCCTGTTTCCCCCCGCGCTGAGATAGTGCGACCAAGGGGGCCCCTTTCCCACCCCCTACCAGACACTGCCCGCGGAGTTGAGGCACCATCGCCGCTCCGCGTCTCATCACCAGACGGGTAGGCCCGACCCGGTCTCGGCCTCAGGCCCGCCTCATCCTTGAGGGTATTCTTTCCTTGGTTTTGGGTATGTGTTGTCGGCGCCGTCTGTGAAGTAAAATTGTATAAGTGTTGCCGTGTGCTCGTGTAATCGGTATTAGATCTGCATTGTCGCATTTGCTTTTTGTGTAAATTGAATTGTGTTTTTCTTTTCTGTGTGCTTTTGGTGGAATTGAATATGTGTGCTTTCCGTTCATCGCGAATAAATGTGCTTTTGTGTTGAACTGTTTCCCGCTTCGCTTCGTCATTTCTTTCATTGAATCCTCATCTTGCTTCACGTAAAGGGTTGGTAGTGGGCTGAATACGCCCGATAATTAATCGAACCGTCGAGGTCGACGATAACACCGCTCGGTTATCCCGATAGTACGGAACAGGTCGCTTAAGTGGCCCGTGTCCGAAGTCGACCTGCGGCGAGGTGCGATCGCCCGGTCTACCCTCCGCGTGGGTACTTAGGTAGGTCGAATTTGGCGAGCAACCCTATCCCACGCGGGGGCTGATTAGCTCGATCGCGGTGAGACCGAAAGGTCCACCCGTGACTGGTTCCCGGCGTTAGTCCGAGAGGGTCACGACTGGATTGTCCGTCCGGTGGGCGGCGTGCCGCGATTCGAGTTACGTGGCCGTCAGCACGCCGGCGGGCGCGAATCCGCAACAATATATATATATATATATATTGTTTTGTTATTTTGAGGAAAAGGGCTGTTATTGCAGGAATTCATATTGGATACGTGTCGGTATGCCATTGTGTGTTATTTCCATAGGTTTTGACGCTTTCAACTCTTAAATTGATCAAAAACGACACCAACTCGGGACACGATTTGATGAAGAGTATGAAAGAAGACCTACATAAAAACCTGGAGAATGACACTGGAGAAACTACTCGTAAGAAATGTGAAATTTTCTTATTTATAAACTTATGCTTGTCTGTTCTTCTTGACCATTAGAGCTCGTAAAGAAGATGTATATAATGTTCGAAATATGTGAATTACAACTTCACAAACCATGTGTTCATTGCAGTCAAATGTGTTTTGAGGGTTTAGGGCAGTTTTAAGGCTGGGGTCTTTCAGTCGAAGAGTGGATAATGCATGGAATGGTCTGCCCAGAAAGGTAGTGGCAGTGGATGGGGTGGATAAGTTTAAACGGGAATTAGATAGGTAACTGGAGAGAGAGGGTATGGGGATATTGACAGGACCTGTTGGTACTTTGTATGTGGATGGGAGATGGATAGGCCTACTGGGCCGTTGGTGCAGCACAGGCATGATGGGCTGGATGGCCTCCTCCTGCACCGAAAGTTCCTCACGTATCCTTGTGCGAAATGTGGTCCGCAGATGAAACGAAGATGCCTGCATTTAAAGATGCCATTATTCCAACCATCCCTCCTGAAGAACTTGAGCAGAGGATAACGAGGGAAAAACACGAAAGGAACCTGAGACACGATTTAGCCTTTTGTACAATCTTTGTGACTTTGCTCCTACTCATGTGTTATGGTCAAGTGGAGTCAAATTCTTTCCTTGTGCACAAAGTTATGAAGAAGAATTTCATTGCTGCCTTTAAGAAGGTACGCGTACAAAATATGTGATGCATCGGACTTGCTGATATGGTTCCATTTGCTTGCTCAAAATGCACGAGATGAACAACAACTCAACTACACTTAATCACCCACACAAATTGACTGGAAATTGGTGATCCTGACAAAGTCTGCGATAAAAATCCAGGATCTCTGGCTCACCATGACTTAACTGGAGTAAGAAACAATAAGCTAGCTCCCACCTGCACGGCATCAGAGTGACGTACTGCATTTGTTTTTTTTTATTTGAACCCCATGTAGAAAGAAGGTTCATGGTAGATCATAAAAACATCTGAGCAGTTCTTTCCTCATTTCAAGTCTAATTCAGCCTGAAAGTGTTTTATTTTTAATCATGGAATTGACTGTTTGGCTACTACACAACAAACCTCCCACCATATAAAACTTGAACTTTTTCCCCCTTGGTGCAATATTATGAATATATTTTGTACATCCCACCGTGTTTTATTACCCTTCCTGCAGGTGAACAACACTCAAAGTTACTGGTCCTGGATCGATAAAACTGTTTTGCCAAACTTTTTCCCGGAAAATCACAATGAAAGTTACGCCCAAATATCCTCAAAAATGCCTCTAATGAAGGATCTGCACTCACACCGAATTGGCACGATAAGAATCATGCAAATTCGAAAATCCCCAGGTAAATCATACTAAAATATGCAATTTGCTGTCTGTCTGTCTGTCTGCATGTCTGTGGTCGAGGCATCTCTCAATGGTGAAGAATCACTTGAAAAAAAAAAAATCTCACCAGGATCCGGATCCGGATCTTCACCAATGTCGAATCAATTCATCCTTGTCACACACCCAACCTGTCCTCCAAGTTTCGTCCAAATCCGTCCACAACTTTTGATGTTGTCTGTCTGAGCAGGATGACAAACAGACAAATAGTGGCAGAAAACAACCTCCGTCCACCTTCGGTGGCAGAGGTAACAAGTGTGCTGTGATACAAAAAGAACAGCCGCTGCTTCTACGAAATAAATAATATTTATGTTCAACAGATAGCTCCTTACTGGAAAAGAAAGTTTATTCTGATTTATTCTAACAAGCTAGTCTCTCCATGAATAGTCAGAGACGACTCAAGTCACTTATCTTGCTGATAAAAAGACTTTGCTCTTCTTGAAATCCGCGTTCAACAACACTTCGAATGTCATGTTCAGAATAAATTCTTCTCATGAGGAATTGATTGACAAGATAAGTGGGATAAGAAGAAGGGCATTTTTAATTATCAGCATTGTTAGTATTAAAATTTTAAAACAGAAAATTAACATTAAAAATTTTTATAATCGCGTATTGATTTGATTAATCTCTTAATATTTCTTCGTGAGAAATGTCATACCAGTATATGTTGCTGAGAGACAAACTCAGCAAAAGTTTTCAGGTAGCGAAACATCCACTGAGACTACTTTGCACTAATGTGTATCGTACCGTTATTGAAGAAACGTGAACGCCGTACTTTCAGCTTGGTCATTTGCAAGATCTCTGTGAGTCTTTCATGTGGAGAACACACCCTGAGTTACTTAAAATAACTTTTGAGAAAGTTTGAGTTTTCTTCCTGACCGCTTTCATGATCTACAGGACCAGTATGGTGTATCCTCCAGCTCCACAAAGTCCTGCTAACAGTGTCTGCAGAAATATGAAATCAGGCTGCAAACTGCCACGTAGAGTAACCTTCACGAGCTAAAACTTTAATTATTTCTCTTTGAACAAACTTTTCACATGATGCTTCCTTCCCGAGAACCATAGCATTCACCATATCACTATGGTAACACCACCTGTACTTTTAAATGACGACCAATCAGTGTGCTACGTCATCACGTGACTGCACGATGGAACATTTCATTTTTACCCCACGCACGCGGAGTGGAAAGCAGGATTTAGCAATTAGTTCACTTCTGTCTGTCTGTCCACAAACGTCAGTTTATGATTGAAGAACAACTTAATTTCAATTAAATGTTATTTTTTGAACATGAATCGGAAAACAAACCTGTACTTTAGCAGTACCTTGGCTCTGAATTCATCCCGATTGTGCGTGCGCAGAGAGGAGATAACCTTTTTTTTAAATCTGTCCGCCTGCCTGGAAGTCAAACAAAATTGAAAATCATTCCAAACAGGAAATAGTACTGTTTTAATGACGTCATAAAGGACACACACAACAAGCACGAATAACTAATGTAACACATTAAATAAGGTGGTGTACAAGACACTGACATCTTCAGTGGTAAACTTACAGATTTTTTTTCTAAGACCTTTAACGTCTTTATTTTATTTCAATTCAACTATATGCTTTAACACTGCAGAACACAAATCGTCTTCTTGGCACTTTCAAAACCCTTCCATTTAGCAGTACTTGGACATGTTATATAAGATGGTGTATAAGACTGCTCAAATACTTTTACATGAATACTTTTACAGTATTTTTGACTTATTTTTGAAGCTCTGTGAGTCATTTTAGTTAACAATCCTTATCTCGCACACACAATATATTTTGGGGTGCACCGATGGCCAATGTTGCTTGGGGTTTCTGCACATGCACACAAGTCATTCTGGGGATGATTGCGTCATTTTAAAGTTCCCCACATTATGTCAGAAAGTAGTGAGCAGTCATCGTGACCACCTCAAAGGAAGATTGAGATTGAACAGAATAAGTTGGTTCCACAAGCGAAACAAAAACGAGTGGAGGTGATCGAGCAGTAAAACTGGATTTTGCGGCATGTGGATTACTCCGATTAATATTACATATCTACAAGGGTCCCATTACATGGGTTACTCCCATATGCTTACATATTATCAGCAGCTCTATCCTCTGCCAGTGGTCAGTTAACCTCCGGCATTGTGGGATGTGTTTTAAGATTTCTTTCTGAGTAATGATATTGCAAAGACAATCTGGACATAACTAGAGACCTCATATAACACCTTACCCTGTGTAGTGTTAAAGTTTATAATTCAATTCAAATAAAATAATGATTTTAAAGGTCATATTAAAAAAATCCAGAAGTTTAGTGCTATTGAAGCAGTCTTGTACACCACCTGACCTGACATCTGACCTGACATGACAACAGGCCCTTGATTTTGCAGATGACACAGTCATCTTTGCAGAGACTCTGGATATCCTTTTGAGGGCTCTCGAGGTGCTGAAATGAGGAGTCCTCATTTGCTGGAACCAGAAGCCGCTGGGATTACGGGTTTCCTGGGTCAAAACTAAGATCCAGGCTTTCAATGACATCTTGGATGCTGCTGTCCTGTCTGTGCCTATTTGTGGTGAGGATGTTGAGGTCGTGGAGAGATTCACTTACCTTGGCAGTGATATTCATGTCTCTGCTGGCTGTGAGCCAGAGGTCAACAGATGGCTGGGTCAGGCCTGGGGAGTCATGGATTCACTGGATCATGGGGTTTGGCGCTGCCGGTACCTGTGTGGGAGGACGAAAGTCCGAGTCTTCAGGTACTTGGTGCTTCCAGTCTTGCTCTATGGATGTGAGACTTGCACTCTGACCAAGGATCTGAGATGGATACTTAATTTCTTTGGTACCAGGTTTCTTTGGAGAATCCTGGCTATCGCTGGTCGGATTTTGTGTCCAACGAGCGGTTGCTGAGAGAGACTCGGATGAGATTTGTTACCTGCATAGTCCGTGAGCGTCAGCTGCGGCTGTATGGACATGTGGCTCGTTTTCCTGACGCTGATCCTGCTTACCAGATTCTCTCAGCGAGGGAGCCTCATGAGGGGAACAGGCCAATGGGCCAACTAAAATGTCCGCTCGTCTACCAGTCGGCCATCTTTGATCAGATTGCAAAATAAAGTGAGGTGCACATGTATATCATCATGTACTTTTCTTGTACAAAGTTTGAACAAAATCAGACCATGCATATCTGAGAAATGGTTGGGGACACATTTAAGTAACAAAATGGCCACCATTCAGCCATCTTGGATCTGATCTCAAAAATAAACGACATCCATGTGTAAGCCAACATTCTTTATCTGTGTGTCAAGTTTGAATAATATCGGTAAATGCATGTTCCAGAAATGGTTGAGGACATGTTCAACATCGGGGGTTTTTTTTACAACTAAAATGGCCACCAGTCAGCCATCTTAGATATGATCTCGAAGAAAAATTACACGCATATGTAAGCCATCATTCCTTATCTGTGTGCCAAGTTTGAACAAAATCGGTAAATGCATGGACGAGAAATGGCTGCGGATGTGTTCAACATCGGGGTTTTTTTCAACTAAAATGGCCGCCAGTCAGCCATCTTGGATGTGATCTCGAAGAAAAATGACGCGCATATGTAAGCTATCATTCTTTATCTGTGTGCCATCTTTGATCAACATTGGTGAATGCATGTCTGAGAAATGGTTGAGGACGTTTTCGATACCGAGTTTTATTTTTAACTAAAATGACCGCCAGTCTACCAGTCGGCCATCTTTGATCAGATCGCAACATAATGAGCTGCTTAGCTATGCCATCATGTACTGTGCTTGTGCCAAGTAGGGATAAAATCGGTCCAAACATGTCCGAAATATGGTTGCGGATGCACGCATGCACGCACACGAAAATTTAGACCAAATCCATAAGATAAGCCCCCATTTCAGACTAAGTCCAACGGGGGCTAAAAAAGAATTGAAAGGTCATAGAAAAAAAAATCTGGAACTTTTCCTGCGGTCGATGCAATGTCGTTTACACCACCTTATTCGACATATTACATTACTTATTCGTGCCTGTAGTTTGTGTCCTTTGTGACGTCCTTACAAACAGTAAGTTTCCTGTTTGGAATGATTTTCAATTTTGTTTAACTGCCACACAGGCAGACAGAGTAAAAAAAAAAGTCTCGCTTTTCTGGGCATGCGCGATTGGGATGAATTAAAAGCCAAAGTACTGCGAAACTACAGGTTCATGTTCCGATTTGTGCTCAAAATATAACATTCAATGAATTGAAATAAAGTTTTTCCTCGATCATAAACTAACAGACAGACAGAAGTGAACCAATTGCTTAACCCCGCCTTTCACTTTGGTGTATGTGTTAATTACCTTTTCATACATCTGCATTTCTTCTAATTACCTTGTAATACTTCTCAATGTTGTCGACAGTTCAATTGTCCTGCAAAAACGCAGTCATTGAAAAAGGATGCATCCAGGAAATGCTGAAATGGCAACAGGACACCAACAAGTACTCAGAGGGATGGACACGTTACAAGAGCTCCAGTAACTCTTTCGGGTATGAAGCCTGGCAGCCATGGCCTGTTGAGCAGACCTCCATCAATCCCTTTTTTGTAATAGGTAAGCTTCACAGTTTTTATACCACATTGTAACGTCACTAATACAAAAACTTACTGCTATCAGTAACTTTCCAGAGCACGAAGTTGCCTTAATACAGGATTCCACTACTTCTGCTTTTCAAATATTTTGTAGTCACAAACTTAAATTATTTATCGCCTTCAGCTCCAAAAAAAAATGGGGTTGTTTGATTAATTTTGTTATCTTTCAAACAGAAAATGTCAATTATGGAAGTGGGGCTTACACAGCACATCTTGGAAATAATCGTACTCATGTGCAGCGTATGGTCAAACATTTGAATGAAACGGGTTGGTTGGATTCACACACAGCAGTCATCGTCACAGAGGTGAACATCTACAATCCAAATGTTAACCTTCATAGCCGCATCAGTACCTTTGTCGACATCTCTGCAGGTGAGTATACAAATATGAGCAATTTCACGTTACTGCGGTTGTTTTATACAAGCATACAGTGTATTGTGCTTTTTCATAACAAAATGCTCCTCCGCCTGACAGCGCATAATTCCTTGGAAGAGAAAACCAAAGTACAAACCTGTGAATGAATCCAGATCACTTATGAGAAGCAGAAGGAGGCCACTTGGCCCATCATGCCTGCGCCACATCAACTCCAGACAAATTTAATCCGTCAAAACGATGCAACTTCATTGGGGGAATGAGAGGAGGAATGTGGATGGGACGATGTAGCACGTTCAGGGATATATCCCAAGGGTGCCCAAAATTTTAAAAAGGCAAATACATTTATTTATAATTATTTAAATAAATAAAGATTTTGTGGGGGGTTTCTGGGGGGTAGGGGGGAGGGATAGGCGAAGACGATTCTTGGGTGAGGAACACAACATCAACTACACACTGTCCTTCCTTTGATGAGCAGTTCAGCGGGTATACTTGTCCTGCCTCACTGTAATGCCGAAGAGGAAAGTATCTTCTCACAAGTTTGTAAAAACAAGATCGATTGCCGAGGGTGCTTGTCAAATGAGGTCACCTTCTCTCCTCACATGCAAAACCCCAGGTCATAAGTTTGATCCTCCGAGAGATCTTGTCATGAAGGCCAAGAAAGCCTGGAGTGAATGGGCGACAATGCCGAGCATGGTCACACGAAGTGGCTCATCCGTCAGGGCCCGGCCATCTTGTCAGTTTGATTGATCTTTGCTCACTTGGTGCTTCATGATCGTTGAGATGAGTCCATACTTGGACTGTAACGAAAAAGTAAACATTTGAGATGAGTTCTGAACAGCTGCAAGACCATTTCGTCAATAAACGACTATCTCGGTATTCTGGTGTATTTTGTGTCACTGACACCATCTCAAATAACGTTTTTACCACGTTTGGTAAAAATAAATAAATACAATAAAAACCTACTTTCGATTCCTACCAACCCGTTTTTCATCTCCTCTAACTTGCCATGTATGATATCGCTACACACTCAGGGAGCGAGGAGTGGGGGAGTGTTAATGGGATATTCATCACAGCCTTTATAGATGATGAATTGCAAACAATACACAACAACACACGAAGAGGAAGGTCAAAAAAATTAATTTATTGCCCTCCCCCTCCCTTCCTTCTTTTAATCAAACTGTCAGGAAACAAACTCTCCTCATGTGTGTTCAGGGTGTTTCAAAAAGATTGATACAACTTTGACTTCCTGCCATTTCTTTGTTTTTTTGACCGATACCGTTTTCCTTTTCAAGGTTTGGTGGTGTTGTCGTGGTATTTCTTCCCTGGGATTTCTAGCTCCATAGCTCAACTATGCCATCGACAGTGAAGCAGAAGACAAAAGTGGTGGCTCTGTGGTATGAGACGAAATCATATGTAGACACCCGTTAGAGGTTCTGCCAGGAATACGACCTCAGAACACATGATGGACCCAAAAATTGTGCCATTCAACGTATTGTGAAACATTTTGAGCACAAGAGTACAGTGCACAACCAGAGCAAAGTCGACGGTGGCAGGCCAGCATCAGCAACCAAGAGCCAAGCCATCAACGACGCCGTACGGGATTCTGCAGTGGACAGTCCCAACAATTCCCACCGCCGGCGCTCCCGGGAGCTAAGCATCAAAGCAACATCAGTCTGGCGTATCCTCACTAAGGAACTGAAGCTTTTCCCATACATCATCTCTATCAGGCATAAACTGAGTCAAGATGACATGAGAAGGAGACTTGATATGTGCAATTGGCTCAGTGACAGGATGGAGTGGTACCCAAACTAGATCAACCAATCTGGTTCAGTGAAAAAGCCCATTTCCACTTGAACGGTGCCCTCAACAACCACAACAACATTTTCTGGGGGGCAGAACCACCTGAGATCACTGAGAAGTACCTCAAAGAGCCTAAGGTCATGTGCTTCTGCACCTTCAATGACAGATGGAGAATGCTAGGGCCTTACTGGTTTGAGAGTGACAACAGCAGGATGGTGACGATCAATAGTGAACGCTACTGGGCCGTGCGCAAGAAGTTCCATAATGATCCAGCCCAAAAGGTCACCCCAAACCATCTCAGCATGACCAGGTTTATGCAGGATGGTGCATCCCCGCATACATCTGGTGACACCATCACTTTCCGACTGCACTCTTCAGAAACCGCCGCGTTGCCCTGGGTACCGCTCATGACTGAGCATCCCATAGCCCAGACATGAACCATCTGGACTACTGGTTCTGGGGGGCTGCCAAGGGCTCTGTCTATGCCAACTGCTCTCCCACACTGGATGATCTAAAGCAGGAGGTGTCAGACTGCCTCCAGTCAGTGCCACATGAGACCGACAGGAAAGTTGGACAGAACTTTGGAGTCAAGATTAATGCCTGTCTGAACCGAGGAAGGGCACACATCGAGAACGTCAATTACAAGGATTTTGCGTAAATGCCAATTTCAGACCTTGGGCTCTCACTAACTCGAGCAGTGACTTACTGCAATAGCAATCAGTGATAGAAAATACCATGTCATAAGCTTTGAAGAAATGTTTGGTTCACATTCCTGAGGTTTCCATTTCTTTGCAAATAAACACTTAAAATTGCATCACTCTTTTTGAAACACCCAGTATGTCAGGTCAGGTTAGGCATAGGAGCATGCGCCGGAGCAGCGAGTCACTGCGTCCACTTTCCGCCGGTACTCCAGGGGCATCCGTCTGACCATCCCCCAGGCAGATGCCTAGCCCATCCCCACCTCCTTGAGATGCCGATTAGCTTGCTACAACCATGAGGCACGTGATCAGCCCATTGGCCCCTTCCACTCACAAGGTTCCCTCGCACAGAGAATCTGGTGAGCAGATTCACGAACTCCAGTCACAACTGGAAATAAGTCGGATATGGTACCACCACATCACTCAGCACTCTCAGTACCAGAGTAGAGTTCAGACATCAGATCGATCAGTTTTGGTGGCACCCCATGAAGACCAAGAATCCTCCAGAGGGCATCCCGATTCACCGAATCGAACGCTTTGCAGAGATCAACAAAGGCTGCAAGCAGCCCCTGCCAAAACTCTCACCTGCGTTTGGTGAGGACCTGAAGGGCAAGGATACGTTCAATCGTTGACCTCTTTGGTAGAAAGCCTGACTACTCTGGGAGCTGTTGCTCAAGCAGATGGTGACGAACCCAATCAATAATTATCCGAGCAAAGACCTTGCCCGGCACTGAGAGCAGCGTAACTCCTCGGTAGTTGTTGCAGTCTTGGCGATCAGCCTTCCATTTCCAGAGAGGGACAACAAGGCCCCTCTCCCAGTCAGTTGGGATGATGCCTGTGTTCCAGGCAGAGCACAAAACTGCATGCAACGACACGAGTGCAGCATTTCCACCAGCCTTGAGAAGTTCAGCATGGATGCCACAAATCCTCGGAGCATTACCCCATTTCAAGCGGTTCACCGCAGCCTGTGTTTCCACAAACGAAGGTGGTTCACAGTTGATTGGATGGTTAGCAGTAGGGATAGTAACACCCCAGACATCCAACTCAACAGCTGGTGGATCAGCCTGGTACATCCGCTCAAAGTAACCCGCCCAGCGGGCCTTCACTTCGGACTCCTCTGTCAAGAGCCCATGATCTCCGCTCTAACTGCAGTACACTGAGGGACGAGCTTGGAAGAACGCATTGTGCAAATTCCCCTGTAAGCAGGATGCGAATCACCTGACCACAGGTGATGCTTGACCCCCTCATAGATTCCTCACACATAAGCCTTCTTGTCCACCCTTAACGCACATTTAGTTTTCTGCCTCAACTCCCTGAACAGCTCAGCTCTGCCATTAAGCCTGACCCTGCGACTCTGGTCAATGGTATCCAGTGTCCCTCGCGAGACAATATTCTTCTTTGCCCTTCGGTGAGTTCCAAGACATCGACCAGCAACATCATGGATGGTGGGCTCGAAGGCACTCCACAACTCTTCAGGATTACCCAAAGCACCCAGACCCCCCAAATCCCCACTCAGCTTGTTCGCAAACTCCTCAGCTACCCTCTCATACTTGAGCTTTGCCAACATCCAGCCGAAGGTGGGATGGTACCATTCTATCGGGTTTAAGCTGCAACTTCAGGGTCGCTACCACAAGCCTGTGGTCGGGATTGAGGAACTGAGCACTCCGGTGGACCTTGCAGTTCTGGATCATCCTCCAGCGACCATCAATGAGCACATGGTCAATCTCCTTTGCCACACCACCATCGTTGGAATACCAAGTCCAGCGATGAGCCTGTGGGTGCTGAAACCATGAATCAGCCACTCAAAGTCCATGACTTCTTGCAAAGTCAAGGACCTTAGTGTTATTCTGGTTCACAGTTCCAGACCCATGGGGACCAACACACACCTCATAACCATCCCTATCAGCTCCAGTCGATGCATTGAAATCCCCCAAGACTAGAAGAGTATCTCACCTGGGGCACTGATCAACCACAGACTCCAGCACGGAATAGAATGTGTCCTTCACGGTGAGATCATTCGCTTCTGTCGGAGCATATACAGAAACCAGGGAATCGACTCCTTAGGAGCGACGAATCCTTGTCTCACAATACGCTCGTTGACCGGTGTTTCCTCAATTATCATTGGAGTCAGCTTATTGGACACAGCTACAGCAACTCCTGGGGCATGGTAACCATCAGAGCAACCAGACCAATAGTAGGTGTAACCACCCACCATGATCTTGCCACTATCCGGTCTCAAAACCTCAGAGTGCTGCAATACCTATGTTCAAACGCTTGAACTCAGATGATAACAGAGACAGGTGATCATCCTCTCTTAGGGATAGGACATTCCAGGCACCCACCTGAAGGGACTGCCTCAGGTTAACCCAAGGAGACTGCCGTGTGGTGGCCGACGCCTCAGCACCACCCCAACACACACTACCGCAAACATGTAACCCAATTTCCTCCTATCATTAAAGAGTGGGGGTCCCAAAGGCTTTGCCCCAATCCCGTGATCCGGTGCATTCCCCTGCGGAGGGAAGCTGCACAGGAGGTAATCCCACGGAGTGGGTTTTCAGTTTTCTTTGCATTTATGGGTTTTGTGGAGTGAAATGTTTTACGGTGGCCGAAGTGCAAATCCTGCCACCAACCTCCTAAAAAAAAGTCACCCAACTGCAGGAGGACGTCCGCAGACACAGTTGGGCACTAGATATGGATGGCCGTTGGCTCACAAGGAGCTCCTCTGCCCTTTGACAGGTTTTGTTTTTAATCCTGCTGGGTGTCCATATCCAAACACCCTCCTCACCAGGAAACCTGGTGGGGGAGACGGTTTAGTCGCCGACAACCCGACCATGAAACAGGTTAGTACAGGTTTACATGGTATCTGCAGCAAGTCACTGATCTCATCTGGCCTAACCTGTATGTGCAGCACGTTATATTCTGTGTCTACGTGTACGTGCATGCTGTGCTGCCGATTGTGTTTGCCGTTGGGGGTACCGTTTTTGTTTGATTTGTGGTATCCCCTATTGGACAATAATTTTTGACAGACTGACGTACACAGGCTGGGACGGACACAGGCATACCGAGACTGAACTCCTTTTATATATAAGAAGATAAAGCCTCAAGTCGCTCCTCATCGCTGAGTCTAGCTAGGCCCGGAATCATTCTGGGAGCCCTGTGCTGAACCCTCTCTATGGTATTTATATTGTCCTTCCTGAGCTATGATGACCAAAACTACACACATTATTCAAGATAGAGCCTCACTAAATCCCTGGACAGTTCTTCAATTCAACAGCCTTTGCTACACCAGAGGTATGTTCCAGTTGCCAAGTTTCTTGTAGAGAGATAAAGAGAGAGAGAGTGCTTGCCAAGTGGCTTAAGCACTTGAGCCAGCGCTCCATTCAAAACCATTGATAAGGAATAGCTTGCTTGGCAAGCGCTCACAACTGAATGAGTCAAAGAAGTAAATGATCCAATTAACGAAAAACTACTTGAATGAATTAATAAAAGGTAAAACTGCAAATAGATTGCGAACAATTATTAGATCAATATCAATTGCGCAATCATTTCGGAAATGAAATTTGAACAACTGAAGTTTTATAACTCGAGAAAATGAAATCAAACTTAAACAATGGCTTAAAAAACCCATGACAAAGGTCAAATACAATTAATTAACTCCAGAAATAAAACTTAATTATAATTAGCTCAAGAAACTCGTGATGAAATCAACCAAAATTGTCTCGGGGAACCCATGTGAAAAGATGAATACATTGGAGAAACAAGCATAGGGACTTCCTAATGCTTGCACTCGGCTAGTATATACCGCATCTTGCGATGGTCATGATGAAGACACCAAAGGAGGGTCTGGGCAAACATTCCCAAAACAAGCTGGTAGTGCAACATTCTCCCAAAGTTCAGTTATAAAGAGCTTGCTGCA
Organism: Eptatretus burgeri; assembly: GCF_056783735.1. Classification (NCBI taxonomy): domain Eukaryota; kingdom Metazoa; phylum Chordata; class Myxini; order Myxiniformes; family Myxinidae; genus Eptatretus; species Eptatretus burgeri. Next base: position 40,687,781 of record NC_140976.1, read on the forward strand.
TTGCAATGTTGATGAAAAAAAACACACACACACATAGGTTAGGAGGGTTCCCTTAAAGTTTTGTTGTGCTCTCCCATCAGATATTGTTGGGATTACTCCATTATCAATGTATGACCTTGGTGGTCATATTTGTAGGATTTTACTTTTAAACAAAATTCCTTGTGATATTCATCAGACTGCCTTTGTACAAAACCATTTTCTTCTTCTTGCAGGTTATATGACACTATCATATAAAATTCATGTCTTCCGCCTGTACGAGCTGGACTATGCAGCACATCTTGTGACCAACGTAGCTTACGGTGCCTTCATATTGCTTCTGCTCTACATGGTGGTTTCCATGGCCACAAAAGCTGCTCGATCCCGTAGCAAGTACCTGTGCCACGTCTCGACGTGGGCAGAGCTTGTCCTGTTTTCCCTCGGCCTTGGAACAATCAGCATTTTCTACCTGAAGAACACGTCTGGCAAGCACAGCTTGTCTACAATCAGGAACAGTCCTTGTAAGGATATCTGTTTCAACTTAATCCATTATTTAAGATAGTATTTGTAGAGTTAAGACATTTTCAAGCTAATAATGCGGTAACTATACTAGAAGATGATGCGAAATTTAGATTTACAATTACAAACAATCTTAGCAAATATTTTCATTATAATTCCGTATTAAGGCATCTATGACTGAGACTATTTGTCTATATGGATCACAGGTGATTAAGTTACAGGTATCTACCGATATAAAACAGTCTGTATTTGTGTGTTTGTGTATTTGTCTGTCCTCCTTCATAAGGATGATTAAGTAGGGTTTTAAAGACCAATCTTTTAACACGACTGTGTGTTCACTACGGTCTATTTTTCAGGATAAAAAAAACTCCAAAAACATTTTTCATGAAAGAGTAATCACGTCTCTTCTTTTGGAAATGTAGACGGTGACTTCCAGGACTCAAGGGCGGTGCACAGGAGCATTAAAATAATAATAAATACAAGGCACAGGGAGGTGAAATTCGCTGCACGTGATGTGAAACACGCATAGAGTAAAACGAGCATTCATTCATGTCCGTAGGATGTCTAATAAATAAAGAAGATATAAGCACACCTGACACTAGGCCGAGGCTTCAGACTTTGGCACACTCACAAGGCTGTACCGTCAACATGAAATGTCCCAAAAGATAAAGAAAATAGGGTCACATCTGTACATGTCGTGTTTTAAAATAACGTTTTTTTCTTGCTACGGTTTGAAACATTATATCTTCCAGTTACTTTGAATGTTTCGAATAAAATAATTCCAACCCATCATTTTTGACTGGCTTTTATACTGCTACGTACATATAAGCCCAAATCAAGTTGTGCGAAATTAATAAACGTGCAATGGCACAAATTCCAGACAAATTTCAAATTGATTGACATTCAATTACCAAAACAATGTGCACAAAATCCATTCTTTTGTTTTTTTGATAGTCAATCAGTGTTCAAGTCAACAAAACCATCTGACTCAAGGGGGATGTCAAATAAGCCAAAATTCCCTGTGGATATGGTGAGAAGCACAGGCATGATGGAGATTTCTAATCTCACGATGTCAAGTCAACAGTTCCTTCTTAGGTCATGGACAATTCACTCGGTGAGTTAAGCATGTTCGACTGAGTTCCAATTACCGGGTCAATATTCAGGCGAAAGTGAAACTCACGTGACATACTCAGCTGTATGAGGTCAGGTTAATCTAGGGAACCTCTCAGGCAAAGCCCCAGTGACAATAAGATGACTCGCTTGAGAATCACGTACATGGACAAATCACGTTCGTGTATGCCAGGCTTTAGAAATTAATGATTAAATCTGAAATAATAATATGGCACTAAAACGGCTTCTTCTTTCATACGCAGCACATGGTTGTGGGTAGCATCATTTGCTGGGGACACAGATGTGCCACTGATGTAGTTCCCCTGTAGGTTAGGGCAGGAATTTAGAATTTGTTCAGGGTGGTGACAGTTCTCCTTTTCTTAGTGAAGGACACCGTGGGATCATTAACGTTCACCAACTAATGCTAGCAGAGGAAACGCCCAGTTCAATGCCCATCTGAGGGACGGCACAGCCATTGATGGATCACCCTACCTACGAAACACCAGGATGGCAGTTTATAGCTGGGTAGAGATTCAAACCTCGGCTAGATACCTCAGAGATGAGAGTATGCATACCTCTAAAGTCTAGGGCATCCTGTTTAAAACAGCTAAAAAGAAACAAAGCTACGTCGTTTGTACTTAAAGTTAGATTAAATTATCTCATTTGATCTGCTCTTATTCAAAGTTTGACAATGTGAGTTTAAAGTTGTTGCTTTGTTTGAGTTTTGGAGCAATGGTTGTGGTTTTTGCCTTTACAGGGACCTCTGAGTTGTTGAACTTCATCATCCTCAGCAGGCAATGCACCGACTTCAATGCCATCCTGGTCTTTCTCACATCTTTTAAGATCTTCGGCCTCCTCGGGATGACCCACTGGTTAAGGCCGATGGTGAAATCCGTGGTGCTTTGTGGTGAAATTATGCGTTCATTCTCTTTCATTTTTCTCTTTGTTCTTGTCGGTTATTCTCTTTTATTCTGGGGCATTTTTGGCTACTGGTTTCAAAGGTACAACACATTGAGTAACAGCCTAACCTCGACTATGGCAGCACTCTTAGGGAAGTCGGATTTCCGGGATTTGTATTCCCATGGAGGCAGTATGGCAGCTTCTCTGTATTTGATCTTCATGTTCTCATTTGCAATCCTGCTTTTTGACTTAGGTATTTTACTGGTCAGTGAAGCTACATCAAAGGCTTTCAAAGAGGACTGTGACCCATCTGATGCTCCGCGACTCATGGGAAATCGATTTCAGACATTGTTTGACATGCTGAGGGGAAGCAACAAGCGGAGCAACAAGTCTTGAGAACTGCTTCCGGGTCTTCATGCATTTACAAAGCTGGTAGTTTGTCTTTGGCTTATTTTGATAAGTAATTGGAAATGTGCGTAGGGTTAATAATGCTATTTCTAACTCAATTTGCATGCTATTGAGAATTTCATCGTACATGGAATGAATGAATAAATAAACAAGCAGTCATAGACTGGTACTTACGAAATCGTCAACTTCACCTCTGACCTTGTCTAATAAAAGCTGTCTCGAGAGAAGGTAGCGACGCAAACCAGAAGTTTCTACGATGATTCTGTACCAAACCATCAAAAATCGAATGTTTTGGATGTTTGACCTCACTGTGACCTTGACCTTTGACCGATTTTGACCAAAATCTAATCAGCGCGAGCCACCACCCTCCTGAATCACGTGGTGTAATTTGACATTGGAAGCTTCTTCCGTTCTCGAGTTATCATTTTTTGAATGTTTGACCTCACTGTGACCTTGACTGTTGACTGATTTTGACCAAAATCTAATCAGCACTAGCCATCAACCTCCTGAATCACGTGGTGTAATTTGATATTGGTAGCTTCTTCCGTTCTCGAGTTATCTGTACCAAACCATCAAAAATCGAATATTTGACTTCTCCGTGACCTTGACCTTTGACCGATTTTGACCAAAATCTAATCAGCACTAGCCATCACCCTCCTGAATCACGTGGTGTAATTTGACATTGGTAGCTTCTTCCGTTCTCGAGTTATCGTGCCTACAAACAAACAAACAAACGGAAGTCATCAATATACTTACGAAATCTTTAGATTTCGTAAGTAACAAACAGAAACGGAAGGCATCAATATACTTACGAAATCTTTAGATTTCGTAAGGAACAAACAAACAATGCATCTTCCTTGATACAATATGGTTTGTTCTGTTTTGATATTTTGGGGGGAAAAAATCCCCCATGTACAGATGCAATTGCAGCAGGTTTCTTGTAACTTTTATCCATTGTACACAAATATAATACCTGCAGTGTATGAATGGAGTTTATCATGTAATCAGTGGTCCCTTACCTGAAAGTCACCTCCAGGAAAATCTCATCTTCTGTGCACCAAATCTGAGAGTCAGGTAAGTCTTGGGACTGCCACTGGTAACATGTAACCCAATGCTACCTGCTGCACGGTCGGGTTGTCGGCAACTAAACCGACATCCCTCACAGGCTTGCCAGTGGGGAGGGTGACTTTGACACCGTGCAGGACTAAACACAACACCTGACAAAGGGTGAATGAGCTCCCTTTGGGAGCCAACGGCCATCCAGTAAGGAGATGGTGTCTCCTAAAAAAAAACACCCATGATCGGGTTTGACTGGTTCGTGGCAACTCAGTTAACCTGAGAGGGGTAGTGGAACCATTGATGGAACAAATGCCATCAAAAGGTGGATGAGATAGTATTAGCCAACAGCAACCACAAAACTAGACCCATGGGGAAAGAAGGTGGGTATGCTGTGTCGCTGAAGCCATGGAAGGCATGTTCCTCATCTGATGGATGACACTGCAATCCAATTCCATCCCAACTACTTTTGTACCATTTTCATGGTTTAAGTGGGCACTGATATCTGTTTTTCAGTGCTTATTCTTCAGAAAAAAAATGAGCAGTGACAATACTCGAAACAATAAAAAGATCATAAACAAGATAATTTCTGTTGTTAATGGGAAAAAAATCAAAAGGTTGAAAAATAATCTAAGTATTGTGAAACACAAATTTAAGCCCAAAAAAATTACTCTCCGTTGGTCAGTTTATTTCGCTGGGGAGGAAAGAAGGGGCAGGTGGAGGGGAAAGGAGGCAGGTCTCATGTCACCCATCTGTGTAAAAGGGTTTCTACATTCAGTTTTACTTGGGAGGGCAATTAAAGAGTGCTGGAGATTCTTGGAAAATCATCCTTTCCTTGGATAGAAGTCTTTTCCTGGAAAATCAAAGCAACTCACAATCAACAAGGCCTTTGTTCATAGAGAACTGTTCTCCACTCAATGGAGTACTGCTCTCCACTATGGGCTGGCACCCCAGCATCACTTCTGTCTCTCCTGGACACTGTGGAATCGAAAGCTTTCAACATTAATCAAATCTCGCGTGATGAGGCCGAAGCACAAGACCTTTGCTCTCACATCACAGGCAGGTTGGTGGCCTCTCTGTTTACTACTATTTTCCGATATTTCTCCCGCTATTCGTCCTATGACCCTCCAAAGAAACTCCAGGATGCACACATTCTTCCAGTAACCTCATCCTGGATAAACTCATCCAGTAATCCTCATCCGGGCCGTGTTTCTGTGAATATGGGAGTTTGTCTCCAGATGTGTCCAAGTGGTGGTTGTCTCCGGATGTGTCCGGCCAGTGTTTGTCTCTGAGCAGTATTTGTTTCTGCACTGTGTTTATCTTCGGAAATGTCTGGGTGGTCTTTGTCTCCAAACGTGTCCGGGCGGTGTTTCTGTCAAGACAGGAGTTTGTCTCCAGAGTTATCCAAGTGGTGTTTGTCTCCGGATAGGTCTAGGCGGTGTTTGTCTCTGGGAAGTGTTTGTTTCTGCACTGTGTTTATCTTTGGAAATGTCCGGGTGGTCTTTGTCTCCGGGTGGTATTTATAGTATGACCAGTAGAAAACGGATTTCAGACATTATTTTGTTTCCATCTTCACTGTTATTCTATGCAGAATCATTTTGATGAGAGGCAGCCCCTCTTTTTCTCTCCCCCCCCCCCCCTTTTAGTATTCCTGTCAATGAAGCGATGGGTGGTATAAGCTAGTTATTATAAAGAATAAATGAAATCTACCCCCCTAAAGTAATGTCTGTCCTCTGTCCTCATGGCTGATATCAACGTTGTAAGTGTGGGTACGACATTTCTACCACAACTAATGAGCGATGCAAACTCACCTGTATTTCTCTTCAAGTTTCGAGGTTGGGGAAAGAATAATCAAGATGCTTGTATGAGTCCTCCACTGTTGCCAATTATGCATTGCAGATTTAAAAAAAATATTTATTTTGCAGCCCGTGGCTGCTGGTTGCATCATTTTCTGGAAGCACGGCTGTGCCACTAATGCAGTGCCCCTGCTACTATTAAGCTGGTACTCATTTTGCCGACCTCAGAAGGATGACAGGCTGAGTCAACCCACCTGTTGTTATTTAACAACATGACAGAGGCTCAAACTCAAGACCCTACGATCTTAAGCCAGCCGTCTTAACCACTAAGCCAACACCAGGTTATTGCAGATGAAGTTAATAGTTTAAAATTTTGAAGTTCTCAAAGTTCCTTCATGTTAGTGCAATTACTGAAACAGAATGTCATGAAATAAAATAATAAAATAAGTTTTTTTACAATTACACCAAACTGCCATGAAGCAATTTATTTTGGCCACTCCTCGACAATTACAGCAACGACAACTAAACTTCTTTACAATGACACGGTGTGTTTGCAACTTTCACTGATGCGTCCAAAGAAAACAAAACGGAATCAATTCACTAATCTTACAAACGGATTACAAAACTTCAAAATGCCAAGTCGGACAAAAATTGTTTCTAAAACACGACATTGTGCAGCAGGTGTTTTAAATTATTTATTATTAAATTAAATTAAAAGGATTTATACCGATTGGCATGACAGAGGGACCGAGCTGGGAAGGATGTGCTGCAGGTTAGGGTGATAAAGGACGCAAATGGGAATGTGCTGACGAGCGAGGAGAGTGTGTTGAGAAGGTGGATGGAGTACTTTGAGGAGCTGATGAATGAAGAAAATGAGAGAGAGAGAAGGTTGGAAGAGGTGGAGATAGTGAATCTGGAAGTGGGGTGGATCAGTAAGGATGAAGTGAGGACTGCTATGAAGAAGATGAAAAGTGGAAAGGCGGTTGGCCCTGATGGTATACCAGTGGAGGCATGGAAGTGCTTAGGAGAGATGGCAGTGGGGTTGTTAACCAGATTGTTTAATAAAGTCTTGGAAAGTGAGAGGATGCCGGAGGAGTGGAGATTAAGTGTACTGGTTCCGATTTTCAAGAACAAGGATGATGTGCAGTGCTGTGGAAATTACAGAGGGATAAAGTTGTTAAGCCACACCATGAAGTTGTGGGAAAGAGTAGTGGAAGCTCGGTTGAGAGGAGAGGTGATGATCTGTGAGCAGAAATATGGGTTTATTCCAGGAAAGAGCACCACTGATGCGATGTTTGCTTTGAGAATGTTGATGGAGAAGTATAGGGAAGGCCAGAAGGAGTTACATTGTGTGTTTGTGGATTTAGAGAAAGCTTATGATAGGGTGCCAAGAGAGGAGTTGTGGCATTGTATGAGGAAGTCGGGAGTGGTGGAGAAGTATGTGAGGATCGTGCGGGATATGTATGAGGACAGTGTGACAGCGGTGAGGTGTGCGGTAGGAATGACGGACCGGTTTAAGGTAAAAGTGGGATTGCACCAAGGATCGACTCTGAGCCCTTTCCTGTTTGCAATGGTGATGGACAGGTTGACGGACGAGATCAGACTGGAGTCCCCATGGACTATGATGTTTGCGGATGACATCATGATCTGTAGGGAGAGTAGGGAGCAGGCTGAGGCGAGCCTCGAGAGGTGGAGGTACGCACTGGAGAGAAGGGGAATGTTAGTCAGTAGGAGTAAGACGGAGTACATGTGCGTAAATGAGAGGGAGGGTGGTGGTATGGTGCGGTTGCAAGGAGTTGAGGTGGGGAAGGTGGATGGGTTTAAATACTTGGGATCAACTGTCCAAAGTAACGGAGAGTGTGGGAAAGAAGTGAAAAAGAGAGTGCAGGCAGGATGGAGTGGGTGGAGAAGAGTTGCAGGAGTGATTTGTGACAGAAGGGTAGCTGCAAGAGTGAAGGGGAAAGTATATAAGACGGTAGTGAGACCAGCTATGTTGTATGGTTTGTAGGCGGTGGCACTAACAAAAAGACAGGAAGCGGAGCTGGAGGTGGCAGAGTTAAAGATGCTGCGATTCTCGTTGGGAGTGACGAGGATGGACAGGATAAGGAATGAATATATTAGAGGGACAGTGCAGGTAGGACGGTTTGGAGGCAAAGTGAGAGAGGTGAGATTGAGATGGTTTGGACATGTGCTCAGGAGGGAAGCGGAGTATATCGGGAGAAGGATGTTGAAGATGGAGCCGCCAGGCAGGAGAAGAGGAAGGCCAAAGAAGAGGTTCATGGATACGGTGAGGTCGGACATGCGGGTGGTTGGAGTGTCAATGGAAGATGTGGAGGATAGAGCGAAATGGAGACGGTTGATCCGCTGTGGCAACCCCTAACGGTAGCGAGCCGAAAGAAGAAGAAGAAGAAGTGTTTTAACTGCGTACAGAAGTATTGGAACGAAGACATGCTCTGTCGTGCCATGACCATGGCTGTGGCATTCAAATGCTTCTGGTTAATCTGAGTCGGTTTTCTCTCCCTACAATGGCATGGCAATTCCCTTCGTATGACTATACTAAACATTCATCGGCATCAGACGGGTTTTGTGGAATCCTCATGAATGTGTGTCCGGGCCATGTCGGCCCTCACTGGATGGTACAACTCGAGTAATGCTTCTTACGAGTTGCCCAAAGTACCCAATCCAGCTTTTGCTGGGAGTACGGCGGGTAACGAATGATGTTCACCTGGTCAAGGCCTGCACTCTTCACCATGCAGGCTCGCTTGTGTGAGAACGTTTCGAAGCTGTATCGCCCGTGGTAATTCCCCATGCCACTCTTTCCTGAAAAAGGAACACATTTCACACAGAATTGAAGACTCATCCATCATGCCGCCCGTGCTGTATCTATTGTCTTATCAAATCAAATGATATGTTTACTTAACTTGCAACTTAACATGTGTGTCACGTTATACCAAAGTTATTAATTATCCACACATTACCTTGCTTGTCACATTTTACTTTATCCGTTGGCAGTTATATTCTGTTCTTGCTTATGGCAGCTTGGCTGCCGAGTAGCTAACATTTCTTGGAAGCGCGGCTGTGTCCCTCGACCAGTACATTGGTACTCATTTTGCTGACCTCGGAAGGACGACAGGCTGATTCATCCCCACAAACGGGGCTCAAACTCAGGACCCTAAGATTCCAAGCCAGCCACTCTAACCACTAAACCAAAACCAGGCTCGTTGGCAGGATCTGTGTCTGTACTTCGGCCCTCTTGAGCTCCTGACCACTTACAAAGCTTTTGTCCGTAGCCTGATGGAGTACTGCTCTCCCCTCTGGGCTGGTGCTCCTGCCTCCCACCTTTCTCGGCTTCACGCTGTCGAAACCAGGGCATTTAAGATCATCGGCATCTCCCGCAATGAAGCTGAGTCTTTGGGCCTCTCACTCAATCACCGCAGGTTGGTCGGTGGTCTTTCTGTCTTCTACCGACTCCTCTCCAGTCTTGCCCCCCATGCTCTCTCTGCGATTTGTCCCCACCACATTTCCACAGGGCGCTCAAGGTCCGCCAACAACCCCCTTCTGGTAAAATTACCAAAATCAAGAATCACTGCTCATCTTCACTCTTTCATTCCTCTTTTTTCCCGCCTTTGGAATAAACTTCCTCACTCTATTCTTTCCCATTCTTCCCTCCAGGCTTTCAAAACAGCTGTTCACCACCACCTCTTATCTTCCCCCATCCAAATCCTCGATCTTTTCTACCCCCGATAATCCACCCAAGCCCACTTCCTTCAATTCCCCTGCTTTCCTTCCTGAAAGTCCCTGTAATGTCCATCTTCTCTTCGCCATGTTCCCCGTCCCATCCCCATCCCTCTCCCTTCCACAGTTCACCTAATGTGTCTGTTCTCCATTGTTTTGTCCCTTCCACTCCCGCCCCTCTCGTCTCATGCCTCCTTGCTGTGAGTTGTGTGTTAGCTCTCATACGAGCCTCGACAAGGTATACAAAAAAAAAAAAATCTGCATTATTTACCCAAATGTCAACTCTTGTTCCAATTCGGGGTTCCGGTTCCAGGTTCTTTTGCGAACAGTACATGTGCTCCTCTCTGCTTTAAGAAACCGTATACGTATTCAAAAGCTTGAGAACACCTCTTCCGGAATTGTCTTGTTACCCTCGCCAGAGGAGAGGGTATTGCATTTGGGCCCGTTTGTCTGTCTGTCTGTCCGGACAGAACGTGAGTCTAGTTTTTCTCTCCAACTGCTTGTCAGACTGATACAAAATTTCCAACATAGATGCGACAACTCATTTAGAATGTTTCAATGATCATGATGATGTCATTGGTCACGTGGTGTGCGGCCATGTTGGAAAAAAGGGAAAGCTTTGGACCTCTGTATCTACAAAACCGCTCTATGGGAAAAAATTGAAGCTTGGCATTTGGCAAGTACTCCTCATGGAGAACATGTGTGATTTTTTGTATGACGTCATACTCTACCGGCCGAAAGTTTTAGAACACCCCCATTTCTCCAGTTTTTACTGAAATTTAAGCAGTTTAATGTTTCAATGTATGTACTCTGAAATTAAAGCAGAGAACAAATAAACAATTGCAAATAAAAAAAAAATCATGGAATCGTTTTGTTGAACAAAATTTAATCTAAATTTTTGACTCATCAAAGTAGCCACCTTTTGCAGATAAAACAGCCGAACATACTCGTGTCATTCTTTCAACAATGGAAATCAAATATTGTTCGGAAAGTTCTTCCCAACACTGTTGCAGAAGTTCCCACAAATGTGTTGCACTTGTACGTTGCTTTGCTTTCACCCTTCTGTCCAGTTCATCCCAAACCAGCTCGATGGGGTTTAAGTCTGGAGACTGTGCTGGCCATCCCATGATTTGAAGCCTACTGTCTTGTTCTTTTCTTCTAAGGTAGTTCTGACATCGCCTGGAGGTATGTTTTGGGTCGTTATCTTGCTGTAGGATGAACCCCTGACCAACTAGGCATAGACCAGAGGGTGTTGCATGGCGCTGCAAAATGCTGTGGTAGCCCTTTTGGTTCAGGGTGCCAATCACTCTGTGCAAGTCTCCGGACGTGTCCGGCCGGTGTTTGTCTTCAAATGTGTCTGGGCCGTGTTTCTGTCTACTCTTGACGCATTTTTTTAAAGGATATTTTAGTTTAAGGCCACCGCCAATCTCAAATACAAATTAAGACACATATTGTGATCATAATAATCACCATTATAAATATTCATTTACATATCTAATTGTTTATCTACTTAGTGTACATTGTACGAAAGTCTACATCCATTTGTAAATGTAGGTACAATATCTGATTCAACTTTTTTTTTCATAATTTCATATCAAATTGTTTGGACAAATGTACTTTTTATCCATTGTACAAAGTGAACAGTGATTAGTTTTATAATTGCCAGGATATATTGAGATTATATTGAGATAAGTGTTAGCATCTCATTTTTAATTGGAAAAATACATTTTTGAGCCAAAGTAAATTAACCACAAACTTATTCTGACAAAAAAAACACAACAATTTGATCATTGTGGTGCCAACTTATGAATGTTTGGCATGGCTTCCACTTCAAAAGCACACCAATTGTTTTTATTCTACATCTTTCATCGAACATGTTTTTTTTAAATAGTGGGCCTTTATAAAAATCGTTTAAAAATAGAACGGATTGAGAACAACTCTTGAATTTTCTACCACAGTTTGCCGATGTATGTGTCTTTAAGTGACAAAAATTTAAAAGAGCTGTGTAACTGTCAACATGGTGAACACTTGGGGTAAAACCGGGGTAAATTTTAGTGTCGTTGAGTCTGGAGCAAAGTTCAGCCACCTATAGCACCCAAGATTTTGCTCCAAAAGCTTTCAGTTTTCTTGTGTAAATGATCCAGTCACTAGATTATGTAAATCAGGCAACAAAATTCTTCATGATGAATAAACTGACTGTTGGCAGCAATTTGAAAACTCAATTTTTTTGACTGCATGTTACAAATCACTACTTTTGAGAGTACTTATCTTAAAAAGTATTTTAATTAGAACATTTTTTATGTCAGATTCTGAAAGCCTCACTAATAAGCACCATTTGTGTGAATTTTCAGAACTCTGTTTTTAAAAGTCTGGAATTTAGAGCCCTCCAAAAATGCTTCAGATACAAATCTGCAACTCGCGATTGCCAGAATTGAAACACCTCTCGGGTGTTTGTTGGGCCATATCTCGGACACTACATGGAATTTTGAGCTATAACTTGGCAAACCTTACTCATATATGTTAAGGGAGCTTTGAGAATTTTTTTCAGAAAAATCTGAGGGGATCACCGCAACCCCCGACTGAAATGACACGGAATGACCCTTTTTCCTATTCGTTCATTCCCTTGCCTGATGCCCCACTCTTGCTGTGTTTCCTTTTTCACTTCTGTCGCCTCGTTCATTCTATGAGCCTCGCTTTTGGAGAAAAATAATTATATCATGTGTTACGCAACATCAATACAGATGGAAAAAAAAACAGATCAACAGTTCCTCTGGGTGTACTCTATGATGCAGCACCACACCAGAATGGAAATTCTAGTCAGATTCTTCTCTATCATGGAACAAACACTGTGGAAAATCCTCTTTATCTACTTGCAGATGACTCCACCCTCTGCCATGACATCCTTCACACAGGCAGGCTGCAGGCTGCAGCCTCTTCCCTCTCTTCAGAACTTGACAAAATCACAAACTGGTCAAACACTTGAAATATGTGTTTCAATTCTTACAAATCTCACACTCACTCTATCTCTCTCCAAAAGGACCATCTGGCAAATCGACCTGTCTAATTTCTTAACAATCCTCTTGAGGAAGTTCAGTTCAAACTCCTGGGTCTCACTATCAACCATTATCTTTGTTGGGCAAACCACATTTCAAAGTTGGCTGCTTCACATTTTGATCAGCTTGACACTGTGGAAACCGAAGTGTTCAAAGATCATTGGAATTTCCCGTGATGAAGCTGAATCTCGGTGGTCTCTGTCTTCTCCCACCTCCTTTCTGGTCTTGCACTCTCTGCTCTTTCGATGCTTTGGCCTGCTCTCCCCCCCCCCTCAATTTTTTTCTATTCGGGAGCTATCGAGCAAGCGGTCTGTTGCCTATACACTACCCAAATAAAGGGATAGCAATTTCACTCATGACAGGCAGATCAAATCTACTGTGTAATATTTACTGCACACTTAGTTCATTGTTCCCCATTAAGTTCTGGACTAATCAGCACACCAATGAAAGTTTGCAAAGACCACTGTAATGGAGTAAAAACCTACCAACACCACCAAAAGGTAAGGTGATGAGTGAGGTCTGCATAATACAATCATTCCCGCAAAATGTTCCGCTGGATGTTTCCCTGAGTAATGTGTTCATCACCTGGAAAAGAAAAGAAAAACAGGACGCGAGCAGCTTTTCTGCAACCATGAGGAGCGGCGCCGCGTAACTCCAAAAGGCTACAAAAAATACTGTGACTGTCTGGTCATCTCAACAAGATGGCACCACATCCATGACCTGCTTATTGTGTGTTTCACTGCGATTGCTTTCATCGATGCCTTTGCTTACTGCAGCAAATTAGAGCCGGTAGTTCCGAGCAAGGAGAAACGTTTTCTACACATCAACCAGATTTAGTGGCATAATGGTTAGAGCGTCCGCTCTGAGTCTGGGAGATCGGGATTTTGATCCTGAGCCTGGCCGAGTCATTCCAAAGACTTCAAAAATGGCACGTACTGCTTCCTTGCTTGACAATAAGCATTTAAAAAGGATAGAGTGCACACAAGTAGCCATATGTTGGCAATCACTGTGCAGGATTGATGAGCCTCATGGCTTCCTCCTATATTGAAGTTCCTTGCAAGGGAACTTGTATTATATTATCGATAAAATTCAGGAACAGACATTGTAGCAAGAAGCAATTCCTTTAAGGTAACCAATCACTCGACTTGCCAAGGTCAAGAATTACTCATGAAATTCCCCCCAAGAATTCAAGTAATTTTGATGCCACGGGCCAAATCAAAACAATTTTAAATCTCGTTTTGGGTTGACAACTCCTTGCGTACACGTTACAATCACACTGACCTGCCTGTCTTTGGTGAATGCATAGAGTGCAAGCGGCTTTTGGCCACGGTTGATAAATTTAATGGCGTAGTCCAAGTCTGGCACGGTCATGATCGGAAGAATTGGGCCAAAAATTTCCTCCTGCATGGCTGGATCTTGCTCCTCAGCCAAGAGCACAGTCGGGGCTGCAAGGACGGTTCCACACGGGACAAGTTTCAATAAAGGGCATGAAATTGTCAGTAAAATATATTGATCATTCAGGACAAGGGACTTTGCAAAGGGAATCGGTTTACTTGTCATTAAAACATGCTTTGTTGAAAATTATGCAAACAAGTACCAAGTAAATTAAATGTAGCAATCAGGAACTTTTATGGGCTGGCAAGGTTGTGTAGAGGTCGCACACTCGCCTCAGAGCCGTCTAGTCTGGGTTCAAGTCTCGAGCGAGCTATAAACTGTCATCCTGGTGTTTTGCAGGCAGGACAAGGTGTGAACATGTGCGCCGTACATCAGAAGGACCCATCTACCAGTAATAATCGTCGGTGGATGTTAAAGATCCCAAGGTATCCTCCATGATGAGTAGGCCAATTTTCACTGCCATCCTGGACATAGTATTAATTCCTGCCGCCTTCAGTCGAATGTTCAGCATGGCCAGTCAATTCGTTACTCCTTGGGCTAAAAAGCTTCCCTGGCCACCCCCACAAGAGGTTGGGAATAATTGGGACCCTTAAAGAAGTAGGGGGTAGAGAGAGAAAGACAATCACGACTTGAAATTTCAATTGATTGCCCCATACAGATTCGACTGGAAAAAGGATTCACGCTCGCAGCTTTGAAACGCAGCTTTCCGTCGGTGTTGGAAACCTAAAGAGTAAGCCAAGTCAATGACCTCTGACACCGCACTTAGAGTCTAAACAAAGTGCACATTACATGAAAAAGTGATTGTTTTCCAGTGCAGGGTATAATTTATAGATTGTGTGATATACGAGGTCCGTCTAAAAAGTAATGGGACTGACTTCACAGAAATTTTATTACAAAAAATATATTGAAATCACAGCTTGTCCCCTTCAAAATAGTTTCCCTCCAGTCTCACACACTTATCCATCCTCTTCTTCCACCCTTTGATGCACCCCAGAAGGCTTCTTCTGGAATCCTCCGGAGCTCCGTCGTCACGGCCCTTTTGTTGGCCTCCACATCAGGAAATCGGGTCCCCTCGATCACCCCCTTGAGCTTGGGGCATAGGAACAAATCACAAGGGGCCAAGTCTGGTGAATACGGGGGTTGGTCCAGAGTTGGCACGTTCCTCTCTGTCAAGAAACTGTCGGATGCTCAGGGCACTGTGAGCAAGGGCATTGTCATGGTGGAGCACCCAGGCGTTGTTCTCCCACAGATCCCTCCTCTTGTCCCGGACTGATCTCATGAGGCGCCAGAGGATCTCCTTGTACACGTGCTGATTCACTGTTTGACCCTGTGGTAGAAACTCGAAGTGGACGATGCCCTTGATGTCAAAAAAACGTGATGAGCATCACCTTGACTTTCGACTTCGACATCCTTGCTTTCTTTGGTCTTGGTGATGCCGGACTTTTCCAATTACGACTCTGCCGTTTGGTCTCGGGATCGTATTCGAATATCCACGATTCATTGCCAGTAATGACTCTCTGCAGCAGGTCTGGATCGTCCTAGAGGCGCTCGATGATGTCTTGACAGACAGTGACTCTTTGCTGTTTCTGATCCTCGGACAACAGCTTGGGGACCATCTTTGCACATTTCGAGATTTTCAGTGATGATGCTCCAGACAGTGTCCTTGTTGATGGAAAGTTCCTCAGCAATCATCCGTACCACGAGTCGACGATCTGCACGCATCATCTGCTTCACACGCTCTATGTTGTCCACCATTCTGCTCATTGAAGGTCTTCTAGACTGTGGATCGTCTTCAACCTCCTCCCGTCCCTCTTTGAACCTCTTGTGCCATTCAAATGCACTTGTACGTGACATCATTTCTTCCCCGTACACTTGCTGCAGCATTGCGAAGGATTCGGAAGG
This sequence comes from Eptatretus burgeri, assembly GCF_056783735.1. Classification (NCBI taxonomy): domain Eukaryota; kingdom Metazoa; phylum Chordata; class Myxini; order Myxiniformes; family Myxinidae; genus Eptatretus; species Eptatretus burgeri. Next base: position 40,703,631 of record NC_140976.1, read on the forward strand.
TGTTTTGCCAAGCTTGGCAAGAAACTTCAGATTGACTCTCTGCTCACGACGCATAGTGTGACGACTCAGACTAGACAATGTGCAAAGCACGACCTGTAAAAATTCACACAATGAGCGCAGTTAACCATCACCAATCATATAGATTGCTGGAATGTTGCGAAAGACTGTGATGCAACCCGTCCATTCAAGTTGTGTAAGTGGAGCACACAGCAGGCTCAGTCCCGTTACTTTTTAGAAGGACCTCGTGTTCACATCCTGTCATAATATCCAGGTCTGTAAGATACAAAATTAAATTAATTTACTTCGCATTGTTGTGATTTCAGGCTTCATAAGTCAATTGCGCTGACGATACCCAGAGTACGTTCTTGTTACCAACGTCACTGCTTTGTTTGTTGTGCCTTCAGAGTTTATCATAAATCTTCAGTATTGTTTGTACCTCTGTTGAACACTGCAGATACTGGTAAAGTGACGTGTATCAGTATGGTGCTGTTTTATCAAGAGAGCTTTTACATTTTATTACTCGTATCGTCGTGTTGAACATCCAATTCAAATTTAAACAAGGCGAATGATGCTGCAATCAATTGTGCTTTAATCTGGAGGGAGATTCGGAGTTTATAATTTTCCAGACCACAGCGATGGATGATGTCATTGCTCACTTGACAAGATGTATGAAGCGGAAATATCTCGGTGATGTTTTCTTAAGAGTGATCTCCAGCTCATGGAAAAGCGTGCAGGACATGGACGTGAGGAGACAATCCTAACATCACAAGATGTGATGTGCTCAGATGTGAATGCCAAACAGACCAACAGATATCACAAGGTCGGGGTTTGCCTGTTTGCAATTCCCATCTGAGCACATAGCATTTGTTATGGCCCGAGAGGTACGCACACTCGCCTCTGAGCTATCTCATCTGTGTTTGAATCTCGACCCAGCTACAAACCGTCATCCCGGTGTTTCACAGGCAGGGCGAGGCATCGATGTGTGTGCCGTCCTTCGGATGGACGCTCAACTGGGCGACTCGTCTGCCAGCATTCGTTGGTGGATGTTAAAGACCCCACGGTGTCCTTTGAGAAGAGTCGGCGAGCTATCATTGGCACCCGGAACAAATTACAAATTCCTGCTCTGGTTGAGGATTGTTTCAACAGCATCTTGTAATAGCGTAATCAACGTAGAGCAGTGATTGGGAGGAGGGTTGGAGAGGGGAAAGCAAAATGTGAAAAATAAAAATAAAGATGAATGAAATTTCGATTGTCTGTTCGCTGTTCCCATCTCAGCACTTTTCTCATGAAGTTGGGGTCACTCGGTCTCAAATCCCATATTCTGTGTTGATTACCTCTGCCAGCGAATGTGAATGGAGGCTATGTTTTCACCCCCGTTTGTCTGTTTGTGTGTCTGTGAGCAGGAAGGATATCTCACAACGTTGCGGACGAATCAGGACAAAACTATGTAGATGAGTTGGTCAGGTGACAAGAACAAGACGATTCAATTTTGGTTCAGACCCAACTTATCAGTGGGACACAAAATATAAACTGTTCAGCCTGGCGGAGGTATGTTCTCTCCCCAAGTGTCGTTCTGGCACACCGTCCTTAAATATCTTTATAATCAATGTGAATTATCGACTTTGGGGGCATCGACATATTATGTCTGGAAAAGGAGGAAGGACACAAAATGAGAAAAATAAAATTGATAACAGGAGGGCAAACTGGGTTTGCCTGTACACTTGTATCTCCTCGTGTCCTCGTCCTATGTGATACATGTAAAGTTATTCTGTGAGTCTTGGATCACTCTTATAATAAGAGTAAATCAGAGGAGAGAAGCAAGAGGTGATTGCATAATATCTGCAATTTATGAGTATGTAATATGTAGATGACTTATTTGGCGAATACGCAATTTAGTGAAACACACATAATTGAAGATCACCACTGGGCAATCAACATTAAGGTTGTTGAAAAAGTGTGAGCACCACAACCCTTATGCCTTGAGCAACAACAATAAACAGCCATTGTTACGTACCAATGTATTTGTCTTCGGCATCACAACGCCCTCCGACAGCTACTGTGCCCCGAGACAAGAGCCTCTCGAGCCGTGCAAAATGGCACTCATTGATGATACGCCCATAGTCGGGAGACTTCTGTGGATCCTCCCCGAAGTAGTCCCGTACAGATTCTTTCAAAGCCTGCACCAGCTCCTTGCACACGTTATCTGTGCAGAGAACGAAGTCAGGCGCGATGCACGTCTGCCCCGCATTGAGGAAACGTCCCCAGGCGATACGTCGAGCTGCCGCACGCAAGTCACAGTTTTGGTCTACGAAGCAGGGGTTCTTCCCTCCGAGCTCCAGTGTTATCGGGGTCAAGTGCTCGGCTGCGGCTTGCATCACCAGTTTACCGACGGTGCTGCCACCTATAAGAGTCACCCAAACACGTGCATACACATACAAAGGTGTGACGATGGTGGAGTAGTGACAATATGGACTGGTATCTGAGAGGTTTCGAGTTCAATTCCAGGTGACGGCAACAGTATGAGGGATTTGGATTTAAAACTACTCAAAATTGAGCAAATAGTGGGAGAATTACCATTGTTGAGCACAAATGCAGCCGGTCATTAGTCGGTTTTGAGGAGAAGGTAAAATGATCCACCCACCTCACTAAGATGAGCCTCAAGTCTGTATACCAAAACAAGTTCGTACCTGTGTAGAAAATGTAGTCAAAGTTGTTCTTTAACAATTCTGACGTGTCCTTTGCACCGCCGCATACAACACCATAGCAGTCCTAATAAGGGGCAGCAAATACACAAAAATAAATGACGAGTTCCTTTAGTCGGTCAAGACCATGGTATCGGTAGTTAGACACTCATTCACCAGTAAAGGATATCAATATCGGATACATAGCTCCAAGTTAACAACTAGGCTTACTTGATCGAGGTACTGAGGAATCAGTGTGGAAATAAGTTCCGATGTTGCTGTGCTCAAATCAGATGGTTTTATGACAACGCAGTTTCCTGTAACAGAATAAGTATCAACAACAATGTAAATGGATTTGTAAGTCACCATATTCCTTCTGTAGATACAGTCGATAAAAATATGCAATCCTCGCATCGGTTGATCATCCATCACCTAAAATATCCCAGGCAGTCCATCCTGCAGGTGTGTTCGAAGGATTTAACTATATATATATATATATATATATATATATATATATATATCTATATATCTATAACGCATTGGTCATTTCAAATCATATACAGGTTCGAGCTTTGATACATCAAGACAGAGGTGTCTGAACACATTCATCGAAGATCCTCATCCATCAGCGATCATGCCGTGTACAAACAATTGTATAATATAACAATGTGCACTGCAGTAGTTTGAGTTTTAATGACGGAGGATCAAGCACAGCCTCGCCTTCAATTTTCCGCAGCGACTGTGGCTAGCGGAAGAGTTTGTACTCGTGCATGAAGAATAGAGACAGCAGGATTGGTAATACAATTTTCTTTTACAGATATTACAGTGTTCAGGCTCATGGAGGAGCTAGAACACAGAAATGATCAGGATGTAACAGAACAAAAAGAACAGCAGAAAGAAAGGGAGTGTGGGGGACACTCCAAGCGACATATAAAGGAGACTTGGAGAAACTAGAACGGCACTCGGTAGAGCGGCATTCGTCCGAATCCGTCCATAACTTGTTGAGATGTCGTGCAAAATATCGTTTTTGGCACTATCTCTCAATGATGAAAAATCACTTTAAAATTCCAGTAGCCGGATCCGGATCTTCACCAAAATCGAATTGATTTGTCCTCGTCGCACACTCAACCTGTCCACCGAGTTTCATCTGAATCAGTCATTAACTTTTTGAGATATCATGCTCATGAACAGAAAAGATCATGGATGTGGATGGAAGGGGAAAAGGGGGGGGGGGTCCTGAGGTGGTGGTGAACAGCTGTTTTGAGGCCCTGGAGGGAAGAACGATATTGAAGAGAATGTGGAAGTTGGTTCCATAGGCAGAAGGAAAAAAAAAAAAGAGGAATGAATGAGTGGAGCTGAATTTATCATATGGGAGTTCAAGCTGAACTTTAATGAGCTACAATCATTGTGTAAATAAATTAAATTAAAATTGGACACTCTCTTACCTGCAGCAATTGCTCCAACCAAGGGAACGAGTGTCAGATGTAAAGGGTAATTCCAAGCTCCTATAATGAGTACGACACCGAAAGGCTCTCTCTGCACAAAGCATTCATCCATCTTGCTCAACTGTGGAAGGACATCATTTACATATGACTATTAAGGTAAATAATGCAAGGCGCGGTATGAAAAAGCACGAATACTCTCATTACAAGGCCACCGACCCACAGAGAGTTGCATGAAAGTTGAAGAGTCTTTAAACCATACTGGAGTGAGATGGCAGACCATGTGGACTGTGTAACTTACTCTCTCCATTGTTTATTATTTTTCTCAGTCACTCAATTTGTTACAAACCAACCCAGTGTGATTAAGGGAGCAGAAATGTTCCCGGAAGGGATCATGACGGTTGCCCTTCGACAACCGTTGATATTACCAGGAAACACGAATCTGTTTAACCACACTCTGAGATAACAAGCAGTGTAACCTAATGTCGAGGAATATCCAAGAAGACCAGAGCACTGGCTACCCGTAGTCTCGGAAGGAAATTTGAGTTTGGCAATAACTTGCCCACTCTTCACGTATTCAAGATCTTTAATGTACATATTATTTTCAATCTTTACATTAGTTTTTACCTCTGCCACTAAAGGTGGAAGGTTATTTTTTTTCATCTGTCTGTTTGTTTGTTTCTTGGCGAAAAAATTTTTTCGCTAAGTATGTTGGTCTGTAGCATTTGTCTGTTTGTCTGTCTGTCATAAGATTTTTGGCCACAGTTTTCAAGCAATCGTTCTGAATTTTTTTTTTGTGGATGTAGGTGACCGGCCAAGGACAGCAACGCTTAATTTTAGTGAAGATCCGAATCGGAATCCAGAATTGAGAATGTTTAAAGTGATTCTTCACTATGACAGAGATCGGGCCAAAAAATGATACAGAGCACAACATCTCAAAAAGTTACGGATGGATTCCGGTAAAAAAAACAAAAAAAAAAACTTGATGAACAGGTTGGGTGTGTGACGAGGACTAATTGGTTCAATTGTGGTGAAGATCCGAATCCAGATCCGGATGTGAGAATTATTTAATTTTTCAGTGATTCTTCCATCCATCCATCCATTAGGACCATACTCTGTGCAGAGCGTTGGTGCCGCCGAAGCAGTCTCCTTGGCTATTGAGAACAATCCTGGACGGGTCGCCACTCCGACACAGTATACCAGCATGCTGGCACTCATTTTGCCGACCTCGGAAGGATAACAGGCAGAGTCAACCCCACCTGGTGTTAATTCAACAGCTGATCGGGATTTGAACTCAGGACCCTAGGATCCCAAGCCCACTACCCTAACCATTAAGCCAACACCAGGCATAGTGATTCTTCACCATTGAAAGATGAAGGCAAAATGATATTTATGGCATATCTCAAAAATGTATTGGCCCTGAAATGTTCTTCTGGATCACATGGTGGAGGTATTCGCTCCACTGAGTGCCCCTCGAGTTACCCTCGCCGAAGGAGGGGGTATTACGTTTGTGTCCGTTTGGTTGTCTGTCTGCCTGTCTGTTTGTCGGTTTGACAAGCAACCGCTTGTCGGATTGAGACGAAATTTTCACCATTGGTGCGACTACTCATGTAGAATGTTTCAATCATAATTATGATGTCAAAGGTCACGTGGCGTGGCAGCCATATTGGAAAACGGAAAAATTTTTGGACCTCTGTATCTGAAAAAATTGAAACTTGACACACGGCAAGTACTCCTTATGGGGAATAAGTGTGATTTTTTGATTATGTCATAGGTGCCTTCGTTATGACATCATAATTGCAGATGCAGAACGTCATATCTGATCAGTATGAAACTTTTTGAGTGTCATCTAGGGATAAAATAGGAAAACAGAAGAAAAAAAAATGATGACGTCATCTGTCACGTGATTCGGCAGCCATATTGTTGTTGTTTTTTTAACCTTCAAAAATCTTCTTCTCTGAAGTGGCTGAACAGATCGAGGCAAAACTTTACAGGTATGACCGCCTGTCCACGAGGAACAAAAGGTTCACACATATGACATCGTAGCTCACATGGTTTGGCGGCCCTATTGGATTTACCCGAAAATCTATAAAAAAAATCTTCTTCTCCAGAATGGCTGGACAAATTGAGGGGAAACTTCACAAAAATGTTCCCCAAGCCGTGGCTGTACAATGTTTGTTTTGGAATAATTGATAGGTCACATGGTTTGGCAGCCATATTGGATTAAAGAAAATATTAAATAATGTTTTCTTTGGAACCGCTCAATCAATTGAAGTGAAACTTCATATTTAAGATCTAGTCATGATGGGGAATACATGTTTTAAATTTCAACTTGATTGGACGAATGGTGTGGCAGCCAGAATTATTTGATTTTTTGATATGGGTTCATTTTGGGAGTTTTTTTGTTTGTTTGTTTTTTTTAATTTTTGAAAAAGGCTCACTTGGCTGTGCCTGGGTAGGTTTGAGGATAGAGGAGTCACAGTTGAAATGCTAATCCAATGTAGGACCGTACCCATTTGGTCTTCCATTTTATTTGAATTGAATTTATTTTAATCCCATTCTGAATTCAAATGAATGATAATAAAAAAACGTCATGGGTCAGGGTCAAATTTCCCTTCAAAGCGGGGTTGCATCAAAGCGGGACGTCTTGGTACCCAGTCATCACTGCCAGCAGTTATAAAGTGGCAGTTCTAATTATGACTTTTATTAGTTAGATAACACACCAGTACACAAACGCCACACAAAATACACCACACAAAAACAGTCCTGGCGAGGGTCTGCAATCTCTGATAGCTCTTTTTCTTGTTATCTTTGTAAATGTGGAATTGACAACACAGTATTGAAAAGTAGGAATTCTCTATTTGTGTGTTCATTCAATCCTCGTCAAACTATTGGCCAATGTCGGCTAAACTCAGTATATATGCCTACTCAGGGATCCCTCTTGAAGTGGGGGGGAGGGGATGGGGAGGGAAAGGGAGTGGTGACCTCAGGAGTTCGGTTTTACCATCTGATGGGTGGACGGTATTCATGGCGATGGCTCAAACTGTCAAAGAAAGGCATGAGTGTAATGCACAGATGGAGAAATCGTCTCTCGAGTATCAAGGAGCTTAAATAACTTCAAACCGACGAAATACGTCAATGGATTGTCGAAAGTTGAAAGCATAATAATTGTGGTCAGGCACAGAGCCATCGGAAAGACAATTAGGTTTCAAAGCGATGCAAAAAATGGACATGGCATGCAACTTGTTTGTGGAACCTTTTTTGAGAATACCTCCACCATGATGTGTCCTTTAACAGACCATATATAAAAAACAGCCGTTTTTTGCAGCCATTTTTCCCTGCTGAGCAGCGGTTAGCTTTTGCGGGGCCCCACGCAATCATGGTTCCCTTCTTGAGGCGATGTTTTTATGACCAGATGCCCTTCCTGATGCCAACCCTGGTCGCCTCTTACGACACACAGGGATATGGTACACCTATTCTAACCGGGGCATACACCTGGACCAGTACACTGGTACTCAATTTGCCAACCTCAGAAGGATGACGGGCTGAGTCAACCCCCTGGTGTTAATTCAGTGGCCAACGGGACTCGAACTCAGGACCCCTAGGATCCCAAGCCAGCCACCCTAACCACGAAGCCAACACCAGGCTTTCAGACCATATGTATCCCTGATATATTTCCTACTTCATCCCAATCTCCGAAGCAACATCCAGGCAGGTTTGATTGTTGGTTTTTCAACAATCAAGTTTAAAATGAGGTTGGAAGAAGACATCACTGCACCAACGACTTACCATTTCTTTCTTTACGTTTTCTGGCTTCATCCAATCCTTCAGATTGTGCAGCGCGTACACAGTTTCATTCCTTATAATATTCACTTCTGTCACGAGGGTTTCGAACTTCGACTGTGAAAGCACGTCGTCACACAATCTACATTGAGTTTGCACAACTTGTCATTTTTAAAAATTATTTGTTGATACTTGACCGATATAATTAATCGCTCACAACTCTCCTGGTTATTCCTTGCTATGACTACAAAGATGTCCTCCAAAAGCTTAGGTCAAAGATCAGGAGCCTTCAAGGAGCATTGTGGGATCTCTGACATCCACAATCAATGATAGCAAATTAAACAACTCACTAAAGGTCACATCCCGAAGGACACCGATTGAAATTGGCCTCGCCAATGAAATCAAAGTAATTGGCCTCGCCCTGGTCAATTAAATCCTTTCCAATGCAGCACCCGACATTGTTGATGTTGATGAGAGTGTGGCTGTGCTGGTGATGCAGTGCCCCTTGCAGGTTAGATATACTGTAGATATTTGGATTTTTTTTTCATGGTGCCGGTGATAGCTCGCCGACTCTTCGCAAAGGACACCGTCGTATCTTTAACATCCACCGACTAATGCCGGCAGACTGGATGTCCAGTTTAACGTCCATCCGAGGGACGGCACACACATTGATGAAGCAGCCTGCCTGTGAAACACCGGGATGATAGTTTATAGCTGGGTCGGGATTTGAACCAAAGCGAGACGGCTCAGACCTGAGTTTGCATACCTCTCGGCTATCCTACCAGGCTGATATGAGCATCCCTGCAGACGATCATGACACCCATTGGTATTCAGGAAATCATATTCAACTCCAAGAATAAAACCAAGACTAGATGTCTCATAGGTAAGTATATGGCCAACCTCTGCACCATCATATCGGAATACAGGTAAGATATTTTCAAAAATCTACACAAATCTCTGTCTCAATAGTTATTATGATTTTATAAAAAAAAAAGAAAAGATGTGCATCGACATTCATTCACCTAATGAAACATATTACAAAGTGTCGCTCAATGCTGATGATATTTTCGGTTGAAAACAAAACTACAGGAGATGCTAAACTACATTTATCACAGAATAGGCATGAGCAATGACCTTGTGCAGGTCCTTGTGGAGAACTTCTGAAAACACATCTTCGTTGTCCTCGACCAGTTCGAGCAAGCGCTGCAGTTGTTGTTGTCGAAAAGCAAAGGGTTTCGTCTTTCCTGAGAAAAAACCTTCTCGGACCCTCTCAACGACCTCCATCTCCATGGCTGGCTCACGACTCAGACCCTGTGAACACACGGAACAACATCAAATGCATTTCTCATCGTCCCGATATGCCAATCATCGTGTTCTTCCCACCATTCACCTTACGTTTCTCTTTCGTGCTTTCACTCCGACTCGTTTACTCGATCCCTCCAGCATTCACTCGTGGACGTTAAACGTATTTGTAATTTGGTCATGGTGATGGCGATAGCTCGCCGACTCTTTGCGAAGGACACCATATGTTCTTTAACGTCCACTAACTCAATATGACGCCCAGTTTAACGTCCATCCGAGGGAGGGAACAACTTTGATGAATCACCATGCCTGTGAAACACCAGGATGACAGTTGAAAGCTGGGTCAGGATTCGAACCCAGGATGGACGACTTAGAGGCGAGTGTGTTTTCCTCTAGGTCTAGGCCATCCTGTCAGCCATCAGTGAGCTGTGGAATCCAGGACTGTGTAGATCCAGGACTTGCGGAAAGTGATTGAGGACATCGACCTTGGAACTATCATGGATAGGGAAATGAGCTTCCATAAGCATGTGGCAGTTCAGGTTAACAAGGCCAACCAAACACTTGGGCAAATCAAACGATCCTTTGTGAGTCTGGATGAAGAAACCCTCCCTGTGATGTTCAACGCACTGGTACGACCATTGTTGGAGTACGACAATACTGCCTGGCACGCGAGATTCCTCATGGACATCGATGAAGTTGAGAAGGTCCAGAGACGAGCCACAAGGATGATTCCCACCCTCGGTGAACTCTCCTATCCAGAGAGACTCTGGCGTTTCAATATGTTTTCGCTTTTCTACCACCGCCGCCGCCATAGTGATATGATCCCAATGTTTAAGGTGCAACACGGAATCAACCGTATTCGACCGCAACGTTTCTTCACTCCAGATCAATACCCTTCAACATGGGGCCACTCCCTTAAACTCTTTGTGCCGAGGTGTAAGTTAGACGAGAGGAAAATCTTCTTCAGAGGGTAGTCAAAAACTGGAACCGTCTTCCCTGAAATGTTGTGGATGCTCATTCTGTTGAAGCTTTCAAACAGGGTCTCGACAATGTTTGGTGGGATGAGCATTTCCACTTGCGCTGACCGTCACTCAATCATGAGCACTACATCCTGCAACAACCATCAAATTAATCAAGTACATTCCATAATGCAGACCGGAAGATCTACAGGACTACCTTCACTTCTGTAGACATGATGATGACGATGACGATGACGATGACGATGATGATGATATGCCAACCTCTCAGGCTCAGAGTGGACAGGTGAACCATTATCCCACTGAGTCTGATATGTTGTAAGTGACTGCCAATGAGTTGCAAGTTCAAATTTAACTCAAGGTAGTCTAATGAGAGATTTGGAGGCCAACATTTAAAACCCAAGCTACTTTCATCCTTACTACAATTCATGGACTGGTGTTTGTTTGTTTGTCACAGTACTCCTACAGTTCTGGGCTCATTACATCTAGACTTGCTACATCGGATCAGCATGACCGCAATAAATGTACAGGGGTGTTTCTATCTTTGCCGTTGGTCTTTGGGGAGGGGGAATGCAAATTCTCCATGTAAATGTGTATCGTGTCGCGCCGCCCCAGATGGAGAAGGGTATCTCCACCATTTACAGTACTGTATTCCTGTCCCCACGTTTTCCAGTGCAAGTGAGTTGTTTTGAATTATAAGCAAGAGGTATGTTTTTGCTTCTTGCACGTAACTTGGGTTATTATTTTTTTTTTAATTTCGAGAGCGATTGAGGCAGCTGTCGGTTGCCTTTACACTGTCTAAATAAAGGTATGTGTCAGAAGAAGGTATTGCATGCTTGGAACAAGATCGCCATAGGGTGGGTACTCTGCTAGTGAGTTATGATGTCTCTAATATTGTTGATTCCAAACTCAGCTGGTTCATGACTGACTTTCAGGAAGGGGGACACTCACCTCTAAGCTGTCTAGCCTGGGTTTAAATCCACACCCAGCTGTGAACTGTCATCCTGGTGTTTCACAGGGAGGATGAATATAATCAATGTGTGTGCCGTCCCACAGATGGACGTTAAACTGGTGTCTCACCTGCCAGCATTAGTTAGTGGATGATACAGATCCCACGGTGTCCTTCGCGAAAGGATGCGAGCTATCGCCGGTACCATGAACAAATTCCAAATTCCTGCCCGAACCACCAGAAGGCACTGCATCAATGGCACATCCGGGCCCTCAGCTAATGAGGCTACCCCGCAGCCTTGTGATACATACCAAAGAAGAAGAAGAAGAAGAAGAATCTATACAAGTCCCACTGCAGGATTTCAGCTTGTCATGCTCTGTCATATCCACACAACATTGTCAACATGTTTCACACATCACATGTACATCTCATTAAAAGTTACACAGTTTTAAATGCTTTAACCTTTGTATCGTCCTGTGATTACGAGACTGGCATCATCAGAAAGATCAACTCATAAAAGTTATATAATCAGGTTTAGTTAGAAAATGTCTTATAAGGATAACAGCACAATTAGTATTATGATATTATATTCACTGAATTGCAACGACATGGTGACCAGTATATCTGGATTCCATGATGTGGCCAAAATATGGGACCTTTTAGGCTCACGTGATCACCGACATGGAAACAGAGAGGACGAGCAGCTGAATGTGCCATGAAACACGACGTGCTGGCACAACATTATAATTCCACTATTCCGGTCCGAAGTAGCAAACTGTTATTATCTTAAACTCGAACTCCCGGCTCCCTACTGGAGAGTGATGCAACTTCCCTCTGGCAGCAGTCAGTAAATAATTTGCACTATGCCACGTGTACAGTGTAAAATTGCAAGTCATCTGCATTCTCCACAGCTGACTTTTGCAAGAACGTGTGAGGACCGGTGTGGGACCATTGAGGAATAGCACCGGGAGAGTGGTTAGTGAGGAAAGTGAGATGGCAGGCTTATTAAACAGGTATTTTGCTTCAACATTTACACAAGAACACTCAGGAGAATTTCCAATAGCTGAGAGTATCTATCGAGGAGGTGAAGAAGGGCTTTTACCGAAGATCCAGGTTGGAGTGGAGGAAGTAAAGGAACAGCTCGGAAATGTAAGAGTAGATAAGGTTCCGGGGCCAGATAATATGCACCCGAGAGTATTGAGGGAAATGGCTGAGCAGGTAAGCGAGATGTTAACGGATATTTTCAATAGCTCACTGGAGTCAGGACAGGTACCGGAGGATTGGAGAGTAGTAAATGGAACACCATGATTTAAGAAAGGATCCAGAGAAGAATTGGGAAACTATAGACCTGTTAGTTTGATTTCAGTTGTGGGGAAGGAGTAGGAGACATTAATTAAGGACCAGATGAGGAACAATTTAAACAAATACAAACTAAGCTGTTAGGGTTTACCCTAAGGGTTTAAACTGTTAGGGTTTAAACTAAGCTGTTAGGTAACAGCATGGATTTACCAAAGGTAGTTCCTGTTTAACAAATATTGTAGAGCTCTATGAAGCAGGGTCTGATTGGGTGGATGAGGGAAAGGCAGTAAACATAGTATATCTAGACTTTAAGAAGGCATTTGATAAGTTACTACATCGGAGGTTGTTAGCCAAAGTGAGGGCTTATGGAGTGGTTGGTCAGGTAGCTCATTGGATTGCAAACTGGCTTCATGATAGGAAGCAAAGAGTGGCTGTGAGTGGGAGGATGTCTTACTGGGAGGATTTAAGTAGTGGGGTACCTCAGGGATCAGGTACAAGGATCATTATTAGTCCCCTTCTGGCTTCACTTGAGGGGACTAAAGGATTGCTCTCGATCTGTCCATCCATCCCGTGTGTGGTTTTTCAGAATTTTTCCAATACCCTTTAACATATTCAACTGAAACTTCGTACATGGCTTTATCTTACTATATTTCACCGTCTGTCTGTCTGTCTGTCTGTTCCCAGGTACCGCAAAAACGGCTGAACCGATCGCAACCATTTTTTGGGGTGTGTAATTCTGGGACCCCTTGGAGTAAAATAGGCATAAAGATAATAACATGACCCCCCTCGACGGCACGTGCTTCTAGTTATTATAACTTACAGAAAAAAGTTCGAGATTCAGGGCGTTTCATCCATTTTTCACAAAGTTTTTTTTCCTTTTTTGGACTTACAAAATATCACATCTGTAAGGGACATTTATTACAAATCAATTCTCGCTCTTGTTCATCAGAATTCCATCAATGATTTGGATAGTGGGATGAAGAGTAAGCTTTTCATATTTCCATTTGACACAATGCTTGGAGGTAATGTACATAACAGAAGAGGGTGGTGATCAGATTGTGGAAAGGATTGATACCTGCATCGATTGGGCAAAAGATTGGCAGATTTAATTTAACCTGTACAAGTGTAAGGTGATGTGGATGGGTAAGAATAATGAAAATAGAGATTACAAGTTTAGCATATGAAAAGATGTCCGAGGCCTTCAGAATCCATGTCAATCCTTCATTGACCACACTGTGAACTCCCCTTTCTCCCGTTCGTCACCTCCGGTTGCCACCTGTACAAGAAAAGCCAAGATCAAACATATTAAGACACGAAAGGAAAAATGATACCATTACAGTACTCCCCCTCCTCATGCATTAATCAAACTAAAGGAACAAACAAGAGAATAGGTGTTACTTGTCCATGTAAAACACACAATAAAAGTCACAGCCAAGATAAGAAATGGTCGATAGCAAATTGTACTCATAAATATTGTGCCGGGAAGTGTACATGGCGCCCAAGGCGAGTTATATGCGATGGTAAGGGAACCGTTGTCGTAGGCATCAAACCACCGATCGGGGAAGGGGGAGAGGGTTGGCTCTGGTGCTGCATCAACAAAAGCTGGTTTCAAGCGATCTATGGAGACCACCTCCAGACCACCGTTAATATTAAGCATGAAGGTCTTCTTGGAGCATGGTAGAACCTTGTAAGGTCCGTCATACAGTTGCTGCAAGAGACTCCGGATAGCGTCATGCCACACGAATACGTGGGTACATGCAGAAAACTCCTGAAGATAAACACAGGCTGCATGCAGCCCCTGCGGAAACTCTCGTCTGTGTTCGATGAAGACCTGAAGAGCAAGGATACGGTCAATCGTTGACCTCTTTGGTGTAAACCCTGACTGCTCTGGACCTGGTGGTCAAGTAGATGGTGGAGAACCCTATCAAGAATTATCCGAGCAAAGACCTTGCCCGGCACTGAGAGCAGCGTTACCCCTCTCTGTAGTTTTTGCAGTCTTGGCGATCACCCTTCCCTTTCCAGGAGGGAAAACAAGGCCCCTTTTCCAATCAGTTGGGATGATGCCTGTGTTCCAGGCAGAGCACAGAACTGCATGCCACGACACAAGTGCAGCATTTCCACCAGCCTTGAGAAGTTCAGCATGGATGCCACAGATCCCTGGAGCTTTACCCCGTTTCAGCCAGTTCACCGCAGCCTGTGTTTCCACAAACGAAGGTGGACCACAGTTGATTGGAGGGTCAGCAATAGGGATTGTAACACCCCTGATATCCAACTCGACAGCTGGTGGGTCAGCCTGGTGCAACC
>NC_140976.1:40723367-40725867 GCF_056783735.1 Eptatretus burgeri
AAGGTTCCACACAAAGTTTCGCGGGGCTCGCCCCAAAACTGAGGGAGTAGTTTGGGGAAGGACAGACAGACAGACAGTCCTTCATTAGGTACAGTAGATACTGTACTGTACATACATCCCCTCGGTGAAAAGTTGCATATCAATCAATTTATTATGCAACACTTTTCAATTAAAAGTGAAATTTTAAAGCACTTTCGCAAAGAAAAAAAGAAAACCCCAAAAAAATTCCGAATTTACACAAACCTGTAGTCGTAGTTCGTGTGTATTAATATGGAAAAGGCAAAGCCGAGAAACGAACGTAGAATTCTTCTTACATTCGATGCTGCAATTTCCGGTTACTTCGGCCTGGATTCGGGATCAGCGATCAAATAATGTAAATCACGATTAAAAATTATATTTTGATGATGCGGGAAATATCTTTATTATAAAATTAGGTAAATCTAAAACTGCTCGAGTATTTACTCTCCAGTTTTCTTGTTAATTTTTTTAGTCATAAAGGTGTGATTGTCTACGACAGATCAAATTAATTATTCGTGCATTTCTATAACCGTGATAACACTACTGCATATTACCTCAACATTACCTTCACAACAACTACACCGCCTAGAACAGGATCTCATCTAAAAAAATTAATATTACCTTCACAACAACTACACCGCCGAGAACAGGATCTCATCTAAAAAAATTAATATTACCTCAACATTATACCTCAACATTACCTTCACAACAACTACACCGCCGAGAACAGGATCTCATCTAAAAAAATTAATATTACCTCAACATTATACCTCAACATGACCTTCACAACAACTACACCGCCTCAAACAGGATCTCATCTAAAAAAAATAATATTACCTCAACATTATACCTCAACATGACCTTCACAACAACTACACCGCCTAGAACAGGATCTCATCTAAAAAAATTAATATTACCTCAACATTATACCTCAACATTACCTTCACAACAACGACACCGCCTCAAACAGGATCTCATCTAAAAAAAATAATATTACCTCAACATTATACCTCAACATGACCTTCACAACAACTACACCACCTAGAACAGGATCTCATCTAAAAAAATTAATATTACCTCAACATTATACCTCAACATTACCTTCACAACAACTACACCGCCTCAAACAGGATCTCATCTAAAAAAATAAATATTACCTCAACATTATACCTCAACATGACCTTCACAACAACTACACCGCCGAGAACAGGATCTCATCTAAAAAAATTAATATCACCTCAACATTATACCTCAACATTACCTTCACACCAACTACACCGCCTCAAACAGGATCTCATCTAAAAAAATTAATATTACCTCAACATTACCTTCACAACAACTACACCACCGAGAACAGGATCTCATCTAAAAAAATTAATATTACCTCAACATTATACCTCAACATTACCTTCACAACAACAACACCGCCGAGAACAGGATCTCATCTAAAAAAATTAATATTACCTCAACATTATACCTCAACATGACCTTCACAACAACTACACCGCCTAGAACAGGATCTCATCTAAAAAAATTAATATTACCTCAACATTATACCTCAACATTACCTTCACAACAACTACACCGCCTCGAACAGGACTCATCTAAAAAAAATAATATTACCTCAACATTATACCTCAACATGACCTTCACAACAACTACACCGCCGAGAACAGGATCTCATCTAAAAAAATTAATATTACCTCAACATTATACCTCAACATTACCTTCACAACAACAACTACACCGCCGAGAACAGGATCTCATCTAAAAAAATTAATATTACCTCAACATTATACCTCAACATTACCTTCACAACAACTACACCGCCGAGAACAGGATCTCATCTAAAAAAATTAATATCACCTCAACATTATACCTCAACATGACCTTCACAACAACTACACCGCCTAGAACAGGATCTCATCTAAAAAAATTAATATTACCTCAACATTATACCTCAACATGACCTTCACAACAACTACACCGCCTCAAACAGGATCTCATCTAAAAAAATTAATAATACCTCAACATTACCTTCACAACAACTACACCGCCTCGAACAGGATCTCATCTAAAAAAAATAATATTACCTCAACATTACCTTCATAACAACGACACCGCCGAGAACAGGATCTCATCTAAAAAATAATAATACTACCTCAACATTGCCTTCACAACGACAACTACACCGCCTAGAACAGGATCTCATCTAAAAAAAATAATATTACCTCAACATTACCTTCATAACAACGACACCGCCGAGAACAGGATCTCATCTAAAAAATAATAATACGACCTCAACATTACCTTCACAACGACAACTACACCATCTAGAACAGGATCTCATCTAAAAAAATTAATATTACCTCAACATTACCTTCATAACAACTACACCGCCAAGAACAGGATCTCATCTAAAAAAATTAATATTACCTCAACATTACCTTCACAACAACTACACCGCCTACAACAGGATCTC
>NC_140976.1:40730867-40765867 GCF_056783735.1 Eptatretus burgeri
GGTTTTCATCCGATCCTGATAAAATTTGGGTGGGAGATTTATATCATGATCTAGTTGTGTTTTCCTGAGAATGGGCATGCTGCGCCCATTATGGGCGGAGCCACGCCCAAAAAACGTGTTTTTAGGGGGTAGCCGGTTTCAAGTTACATCTTCTCCGAGGGGGTTTGTCGAATCTGGCAGGGGTTTCGGTGTTTGGTTAGCCCAATGGCACCTGCATAGCCCCACGGAGCTCGATTTTTCATTTTCGTCCCAAGGTCAAGGTCACAAACTTAGAAAATGTCAAAAAAATGAATAAATTGGGCATCGAGCTCCTCGGGTTTTCAACTGTTTCGAATGAAAGTTGGTATGCAAGTAGTGCTCTTCGAGTACTACAACTTTCATCATTTACGTTTTTCCCGATTCCCGCCAGTTTGCCCGTGGCGTCCCCTCGAAGGTCAAAAAATAAAAAAAGGCAAACCGTGTACGTTGCTCGTGAACAATCGCCGTCTCCAGACTTGTCATCTTTTCAAATTATTTTGCTTTGAATCTTAAGACCCATCAACCAACCTATTTCACTCCACTGCCAGATTAAGGCCTCATGTTGAGAGGTTTTCGCACACTTTACAAAGTTTGGATTGATGAGAGTAAGCAGCAATCTAAATGAACCCATACTGCCCAGTGGATAAAGAAAAAAAATAGGGGCAATACCCCTGGGCGCTCACCTGGTAGAAAAATGATACTGAGAAGGAAGTCAATGTGGGACGGAATCTGAAAAATATACCAATGAACCAATGTTATAGCAAATACCTATTTTTATGGGGCATCCTCCCCCCCCCATAAAACCCCTTAAACCCCATTATAATTATTTTTTTTAAATAGCATAAACAAACTTTGGTACATCACGGGTGATAAATGTTGAAGTCAAATTTCATCGGAATTGTGTGTAGTTAATGAGAAGAAAGCAAATACATATTTTGGGGGGAAACGACCCTTCTCCCTGTAAACCCCCTTCGACCTTCATTTTAAGCTCAACTGTGACATAGTTCCAGGGAGCTTATGGGATGGCGCATTGTCAGTCTGTCCGTCTATCCACAAACACTTACAACTTCATCTCTGAAACTACACATATGATTTTGATGAAACTTGATCACAACGTTCACCACCCAGTATGTACCAAAGTTTGTTCACGGCATTAAAAAAACAATCCGGCCCGTAAGGAGTCCTAAAGGTAAAAGTGTGATACTTGAGAGCAACTGAAGGGATTTAAATCCAACTTGGTACAAGTATGTATAATTATGTAAAGATGAACTGATTCGATTTTTGGGTCAAGAAGTCAAAGGTCAGAGGTTATGTTAGGTAATTTAAGTGATTCTTCACCATTGAGAGATAGACCAAAAAACGATACAGTATACAGCACGCTATCTGAAACAGTTATGAATGGATTCAGACGAAACTTTGTGTATGAATTGGGTTAGATGACAAGAACAAGCTGATTAGATTTTTGGCTAGGGTCTGGATATAGATCCGGCCTATCAGTGGGATATAAACGTAAACTCTTCAGGCTGGCGAAGGTATCTGCTCTACTGAGTGCCGTTCTAGTTTCTATTCTGATAAGTCTAATGCTCCTCTCTCCCATATTATCATCTGAATATGTAATAAGTAGATGGTCCATCGTGTTCAACATATAACATTCGATACCTACCTAATTATACCTAATTTGGAGGGCAACCCCCCCCCCCCCCGTATGGACCCCCATGGCCTGATTTAATTTTTTTTTCTTAATGCCATGAACAAACTTTAGTACAGCACGAGTGATGAAGGTTGTAGTCGAGTTTCATTGAAATCATGTGTGTAGTTTCAGAGAAGTAGTTGCGAGTGTTTGTGGACGGACGGACGGCCTGACAACACACCATCCCATAAGCTCCCCGGAAGTACGTTCCAGGTGAGCTAAAAACAGAGCTCAGGTTGTCAAATAAGGCATTTTGCAAGTTGTCTTTCGTTGTACAGGGTGACCCAAACCATATTTTGTTCTACATAAAATTGAGGCTCATGGAAGAGCTTGATGATTGAGAGTGAAAAGGAAATGTACTGACAGTGGGGCCACCGTTGGACACAAGAAGCAAGGGAATGAATGAACAGGGATAGGAAGAAAGAATTAATAATATTAACTTGAAAGTAAGACTAGCTGTGGGCAAGCAGCATTAATGGGGATAGAAAGGATTGCAGCAAGGTATGGGGGAAGACGTGAGATTGTAGTGCACCACCTGTTTGAAGCCCTAGAGGGAGGAGTGTGATTAAACAGGCTCAGGGAAGCAGCTCAACAAACAGGATTTAAAATAATAATAAGAGTGGAAGTGTGCAGTCGGCCAAGATTTTAGTTTATGAAGGGATTCTAAAAAAACCAATACTAACAAAGGTCAATCAAACCAGAATAAACTAACTCTAAGAACTTTATCTCAAGAGAGCTCTCACCAATGAGCTCTCTTGCCTGGGTTTGATATAATTGACCAGACTATATACTGTCAACCAGATGTTTTGGATTATTACAGTTCGGGTTATTAGGGTTGGGATTAGTATGATATAACAGAACTGATTAGCCTGGAAAATGCAAGAGAAAATTTATAATGTGAAATAAACATTATCTTTTCAAAATGGATGCATGTAGATGCTGTTTCGAGCTGTTGTGAAATACCGATATTTTTGTTATAACAGGGTGCCTTGTCCAGAGGTCTGAATGGATATGTCAACATGTTGTACTTAAAATATGCACTAACATTTACAACCATACACTGTCCATAAATGATAAATGGCTCCTACTCCCTATCACTATGCATCATCCGTAAATGACAAAAACCCACAAGACACTTCTCATATCATACCGCCATAAAACCTAGAAACACCTGCGAGTGATCATACCTGTGCAAGATCACGTGACATGACATTATCTTTGGTCATGTAACCGTCAGCGGGAGCAAAGCTCCATGGCCGACTTTTGTTTATGGATATATCTGATTATGGACAGTTTTGTGATGTGATTTTAAAATTTTATTTTGTATGCGGACAATTTTGTGATTATTTTTTTTTTCTCCTGAAATCTCAGCTTCGAGTTACATCAATATGTAAAATTTCAGCTTTCTCGCAGACCTAAAAAGTATTAAACATTTATGTGAGTGTGGGTGAGTGAGTCAGTTTTTATATCAAGTAATTAAAAAAAAAACATTCCTTTCAAAATGTAAAAGGATGGAGGGATGATTTGACAAAAGGAATGAAAACAAGGTCAGGATGGTCACACAAGATCATGTGAAACCATCCCGACATCTTTCTTTGAATAATTGTTGATGCCTGTCCATCCCACCATCCATTTGTAATGATGGTGCATGTTGATTGTTTCCGTGTACGAATTTAATCAGTGAAATATTATACCGTTTTACTTACACACACACACACACACACACACACACACACACACACACACACACACACACACACACACACACACACACACACACACACACACACACACACACACACACACACACACACACACACACACACACACACACACACACACACACACACTATTGTTTGTGGTGATTGTGAACCTAAATGTAGAAAGACAGAGATGTATTGTGTAATTTGCAGGCACAGCCATTATTCAAAGAAAGATGTAGGGATGGTTTCACATGATCTCTTGTGCTGAATATAGGTAATTTGGTCACGGTAAAACGGTCACAAGGTAATTTGGTCACAGTAATTCGGTCACGATGTAATTTGGTCACGGTATTATTATTATTTATTATTCACTGCATTTAAGGCCAGTAAGGCCCAAGAGCAGTAATAAACATTTTCATTTCAGTAATAAACATTTTCATTTCATGGTGGGCGAATCTTGTTGGCATAATGACGTATTGACCAAGTTTACTGACTACTATAATGGAATCGGAATTTAAAAGTTGAGAGAGACAGAATCGATTCCATTATAGTAGTCAGTAAACTTGGTCAATATGTCATTATGCCAACAAGATTCGCCGGCCATGAAATGAAAATGTTTATTACTGCTCTTGGGCCTTACTGGCCTTAAATGCAGTGAATAATTAATAATAATAATACCGTGACCAAATTACCTTGTGACCGTTTCCCGTGACCAAATTACCACGCCCCCTTGTGACCATCCCAACCTTGTTTGCACTATTTTTGGCAAATCATCCCTACATCATTTCATATTTTTAAAGGAATGGGTTCTTGGGGATTTTTTTTCTGTACTTTTTTAAAAATTGTATTTACATGCTTGATAGTTTTATTTTGATTGCACAACAAAATAGCTTGTCAATTATGTGTGAAAACACTTTGCATTAAATGGTGTTGCTATTATATAAATTGCAGCAATTATTAGTGGATTGAGCAATAACATAGGAGGAGATTGGGACCATACTGTGTGCAGAGCATTGGTGCTGCTTAAGCAGTCTCCTTGGCTATTGAACACAATCCTGGACGGGTTGCCACTCTGACACAGTATACCAGCATGATGGCACTCATTTTGCCGACCTTGGAATAATGACAGGCCGAGTTAACCCCACCTGGTATTAATTCAACAGCTGAGCAGGATTTTAACTCAGGATCCTGGAATCCAAAGCCTGCCACCCAAACCATTAAGCTAACACCAGGCATAGCAATACTATACAGTGAATAAAACCACATTGTTACGTGTAATATGTGTAGTAGATCGTCCCTTGAATCAACAAACTTGAAAATGGTTTTATCTTGTTAATAGGCCACAATATTTAATATAAAAAGATGAAGAGGAAGAAGAAACCTCACAACCAGAACAACATTCCTGCGAAGTCCCACCCACTCTCGTTTCCCTTTCTGTTACTATGCATAGAGATACAGTTTTGCTTACGTTTTTGTGGAATCCGTTCAAGTTGTGAAAATTTCAACAAGTCCCCAGGTCAAAAAACCAGTAAAGACCAGTAGCTTACTGGTCAACTGGTACCAGTTGAAAACCAGTAGCCAACTGGTACCAGTAAAGCCAGTTGGTTTCTTACTGGTTTTAATATGGAAATTGGAATAGAGTGATATATTACCAGTTGAAATACATGTATTTAACTAACTGGTATCAACTGGGACCAGTACATTGTAACTGGTATCAACTGGGAGACCAGTACATTGCAACTGGTATCAACTGGGACCAGTACATTGCAACTGGTATCAACTGGAACCAGTAAGACTTTAACTGGTACAAATATGAGCTACTGGTTTTTTCAACTGGGAAATTGGAATTCTGACTGAATTTAACTGGTACCAGTTGAAACCAATAGAGACCAGTTAAAGACCAATTAGAACCAATAGAGACCAGTTGAAAATGTGTACTGGTTTTAACTGGTTTTTCGACCTGGGTCATGGGCCTTCCAACTATAAAATGTAGTCGATTCATGTTTAAAACCAGTCCTGAGCTTAAACCAATTTTGTTTGGCTCTCCAAAGAAAATAATAATCATAATAATATGACTAATTACAAAATAGCTATTTTGTGTCGCTCAATCATATAGTTTAACGATGTCCAAAAGTTTAATTAATGTTATTGGATGTGAAATCCTCCATAGATGACTGGTCGGTGCTTTATAGGTTTCAAAGTTTGTATCTTGGTTGATTTATTTTATTTATTTTTGAGATTTGTTTTTTTTATTAAACCAATGAAGTCTACCAACTTCTTGATACTATAGGTGTGTGTGTGTGTGTGTGTGTGTGTGTGTGTGTGTGTGTGTGTGTGTGTGTGTGTGTGTGTGTGTGTGTGTGTGTGTGTGTGTGTGTGTGTGTGTGTCATCATTTTTCTCGGAGATGGACAAACACAACTTTGTCAAACTTTCAGAAGTTCATCAGTGAGTGCCAGGGAGTGTTTTAGGCAAAAGAAATTGAAAATTTGAAGAAGAAAAAAAGTTTGGATTTTATTGTTTTCTTTTTTTTAATCTATAGTATCTAAGCCTTTGTAGCTATGTGAAAGGTAATATTGAATGATCCCTGACCCCATTCCTTAGTGAGTGTAGGAAGTGTTTTCGGCCCCCACAAAAAAATTAGAAAAAAACAAATTTGATGTCTTCAAAATGCCAACAGGCCTAGAACAGCACTGGGCAATGCCAGGTACACCTGCAAGTTTGATATAAAGAGCTTTCTTTACATATTAGATAGAGCTTCTTCACCCACCTATAAAAACTATATTGTTACAATGTTGATTTTCACATACCAGCCCAAAAATCTTTGTGAAATGAGATTTGTCTGCATTTTCTTATTGTTGAAGCTCACACTTGGGAGTAATTTTCATTTCCAGTTGACTTGAAGTCACTTGTATCACTCGAGTAAGTAGTAGTACGTAACCAGTTTAATTGGTGAATGTGCTATTTATTGAGGCCTGGTGTTGGCTTAATGGTTAGGGCGGCGGGCTTTGCATCCTTGGGTCCTGAGTTCAAATCCCACTCAGCTGTTGAATTAATACTAGATGGGGTTAACTCGGGATGTCATCCTTCAGAGGTCGGCAAAATGAGTGCAAGCATGCTGGTATACTGTGTCGGAGTGGCAACCCGTCCAGGATTGTGTCCAATAGCCAAGGAGACTGCTCAAGCAACACCGACACTCTGCACAGAGTATGGTCCCAATATCCTCCTCCTCCTATTTATTACATTGTAAAAATATTCTTGGTAAGAAGACATTTTTCTTTTTCTTTTTTTTCCTTGTGTTGATCATTTTGAAGCCTGTTGCTTTTTTTTTTTTCAAACCTAATGATTTGGCTGATGGCATTTGCATATCCATGAGATGAATTTCACTGATGCTGCTGATTAATCAATTCCCAAAATGGTTAATTATAAAGATTAATAGCATGCTGTCCCTTAATTATTTAATTTTTTATTACAGGGAGACAACAAGCTAAACTGACCGCCATGAGGCTTGCTAATCTTGGATTTCATTATGATGCTATTATTCACTCCAGTATGAAACGAGCTGTTGAAACTGCACAGATCATTCAAACAAAAATCCCAGGTGATTATTGCCTCAATGGTTTAAAATTGCCACAGGTTATATTTCTCATTTTTTTTTAATCGTCCTGCACTAAAAGTATCCCACACTTTAAAAGTTTCATAACAAGCCCTTTCATAAAGATTATCAAGCAGATTCCATGACTTATATTTGGGAGGTACAGAATCCATGATTTAAATTTTGTTCGCCAACTTCCTGTCCTCACTTGGAGATGTTTTGAGCTGCCATCTCATGAGAAGTGTCCACAGATTACCTTCAGCCCAATGGAAACTCCACTTAATGTGTTTAAGATGTAAATCTCCATCCTTTAAATCTACCACTCTGCTTCAAACCGATTTCCATACACATTCTTGCATTTGAAAAAGGGCTACAAGAAGCATATTCTACCTTTAGGGGAAGGAGGAAAAAAATTGATTCCACTTCATTATATTTTTCCCAAAGGGCCTGAACTGCAGAATAGTGATTTGCTACGGGAGGGAATGCCATATCGTCCAGATCCATTAAATCACTGGAGGCCTGAAATGAAGGTAATTTGTACGTTCACACTAGCAAAATCATACATCAGTTCACAACGCCTGACACACGTCTTTGGTTCTGTTTTATACGAGTAAGCGCTGCTGAAATTATCGAGTAATCTTTGAGCAAAGGCTGTGGCTTGAGCTAAATTTATCTCTCGTGATTAGTTCATATGCGTGGTGTTGGCTTAATGGTTAGGGTGGGTGGGCTTGGGATCCTCGGGTCCTGAGTTCAAATCCCGCTCGGCTGTTGAATGAATACCAGATGGGATTGACTCAGCCTGTTATCCTTCTGAGGTTGGCAAAATGAGTACCACCTTGTTGGGATGATCGAGCCATTCAAGTATCCTGCATCAGTGGCGACATGTCCAGGATTGTGCCCAATAGCCCAGGGGAATGCTTAAGCAGCACCGACACTTTGCACAGAGTATGGTCCCAATGGATTTTTTTTGATTAGTTCATCAAATTTGGTGTTTGACCTATAGATGGGCTCTTTCTTTTATCAAAAGATGCTACAAGAGAGAGGAAAGGTGGTTTGGTGAGGATTTCTTTTTCCAATTCGAGGGGGAGCATTCGAGAGAGTGCAAAACCTCCACCGCCAATACTGCTGGGTCACTCAAGTGAACCTTATATCTTATTCATTAAATATGATGTCAACAGTGCTGACAGAGTTATAGTTCTTTTCTCCAACATTTTTTTTTTTGGGGGGTGGGGTTGGAAATCACTTAAAACATGTAGAAATGCAAAAAAAGATCAAAATTTTGTTGAAAAAAAAGTTGCAAAATATTTTTTTTTTCTCTAACAATTTTTTTTGGGGGGGTTGGAAATCACTTAAACATGTAGAAATGCAAAAAAAAAAATTTCTCTCTAAATTTTTGAGGGGGTTGGAGATCACTTAAAACATGTAGAAATGCAAAAAAAAATTTTTCTCTAACAATTTTTTTGGGGGGGGTTGGAAATCACTTAAAACATGTAGAAATGCAAAAAAAAAAATTTCTCTAACAATTTTTTTTGGGGGGGAGGGGTTGGAAATCACTTAAAACATGTAGAAATGCAAAAAAAATGTTTTCTTTTTTTGGGGGGGTTGGAAATCACTTAAAACATGCAGAAATGCAAAAAAATTCTTTTTTTTTTTTGGGGGGGTAACAATTTTTTGGGGGGGTTGGAAATCACTTAAAACATGCAGAAATGCAAAAAAAAACATTTTTCTCTAACAATTTTTTTTTGTGGGGAGGGGTTTGAAATCAATTAAAACATGTAGAAATGCAAAAAAAAAAATTTTCTTTTTTTGGGGGGGGGGGCTGGAAAGCACTTAAAGCATGCAGAACTGCAAAAAAAATTTTCTCTAACAATTTTTGGGGGGGGGTAACTATTTTGGGGGTGGAAATCACTTAAAACATGTAGAAATGCAAAAAAAAAAATTTTTCTCTAACAAATTTTTTTGGGGGGGTTGGAAATCACTTAAAACATGTAGAAATGCAAAAAAAATCTTTTTTGGGAGGGGGTTGGAAATCACTTTAAACATAGAAATGCAAAAAAAAAAAATTTTCTCTAACAATTTTTGGGGGGTAACAATTTTTTTTGGGGGGTGGAAATCACTTAAAACATGTAGAAATGCAAAAAAAAAATTCTCTTTTTTTTTGGGGGGGGGGATTGGAAATCACTTAAAACATGTAGAAATGCAAAAAAAAAATTTTCTCTAACAATTTTTTTTTGAGGGGGGGGACCAAGTCCAAAATTTAATGGCATAATCCTTGGACCATACCTAACCCCCCCCCCCCCACCAAGTTTCGTCGAAATCCGTCAAGGAGTTTTTCCGTAATACTCTTCACAAACAAACAAACAGAAAGGGGTGAAAACAGTAACCTCCATCCATCTTCGAAGATGGCGGAGGTTAAAAATGAGTTTTGCACTTCAGTACTATTATTTATTATTATTATTATTATTATTATTATTATTATTATTATTATTATTATTACCACATGAAGCGAAAAGCAGGTTAAGCAATTAATTAATGTCCGTCCATGCGTCTCTGTCTTGGCAGTTTGTAATCGAGGAACAACTTATGTCAGTCGAATATTATCTTCTTGATCGCTTTTATTCATGAAACTAAAGAGCACAAAAACAATGCAAAAACTTGTTCATTAAAGGTACACTTTGGACAAATTTTAACGTTGAAGTCCCTAACCCTATTTTTCCTATTAACCCCTAAGTTTGCAGATCATGGGGATTTTCAAGAATGTAACCCCCATGAATGGCAAGGCCTTCCTGTCTATACTTGAACACTGTGTGGGGTAATGTGTTCGATTAACTCTCGAGTTATTGTTATTATTACACCAACCGTCGCTCAGATGGACATTAAACTGGAGGTCCCGTCTACCAGCATTAGTTGGTGGACGATAAAGATCCTATTGTGAATTTTGCAAAGAGTAGCAAAGACACTTTTAAAAATAACGAATTTGTGTACAATTGACAGCAATTTTTTTAAGGGAATGTGTTTTTTAATTATATTATTTTTCATTAGGAAAGGAGATATATTTTTTATTATTATTATTTTATAAGTGCGACACACTTTCTCTTCCTCAGTACTTCACGGATGGCGCACGAATTGAAGCTGCATTTCGAGAATGCTTCCACAGAGCTGAGGATCACCAAAATGGTGACACCTACGTGATTATCGTTTGCCATGCAAATGTCATCCGCTACTTTGTTTGCAGGTAACCCACGTGTATATTTATAAGTTGCAAGGGCTATATAATTGGGTTTAGT
Organism: Eptatretus burgeri; assembly: GCF_056783735.1. Lineage (NCBI taxonomy): Eukaryota > Metazoa > Chordata > Myxini > Myxiniformes > Myxinidae > Eptatretus > Eptatretus burgeri. The sequence continues at coordinate 40,741,159 of NC_140976.1, forward strand.
TGGAGTCGAGAACGCATGGCCCTTTCAGGTCTTTTTTTGAAAACCATGTGCCAGCTTGAGGGGGTTTATTACCTCCACCACCGAAGGTGAAGGAGGTTATGTTTTCACTCCTTTCTGTCTTTGTTTGTTTGTCTGTCTGTTTGTTTATGTGCAGGATATCTCAAAATTGTGGATGGATTTGGATGAAACTTGGTGGCTGTGTTGGGTGTGTGACAAGGAAGAATTGATTCATTTTGGTGAAGATCCAAATCCGGATCTGGATCTAATCATTTTAAGTGATTCTTCACCGTTGATAGATCGTGCTAAACTGATAAATAGCACAATATCTCAAAAAGCTGTGGACGGATTCGGACGAAACTTGGTGGACATGTTGCATGTGTGACATGGATCAACTGATTAGATTTTAGTGAAGATCCGGATCCGAATCATAATTCTTAAAGTGATTCTTCACCATTGAGAGATTGGGCCAAAAACGATATAGTACTGTATAGCATGATATTTCAAAAATGTATTGGGCCCGATATGTTCTCGTGGATCAGGCATTACGTGGCAGAGGTATGCACTCTACTGAGTGCCCTTCTAGTTAAGTCTGCCATTGAAGGTGGACGGAGGTTATGTTTTCACCTTTGCTGCATGTCTGTCTGTGAGCAGGATATCACAAAAAGTTATTGATGAATTCGGCCAAAATTTGGTGGACAGGTTGGGTGTGTGAAAAGGACGAATTCATAAGATTTTGGTGAAGATCCAGATCGGGATAATATAATTCATTTAAGTGATTCTTCACCATGAAGAGATGGGGGCAAAAACAATACCTCAAAAAGTTGTGGACAAATTCGACGAAACTTGGTGGATATGTTGGGTGTGTGACTAGGACCAATTAATTCAATTTTGATGAAGATCTAGATCCCAAGCCAGATAGGAGAAATGCAAAAATTGGAGCAGGAGCACCAGGGATTGCAGGAAGGCATTGCCTCACTATCCAAAATGAGCCAGGGTAGGGAATGCTGGAGTTGTGTGTGGAGAATTATCTTGTAATTGCAAAAACATGGGTCAAACAAGCCAAGTGTAAACTGCACACAATGACTTCACCTAATAGACAACATATAAATTAGATCGACTCGACAGAAGATGGAGAAGTGCTCTGAAATCTGCCAATACTCTGCCAGGCACAGACTGTGGGACAGATCATACCTCCTTGTGGCAAAGCAACGAGTCGCATTGAGAAAGGTTAAGGAAAAAATATGAAAAATTCAAAAAATCTGACGACGTATGACCTTGAAAAATTATCCAAACATTATGCAATAAAAAGTAAAAAAATGTTTTGGGTAGCTGGACTTGGTTGACAGAATGCCAGACAAATTGTGGCAAGACATTGATGACATTGTAAAAGAAGAGGCCAAAAACAACATCCCAAAAGCATGCAGAAAGAAAAATAGCAAAATGGCTGTCATCAGAAACAATTAAATTATTATTTCACACTGAAGAAGAGAGATGAAAACCAAAGGCACATCAAGGTCAGGTCAGGTATGGGAGCATGCGCCGGAGCAGAGCGTCGCTGCGTCCACTTTCCACCGGTACTCCAGGGGCCTCCGTCTGGCTTCCCCCAGGCAGATGATCAACCTGCTGCAACCACGAGGCACGTGGTCGGCCCATTGGTCTCCTCCACTCATGAGGCTCCCTCGCTGAGAGAATTTGGTGAGCAGGATCAGCGTCAGGAAAACGAGCCACATTTCCATACAGCCCCAGCTGACGCTCACGGACTATGCAGGTAACAAATCTCATTTGAGTCCCTCTCAGCAACCACTCGTTGGACACAAAGTCCGACCAGCGAGAGCCAAGGATTATCCAAAGATAACTGATTCAAAAGGAATTAAGTCTCCGTCTCAGATCCCTGGTCAGCGTCCAAGTCTCACATCTGTAGAGCAGGACTGGAAGCACCAACGACCTGAAGACTCGGACTTTCATCCTGCACAGGTACCGGCAGAACCATACCCCATAATCCAGTGAATCTATGACTCCCAGGCCCGACCCAGACATCTGTTGAACTCTGGCTCACAGACAGCAGAGACATGAATATCACTGCCAAGGTAAGTGATTCTCTCCATGACCTCAACATCCTCACCACAAACAGGCACAGACAGGACAGCAGCATCTAAGATGTCATTGAAGGCCTGGTTCTTAGTTTTGACCCAGGAAACCCATAATCCCAGCAGCTCCGACTCCACATTCAGCACTCCTCAGGGCCCCCAAAATGATATCTAGAGTCTCCGCGAAGATGACTGCATCATCTGCGAAATCAAGGTCAGAGATCTTGACATTCCCAAACGATGCACCACAGCTTGATCTCTTCGACATCCTCCCCAGAATCCAGTCCATACAAGTGCTGAAAAGTGTGGGGGCCGGGACACACCCCTGACAAACTCCATTAACAACAGGAAATAAGTCAGAGATTGTATCACCACATCTCACAGCACTCTCAGTACCAGAGTAGAGTTCAGACATCAGATCGATCAGTTTTGGTGGCACCCCACGAAGACCAAGAATCCCGATGTGAGGACCCAAAGAGCAAGAATAAGGTCAATCATTAACTTCTTTGGCGTAAAGCCTGACTGCTCTGGACGCTGGTGCTCAAGCAGATGGTGGTGAACCCTATCAATAATTATCCGAGCAAAGACCTTGCCCGGCACTGAGAGCAGCGTCACCCCTCGATAGTTGTTGCAGTCTTGGCGATCACCCTTCCCTTTCCAAAGAGGGACAACAAGGTCCCTCTTCCAGTCAGTTTGGATGATGCCTGTGTTCCAGACAGAGCACAGAACTGCATAACTGCATGCAACGACACGAGTACAGCATTTCCACCAGCAATGAGAAGTTCAGCATGGATGCCACAGATCCCTGGAGCTTTACCCCATTTCAACCGGTTCACCGCAACCTGTGTTTCCACAAACGAAGGTGGACCACAGTTAATTGGAGGATCAGCAACAGGGATTGTAACACCCCTGACGTCCAACTCGACAGCTGGTGGAACAGCCTGGTACAACCGCTCAAAATAACCAGCCCAGCGGGCCTTCACTTCGGACTCCTCTGTCAAGAGCCTCCCAACCTCTGCTCTAACTGCAGTACACTGAGGGATGGGCTTGGATGAATGCAATGTGAGAATTCCCCTGTAAGCAGGATGAGAATCACTTGACGACAGGTGATGCTCTGCCCCCTCACAAATTCCTCGAACAAAGGCCTCCTCCTCCACCCTTGGCGCACGTACAGTTATACGCCTCAGCTCCCTGAACATCTCAGCTCTGCCATTCAGCCTGGCCCTGCTACTCTGGTCAATGGTATCCAGTGTCCCTTGAGAGACAAAATTCTTCTTTGCCCTTCGGTGAGTTCCAAGACATCCACCGGCAAGATCAAGGATGGTGGGCTTGAAGGCACTCCACAACTCTTCAGAATCTCCCAAAGCACCCAGACCCCCCAAATCTCCACTCAGCCTGTTCGCAAACTCCTCAGCTGCCCTCTCATCCTTGAGCTTGCCAACATCCAACCTAAGCTGGGATAGTACCATTCTCCTGGATTTGAGGTGCAACTTGAGAGTTGCTACAACAAGCCGCTGGTCAGTATTGAGGAACTGTGCACTCCGGTTGACCCTGCAGTTCTGGGTCATCCTCCAGCAACCATCAATGAGCACATGGTCTATCTCCTTCGCCACACCACCAGCATTGGACTACCAAGTCCAGCGATGAGCTTGTGGGCACTGAAACCATGAACCAGCCACCCTAAGTCCATGACTTCTTGCAAAGTCAAGGAACTTAGTGCTATTTCTGGTTCATAGTTCCTGACCCATGGGGACCAACACACGTCTCATAACCATCCCTATCAGTTCCAGTCGATGCACTGAAAACACCCAAGACGAGAAGTGTATCTCGCCTGGGGCACTGATCAACCACAGACTCGAGCGTGGCATAGAATGCATCCTTCACGGTGAGATCACTCGCCTCAGTCGGAGCATAAACAGAGACCAGTGAAATGACACCCGAGAAGTGACGAATCCTTAGTCTCATCATACGCTCGTTGACCGGTGTTACCTCAATTATAATCATTGGAGTCAGCTTATTGGACACAGCTACAGCAACTGCTTGAGCATGTTAACCATCAGAGCGACCAGCCCAATAGTAGGTGTAACCACCCGCCATGATCTCGCCGCAATCCGGTCTTCGAACCTCAGAGAGAGCTGCAATACCGATATACAAACGCTTGAGCTCAGATGATAACAGAGACAGGTGATCATCCTCTCTTCGGGATAGGACATTCCAAGCACCCACCCGAAGGGACCGCCTCAGGTTAACCCAAGGAGACCGCCGTCTGGTAGACGACACCTCAGCACCACCCCGACACACTCTCCCGCAATCTGACCCGGGAATGTTACCCCGTGGTTTTCATCCTATCATCAAAGATTGGGGGTCCCGAAGGCTTTGCCCCAATCCCGTCATCCAGTGAGCTGCTCTGCAAAGGGAAGCTGCACAGGAGGTACTCCCACGGAGTGGGTTTTCACTTCTTTTTTTTATGCTTCTGGAATGTTTTCCGGAATGAAGGGTTTTACGGTGGCCAGAGTGCAAATCATGCCACCAACCTCCGAATAAGAAATAACTCAACTGCAGGAGGACGTCCGCAGACAGTTGGGCACTAGATATGGATGGCCGTTGGCTCACAAGGAGCTCCTCTGCCCTTTGATGGGTTTTGTTTTTAATCCTGCTGGGTGTCCATATCCAAACACCCTCCTCACCAGGAAACCTGGTGGGGGAGACGGTTTAGTCTCTGGCAACCCGACCATGGAACAGGTTAGTACATGTTTATATGATGCCTGTAGGAAATCACAGATCTGATCTGGCCTGACCTGACAATAAGAACTCCAGCAAGTCCTCTTTGTCAACCTCCTCAAAACGAGCCTGCTTCGCCAGGTCAACAATTTGGCTTATAGTAGATGGAACATCAGCAAACCCCCTGAAATTGTGGGCACACACCAATCTTCCATATGCTGAGGGTGCGTGGGAGCATTGTCTACAAGCGGCAGAGATTTATTGTTGTTGTTCTCCATGAAGGACTTCTCAACGTGGTTAGAGAAGTAATTGATCATGTAATCCTGGGTCAACGTCCCAGTTATCGAAGCCTTTGCATTTGACCACCATAACATGGGAAGCTGTGGCTTCAGGGACCCCTTTTGTGTTTTTTGGATAGCAAGTCGAGGCTCGTGTGAGAGCTAATACACAGAAACATATAACAAGGAAAGAGACAAGCGGGGTGGGAAAGCGAAGCACAAAATAGTGGGGAACAAAGACAATAGAATATCTTTGGAAGGGAGAGGGATGGGGCGGGCTACACGGGGTAAACAAGATGGTACTACAGGGACTTTCAGGAAGGAAAACAGGGAATTTGAAGGAGGTGGGTTTTGGATGAATTAACAGGGGTATAAAAGATCAAGATTTTGGATGGGGGAAGATATGAGATGGTGGTGAACAGCTGTTTTGAAGACCTGGAGGGAGGAGTGGGATTATAGAGTGTGTAGGAGTTTTTTCCAGAGGCGGGGAAAAAAAGGAATGGAGGAGTGAAGGTGAGCAATGATACTTGATTTTGGCAGTTTCACCAGAAGGGGATTTTTGGTGGACCTTGAGCACTCTGAGGAAATATAGGGGGGACAGAGCAAGGGGGCAAGGCTGGAGAGGAGATGGAAGAAGACAAAGACCACTGACCTGCCTCTGGTGAGAAAATGAGTGACCCAAAGATTCAGCTTCATCGTGGGGGATACAAATGATCCTAAAAGCCTTGGTTTCCACAGCGAGAAGTCAAGCTGGGTGTGATGCAGAAAGCTCCACCCCAGAGGGGCAAGCAGTACTCCATCAGACTGTGGATGAAAGATTTGTAAATGGATAGAAGCTCAGGTGTGCCAAGGAAGGACTTTGCACAACATAGGATGCTCAGTCGGCGACTGGCTTTGGAGGCCAGTTTGGAGATGTGGCTTTCCCAGGAAAGATCGTGGCAGATATTGAGACCCAAAAGCTTGAATGAAAGGACTTCGAGGGGATTGTTGAGAAAGTAGATGGGGGTGGTTTTTCAGACTGTCCTTTCGGAGAGACATGGTGAGGGTGAGAGATTTGTCAGGATCTTTTAATTATATTCAGCCCTTTAGCGCTCATGGGTTTTCAGCATAGTAAACGAGAAGCGGCTTGAGTTTCACATCTCCTTCCACATTTCAGCCGAGCCTGTCCTTTGCTGCTTTAAACTCTGGGGCAGTCTTCTCTTCTCGTGTGATGTATGTACGGGAGAGCATTCTTTTTCAAAATAATCTGGTTTTGTCCATATTGTACACTTGCTTTGGCGAGTAATGCCCCTTAATTTTCTTCAACTTTACGGAAATCTTCGATGCAGCAGCATGGTCCGCACTTGCTGCCTCACCATATGCTTCAGGTTGTGGAGGTTGGCATGATGCCTAAACCTCACGAACCAGCCCCGGGTAGCCATGAAGGTCTCTGCACCTTCATCCTTTCCTTCATCTTCCTGTTTCTTCTTCTTTAAATCATTCCACAAACTACGGCTTTTTCTTACATCACAGAAAGAGATAAAGGGACGTGATGTGCGTTTGATCTTCGATCCATGCACTTAATAACCGCTCCATGTTCTGCAAGGCACTGTACCTCACTGGTTCGCTATGTAACTCTCAAACTGGTCACAGTCTCTGATATTTCCTTTATCATTGCCGAACTTTTCATGATCAAATACACAGTCAATGCAGCGATCGCGTATGTGTGGCTGATTTGCGGTCCTTTACCATGCTCACGTCTTTTAATTATATTCAATTTCACCTCAAATGTAACAGCCTTTAGTTGTTTCTTGAGGATGTGTGCTTGGAGAAGGACTGGCAGGTCTCTTGGCACTCATTACAGAGGGTTTGGCCTGTTTAAAAAGGACCTTAAACCTTTCCATCACTGAGCATCTTCAACCCTGTGAGCACAGAGGAAATAGTGTACAGTACATGTGTAATAGAGTAAAAATATGTTTTTACACATCCCAGGTGGTTGTTTCAGGCACTCGGTTTGAATTTTTTTCCTTGCAACGACATTGCGATAAAGCGAAACACGTTTGCAATAATCAAATATTTGGTCATAAATGGAAATTGCGATATGCAAACTTGCAATATGCGAGGATTTGCTGTAGTTTTAATTCACCCAACGGAGTGTTTCGGATCATTATCATGCAGCAAGATGAAGTTTAGACCAATAAGTCTTGCACCAATGAGAATATCATGGTGGATTAAAATTTGTTTGTCCCTTGCTGTAGTCAATAAACCATCAATTTTCAGAAATTTTCCAACACCACTTGAGGATATGCACCCCCAAACTTGAATTGAACACCCCCCATGCTTAATTGTTGGCTTCAAGCAAGGCTCTTTAGAAGTTCCAGTTTTTTTGTCATCTTACAAACTGTCTTCAATGAGATCTAAATAAACTTTGACTTGTCTGTCCAAAGCATCTTTTCCCATGGTTGTCCATTGTTCCATAGTCTGATATCTGGGTTTTTGTGCCTATTTTAGCCTTTTAGTCTTGTTCCCCTTTAACAGAAGTTTTCTTACTGCAACACATCCATAAATCCTGATTTTAAAAGGAACCTTCGTACTGTTCATGGATGGACAACCGCTGAGCCTTCTACCATTTATGTTGTCAATTCAACACTTATTTTATTTATATTCCTTAACAATATTATCTTCAAGTATTTCTCATCCTTGTTGGACAGCTTTTTGAGTCTTCCACTCCTGGATTTGTCAATTACAGATGGTGTTTCTCTGTACTAGTTGGTTGTGCTTGATATAGCACACCTTGAAAAATCGAGTGATGTGAGCTATTTCACTCAATTTTTCCTTCTTTATGCAGAAACACAATTCAATGGCGATCTTCTATGGAAATTTTAGCCATTTTGTTTTTCGCTACAAGTTAATTCTGATGGATCTGTATTCTACAGTCTGAAAAGTGGGGTCTTGGCTTTATGTGTAGAGAACACCTGATGTTTATGATGAGGAACACCTGGCATTTTCATGAATTAGATTTGATTGGTAAATATGATGAATTAATTATCTACTACAACACTTCATATTAGCTGCTCATGCATACAGTAGTTTACTTTGAGTTTCGATCACAAGTTTTGAAGATTATGATCAATGTGAATTAAAGATTGTTAAATGGCAAACTTGGTTTCTTCTCACTCAAACGAAGTTGTATTATTAACAGTCGAAAACATAAGTGGCGGATTTGAGTAACTTGTGGATGCTCATAACATCCATATTGAACTTCTGAATGTGTCTAAGACTTTTGCACAGTCGTGTGCATTTAAATACTCGTAGCAATAAATATAAATTGCAGCAAAATAACATTGGAGATATCGATAGACTATAGAAAATATAAACACAAAATATAATTTGAATGTGGGATCCCAAAATGATTTGTTTGCTCAAATGTTAACACCAAACAGACCATCCTAATTTTCTCCTTTTCAATTCTTCGTCATTATCGTTCAAATGAATATTGATGACTAAACCTGCCTCGAGGATGTTTTGGAATAAGTTGGGGGCAAGGTCATTCGAGTCACTAATTATTTTATTATAAGTATAGCTTGTACTAATTGTATGGATGTGAAACGTTCGACTAAATATGCATCGGCTAGAATCGAGATTTGTCTCAACATCCAATTGCTTGCAATGCCCTGCCCACCCCGGGAATACAGTACCAACAGCAGTTTGTATTTAACACGAGACTGACAAATGTTTACGTCTCGCATATGTCTTGTGATGATCCCTTTCAAGTGTCACCAGCGAGATTGTTCAAAATAGAAATGTGGAATGTGCTCCTGTTCTTCAGGGCGTTGCAGTTTCCTCCTCAAGGGTGGCTACGAATGTCTTTGAACCACGGAAGCATCACCTGGATCTCAATTCGTCCCAATGGTCGAGTGTCTTTGAAGGCTTTAGGAGACTCGGGTTTCATGCCTCCCGATTTACTCACTCACTAGCAACTCTTTTTGTACTATGGCCCATAAGTGTTATGCTTGGTATGCTGTTTATCATTTTAACAATCATTGTGATGCCACATCAGAGGCTTTCGATATCCCACCATTTTCAACGTAATAGATATACATCAACAAAATGTTAACATGGGGAAAAACTTGCCCAATACCACTTCAAGCAAACGTGGGGCGTGAAGGGCACATCGTTCCCTGCATATACTTTTACATGAGCAAGTAGATGTTTTCAAATTTTACTCTGTCTTTTCTATTTGCCATTACTGAGACCATATTTTGATTGGAGTTTCATTTATGAAGGACAAAAGTGCGATTTGATTGCCAAAATGAAATAATTCTCTCAGGAATCATTCAATTATGGAAAGACAGAGTGGGCGCATCATGGGTATGCGAGATTGGAAGACAGCATCAAACAATTCATTTGATGAACTATGGGTTGACAAGAGTACATTCACCACTGTGGGAAACGAGGTGCGGCTTCTTTTACTCAGAATGCTTAATGCTCGTAACGACAACTACACCTCGTTTTCTCTGACAGGAAACATCCTCTTATCAACATTGTCCTCAAACACACCTTTCCTCCACCAATTATAAAATTACTTTTTCTTCTTTTTTGCATCATTATGGCATAGAACAGTTTTTTTTTTTAAACGTTGTTTTCATTTTTATTATTGCCTGCTAATACCATGACAAAGGGAGATTTTCATGGGTCACCAAATAGCTCAGATGGCAGAGCACTGGTGCAGTTTGCCATGGGAGTAAGGTTCAATTCTTGGTCTGGGCCCATAATATTTTATGCCTGGTGTTGGCTTAATGGTGAGAGTGGTGGGCTTGGGATCCTCAAATCCCACTCGGCTGTTGAATTAATACCAGGTGGGGTTGACTCTGCCTGTCATCCTTCCGAGGTCAGCAAAATGAGTGCCATCTGGTTGGTATCCTGTGTCAGAGTGGTGACCCGTCCAGGATTGTGTCCAATAGCCAAGGAGACTGCTTGGGCAGAACCGATGCTCTGCACAGAATATGGTCCCAATGGATCGGGAGATTTTCACTTGAATGGTCATATTTAAAATAAATAAAATAATTTAAAAAACTTTTCAACACAAAATTATTAATTGTTATAAAGTGATTTTTTTTTCTAATTAGTTTGTGGATGTGCACTATTAACATTTTAATTATATTTCTTTATTTTCTCCCTTTATCTTTGGTAACAAGCCAGCTGTCTCGACTGCATTTAACTGTGGTGGTTAAAGGTGGTCCCATAGCATCTCAAAAAGAAGAGGCCATTGTGTGGCAGTGCCCTGGTCAAATTCTCTCTGTAGCTGGTCAAGGGATGTAAATGTTGTTTCATGAATGTTAATAATGCAGTTGGTATCATGCAAGATATGATGGTGTAAGTTACAGTGTGCATCTGTCGTCGGCATGAAAGGGCAAATGGCGGCCTCCTGTGTTCATTTATTTGTACAATCTGCATATTTGAAGGTTACCCCACCCCCAACCCAGTGTTGAAACATTTTAATGAGAGAATTTAATAAATAATTATCAGGGTGGTAACTGTCACACAACAAAATTACCTTATTTAGGCCAATGTTTGATCAATTTTACTTGGTAGCAAAGTGTCAAATTATTCGACAACCTACCACGACTGCTTTTCCATTAATCTTGCACAAGCCTTGACTAGCCTAGAAGCTCCTCCACGAGCTTCGACTTTGCATTCTAAACATTAAAAAAACAAAAAACTTTAACCACCATGAACCAGTTTTGCCACAAACAACGCTCCAGGCCCGCCCAGAGTATGACCATCTTTTTAATCCGAGTTTTAAACTGCCAACCTAACTTGTTCCGTTCTTGCAGCCGTTCCCACCACCATATGTCACTCGTTTATTTATCAGTATTTAGAACAAAGTTCCTTTTCTTAATAAACTCCATTGTCCACCGAACAAAAGCAAAAGCATGAGTCAAATGTATCAAACTTGTGACTGTACAAATGTAATGAAACAGAAGACCAACAAGGAACCCGCAGAAGTGAAGAGGAAAGATGGAGTCATCGAGAGGAACCTGGATAGGATTCGGGTTTCAGTCGCTACTCCACAACCCTCAAACCCATCCAGGCGCAGCCGAGTGAGCCTTACAGAAAAATTTCTGCAATAATTCACTTTTCCTTCGAGAGATAGACAATGAAAGAGAGGAAAAGAGATGAAAGAGTAGAAGAATCAAAAATTAGAATGAATAACTAGAACTGTGTGAAAGGAACAAAGAACAAAGATGTCAGGGAAAAAAACCAGACAGACAGATTTCAGCAGTTCCTCCCCAGATTCAAATGCAGCAACATGTACAAGCAACCAGAAGTCCATCAACGGGGAAGCACAGTCCACACAGCATAAGGAAGCACAAACTCTCTTTGGTAGTCATACTTTTCGGCAGGCAGAATGTCCGAACGTGGCATGGATGAGATTTTATGACATCATCCAAAGGAATTATTTTTGGTGCAAAGAGAAACGAAAACGTTTTCTTTGGCCATAAATCTCTCACGGAGGGATTCCGTTTCCTAACAGAGTTAATACCCACGTGTTTAACAGGAAAAAGAGGGAGCAGTGCTGGATTTCTAGTTCCAGAATATTGAACACTGTACGAAAAATGAAGAAACCGAATAATTTATTTAATGCATTGACCTGAAATCAAAATATCTGGAGCCTTTTGATCTGATCTCATGATGAAACTGTGCACTGTTTACTTTTTAACAAATTAACCATGTTATTGTGCTTCCTCGATGTACAAAGCACAGGTTTTCTGCTCATCGTTGCAGCTCAGTGGCATTTGAGGTAAAGTGACATTTCCATCATCTTCCTCTTCATCAACGTTTTCTTCTGCATTCTCTGCAAACAAAGCAATGAATTCAGCACTTCTCATTTTGGAACCAGTTATTTCTCTTGTCACATCTGATCTTGAACCTTTTTTCTTTTTTTTCAAAAGCTTTTCCAATCAGTCTGGAAAACCAAGCATTATAGCATTATTAACTACTTCCCAGGATGATGGATGTAGAACAATGGCCTAGTGCAACTGCAGCCTTAAACATTTTAAAAATAAAAAGTAGGTGCAATTGCTTTTTAGGTTTGTTTTTGCAAAGCCGTTGCAGCTGTGAGGCAACCAAACTGGAATAACGAATGGATCAAGAACAGAGACTCAAGGTAAAACGATTATTGGAATGAAAGAGGAGATGCGAGAAGAGTTTTGGAGTCAAATAAGTTGATTCAAAATTTTGTGGAGTGTAGGGGCGGTGGGGGGGGGTGTTGGGAGAGAGGAGGCCCAGTTGAGCAGAATGCGATGGGAGGTAGGCAGGCAGTACAGAAGAATTAAACAGAAAACCATAAAAGGTCTTGCTATGTTATTTCACCATTTAGGTATTTTATAACATTCAAACAAAGCTTTATATGGCTAACAGCAATAATATCAAGGAATGTTTTGATTCGTATTAAATCTCCCAATCGGTGAATGCCTGCCTGCACTGTGCCGTAAAGCCAAACGCAATCCCATAAGGAAATACACTTCCATTATATCTCCTGAGCATTTCTAAAAATGTAGAATGAAAGTTTATTGTACTTTGAAGAAGCAGTACAACACATAATCTATCTTTTAAACAGTCACATACTTTGTTTCCAAGTGCCAAACTGAAGACCGTGCTGCCCCGACCTGGGTTATCCCACAGTTTGTGTGTGATCGTCTACCCGAGCTAATCACTCACTTTCACATTTGACGTACATTTTTAATGGATGTGGTCAGCTCTTTCTCATTAGGGCCCAAAAAAAATAATCTGACTTTCTGGTTACAAGCCACAAAAACAGAAGGTCACAAGATGGGGAATTATTTTTATTTTATTTTTTCCCCAGAGATCCTTCAATCACAAAGGTATTACAGCCATAAAACTAGAGGGTTCATGGAACACCAGTCTTGAGAAACAAAGACATGGGAGGGGTCTGCGAGCAGCAAATTTGATTGGTCGTGGTGTTGTAAAATGCCATAATATTTTGTCCAAGTACTGCGAAACAGAAGGGTTTAGAAAGTACCAGAAATGTGATGTGTTCTATGGTGTTAAAGTAGATAATTCAATTGAAATAAGACCGATTTTTAAAGGTTGTAGAAATTTTTTTTTAGAAGTTTACCATCGTTGATGCAGCGTCTTTTTTACCACCTTATTTAACACGTTACACTAGTTATCCGTGCCTGTTGTTTGTGTCCTTTATGACGTTTTTAAAAACAGCAAGTTTCCTGTTTGCAGTGATTTTCAATTTTTTTGACGACCAGAGGCAGAATAAAATATATATATATATATATATATATATATATATATATATATATATATATATATATATATTTATATATATATATATATATATATATATATATATATATATATATATATATATATATATATATATATATATTTATGTCACTCCTCTGCGCATGTGCAATTGGGACGAATTCAGAGCCAAAGTACTGCTAAACTACAGGTTAGTTTTCCGATTGATGTTCCGATTTGTGTTCAAAATATAACATTCAACTGAAATCAAGTTGTTCCTCGATCATAAACTGACATTTGTAGATAGATAAACAAAGTGAACCAATTGCATAACCCCAATTTCTCCTTTGCGTGTACGGGGGGCACCTTCAGGGCAAATGATCACGCAACATTAAGACTTCTTGTTGCAGCAGACAAGCACGGTAGACAATCACACGCAACCAGTAATACACCTCATGCAGGTGATGTTTACTAGTTATGAATGTGTCAAAGTCTGCGTTTAAAAAAAAAAAATTCCCACTAACATCGAAAGCGGCACTGTCAGATTTATTTTTTACAGATAATTTGCATGCTCCCCCTCCACGAACACAGGTGGCTATGAATTATTTTACCATCTAAACTCTAAAACATGACCAGGAACACCCTGAATACATGCACCAATTTTCAACTCATGCCCAGCGGCTGAAGAATGCATAACAGACACAAACAGACACTTTGCAAATTACGTTTGGATTGATGACAAAATGGACACGACTCGACAATTGTGAAATTTTCGGACCAAGGAAATAGACTATTAGCTTTCCAACGGTAGCATTTTTATGATTATACGTCATCGGGAACCCTTTAGAATAAGGTGTGAACAGATGGACAGATGCACTTGGCTCTTTGTATAATGTAGATGCAATGTGGTTAATCGCCGCTCTTACCTGCTAAGTTTCAGCGACGACAGGATGAGTCGCTGTTTTGATGCATTTATTAAAATGTCAAATGCAGACTTTTATTTCTTTTTTCGCGCATTTATTAAAATAGATAAATTGAGATTGATGTTGATCCCAGACATTCCACATTGGTTTTCGGGTGCACCACATACAATGAAGTTGGCTGAAGGTGTGACTGATGCAGGACCGAATAAGTGTATGTGTACAATGTCGCAAAGTCATTGACTCCATTGCATTTTTCAATTTTTTATTTTTTTTCCTGAAGGTGACATCTCAATGCTTTAGCCAATGCCAAGCATGCTTGTAGTTATTTTGGTGGCTGCCACAATTTTGAAGGTGCAGCAGGGGAGTAACTGACTAAAACATTAAAAAAAAATTCAGCACCGATTGCCCTGCAAGCGATTCTAAAATTATGGTCAGTGTAACAGGAAACAGACGCAAATAATATTTGGGACCTAAATCTTGAGGGCTCAACTGGCCCACTTGAGATTGCTAGTTACCTCTGCCACCGAAGGCATACTCAAGTTATGTTCTCACCCCTGTCTGTGAACAGGACATCTCAAAGTTGTGGATGGATTCGGACTAAAATTGGTGGAGATGTTTGGTGCGTGACAAGGACGAAATGATTAGATTTTAGTGAAGACCCCAAGACTATAATTTTAAAGCGATTCTTCACCATTAAGTGATTGAGCTAAAAACGATATATAGCATGATATCTCAAAAAGTTATGGATGGAACGGATTTGGTCGAGACCTGGTGGACAGTTGGGTTTATGACAAGGACGAATAGATTTGATTGTGGTGAAGATCCGAATCCGGATGCGATAATTTTTAAAGTGATTCTTCACCATTGTGAGGTCGGACAAAAATGATATTTCAAAAAGTTGTGGACGAGTAATGATAAAACTAGATGGATGAGTTTATTCGGTGACAAGCAGATTCGATTCTCGTTCAGGTCCAGATCTGGCCTATCAGTAGGATACAAAATGTAAACTGTTCAGCCTGGCAGAGGTATGTACTCTACCGAGTGCCATCATTCTAGTTGAATTTGTGGTTTAACGTGGGCTGTCGGACTGAAATGCTACATCTATGAGCAATTTCCGACTTAGAATAGGTATCATCACCGAGGGATACCCTCACATCTTGGCATCTTTATGTTTTTCAACCTCCCTCTTCTCTTCAGCCTATTCAGTGCTTTTCCAATGCACCAAAAAAGCCAAAAATGATACTGCTCCCGCACCTTCGTGCCATGTGGTGATCGCAATTACCAAGTTTGGTGAATTTCTGCCCAGCCAGTTAGGAGGAGATAGTGTGATGGACAGATGGAGCTGATTACAATAATCCCCCTTTTTTCAAAAGGCGTGGGGTTAACAGTGGTGTCTTTTCTTTCGGTTGGACTAAAAATGTATGCTGCTCCATCTGACCGGCCGGCATTCATCCAATCGTGCGTCTGCTCACTTTGGCAAAGCATCAGGATAAAATTGAGGCGGGCTTGCTTCGACTGTCCAAACCATAATGGCTAAATTACATGGAGATGCAGTAACAGGGGCAGCATAGTTTTCAAACTGAGTTGCGTGGTGCAGGAAAACAGAGCATTAACATGTTTAAATTTAATATCAACCAAATGTTTGTATTTTGTTACAATATTAAAGAGTGAATAAAAGGTCGAAAAGCACAACTTCCTTCTTTCTTTCTCTGTCTCTCTCTGGATTTAATACCACCATTTATTCATCCCCTAGTAGTTCAGAGATAGCGTACTTGCCTTTAAGCCGTCTAATCGAGTTCAATTCTCGACCTAATCATAAAGTGTCAGCTTCACAGGCAGCACGTTGGTTGCATCGACAAGTTGAACGATCCTTCAAGGGGAGACGTTAAGTGGACTATCGTGTCTGTTACCATTCACTTGTGGATGTTAACGATCACACGATAACTTTTGCAAAAATTCAGAAAATGCGTGTCGATAACCTGGCCAAATTCAAAATTTCTGATCTAAACCTACAGGGGTAAGGGCAATGCTTTGGTGCTATATCCACTCCTCCACAGTGATACAACAAGCAGACCAGATTTGTAAATTTAACCCAATCAAATACAGCAGACCAGCCCCAAACGCAGGTTTCGGCATCGCGGTTTCGCTCTATCGTGGTAAAACATGCCGATCGCAGCATAGGTCCCTCGCTCTCACACGGAGGAATACACAACCCCGCATCTGTCTCACCTCACAGCCCCACGCTGCCCTCCATCACAGACTCAGTTGCTTTTTTGATATCATGCCACATGGACTGTTATCACGTGATATCACGTGATTTAGTTTTCACTCGTCTTTCAATTGTGGGATGTTCGTAACAGTAAATAGTTATGAAGAAGAACATGTGGGGCTTTAGTGAAATAAGGCGAATGAAACATTATAAAATGTTATTGAAAGGTTTTAAAGTAAGAAGCAAATTAATTCAATTATGAGGAATGCTGGTTCAAATAGGAAGTAATGAGAAAGGAAGAAATAAAGAATGAACCAAGAAAGGAAATAGGGGGCAGAATGAGTTCATGATTTTTTCTTTTAAGCGAAATATTTATTTGTTTGTTTGTTTTGAAGCGAGGTGGAAATAAGATGAAGTTGAAGAGCGTGAAAGAGAACACTTGGTATAAAGCAGAATGAGGCACATATCTTGAGAGGTTTTCACCAGTCCTCATGGAGAAGTGCCTAAAATTCAAGCACGAGATGGACGCTGTCATGGCACCTTAAACAGAGGTTTATAAGGACATGCACAACAAGGCAAAGCAGACAAAGATCACATCCTTCACAAAGTCTGATAACCCTGACGACCCTAAACCAGGGATGTCAACATCATCTCAATAACCTCCAAAGCCCTCAATCCTCGTCATCATTAAAAGTACAATTCTAAGTGTTTTTCATTTTTACGACTGTAGTTTAAGCCAAAAGGTCGATAAATTTTCAAGTTGGTTCCCCTAACCCCATTTTTCCCATAAGGTCTCAACTTTGCGCATCGTGATTTTGCCTGTGGGGTTTTTCAAGAACGTAACCCCCACGAACTAGGAGGGTTTGCTGTAATGCAATTTATCAAAAAATGAAACGTGTCAGGATGGGATTCCAAAAAATATATATAAAAAAAATAAAATAAGGTCAGAAGCAACGACACCATAATGCTTTTATGGATTGTCATTTTTTTTATGGATCTTTTGACATTTTTCCATCTCAATCCCACAATAAATATAATACACAACATAAATCCACACTACAAATGTACAACTACCTCGAACATGGACATCTTCATATCATTACTATTGCCACAGTCACCTTGACAAAAATGTCAAAAAAATGTCCTGATGGTATACTGAAAAAGCATTGCAGTGTCATTCCTTTCGTGTCAATTGCGTGTTACTCCTTCCTCCCTTCTCGTTTTTGTGGAATTTCAACCTGACATATTTCTTTTTCAAAATGTTTTTTTTTCTGACTTGTATAGATGTTTTCCCACCTCCCTCCCCCTTATTCACCAAAGAAGTCAGCAGTCATACCTTCGATCAAGACTTCTTGTTGCAGAACATAACCACCTGTTTCTGCAAAGAACACTTTTAGTTGGAGTACGTCTTCGAGACCGACACCGTCATTGGGTGACTGGTTGCTGACACTCCACGCGATGACAAGATCACTGCTCAACTTGTTCGATTCTTCACCCACTTGTCCATCATGGTGTGCAGTTCCTGAAGTAGCAACAAAGGCTTCTTTTCACGGATTAAAATATGCAATCAGAGTATCATAGGGTTCAGCCAAGCATTGTTTAAAGTAAAGAGAACTCTGTTACCATTTCACAATGAGAACAATAAACAATCTCAATTTTGCACCACGACATAAGAAATACAATAATTTATCTTGAATATGCCAGATGAATGGCGTCGTCTTGCAATGTCTCCGGCAATGTATTTTGCCCCCAGCAATGCAACAATCGATATTTTGCATCTCAATTCCTTTGAAAACAGTGCCAGCAGACGAAACAGCTGATTTAAAGTCCGCTCTAAAGGACACTACTCTTTGGTGTAATACCCCTGACCACAAAGGGCCAGGAAGAAGGTCTTTATTTTGAGATCCTATTCTGGCGATTGCATCACCAAGCTATCCTGCAATCCTCAAAAACAGGTGAATTTGGCATACTACCTCAACATTGATATCGTTACCAATGCTTTTCCACCTAACCACTTACCAAGGACAGCAGCTTGTTCTTGCGGTAAGTTGGTACGGAGTATTCTTACTTCATTCTCTTTCTGTTTGCTTTCAACGCTACTGATGGCATCTTCAACAGATGATTTGTCCTTGGTCCAACTGGCAACCGGCGCAAGTGGCAACTGCAAATTGCCAAAGTTCCGAACAAGCTCATCTGGAGTGCTCAACTCAGTGTCATCTGCTGCCGGCTGGATGTTGTCTCTGAATGCTCGGCTTGCGGTGGTAGCATTTGTGCGGTCCAGCGGTCCATTTGCAGGACAAAAGCCATGCTTAGCAAGTTTATTTCTGGTGCAACTGCGCACAACACGGTATTTTTTTAACTTTAGCTTGGACTTGTACCTCTTCACCCAATTGTGTATAGTCGTGAAATGCATTTTTCTGCCAAACACCTTTGAATATTTCTCTGCAGTCTCTTTCAATGTGTGATCGGCAGCATATCGTGCCACTTCCAGTCGGTCACCTTCGGCAAACTTCCCAATGAATGGTACACCCATTTTTACTTGGGATCTGTATTTATTCATCCAACAACGGACTGTCGACTCACTAATTCTTCGGCCAAATTCTTTCGAAAACTTCCTCACAGCTTTTCTCAGACTGTGCCGGGAAGCATACCATGCAGCCTTTAACCGTTGTTGAAGATTAAAATTCCTGTATCCTTTACATTTCCGCTTCCTTGGTGGCCGTAACAATATGTTCGGAGAAATTTCATTGTGAAACGAAATGGCAGTCGTGTTGCAGTGCAAGCCCACAGACAATTCAGATAAGTTGTGTTTCTTCATCCAGCCCTGGACTGTTGATAGACCAATTTTTCTGCGAAACGCCTTTGAAAACTTCTTGACGGCTTTCTTCGTGGTGTATTTGGCAGCGTATTGTGCAACTCTCAGCCGCTGTTCAGCGTCGTAAGTGTGGTAGTTTCCTCGCTTGCAGTTGCGTGGTGATGGTGATCTCTGAACAATCTCGCCAGCAAATGACTCGGCAGTGGTACATGTGGAAAAGCCCTCTGCGTAAGGTAGACCGGGGGATATGTCAGGAAACTTTAATTTCTTCATCCAGCTCCGGATTGTTGACTCGCTGATTTTTTGTCCAAATTCTTTTGAAAACCACCTGGAAGCTTTTGTCGGATTGTTTTCAATAGCGTATTTTGCAGCCATCAGTCGTTGGTCATCATTATAAGTGGCATAGCTTCCTCGTTTACGTTGACGCGATGGTGAATGTAGCACGGAACTGGAAGCCTCACAAGAATCGGTCATCTCACCGGTGATCGAGAAACAAAGAGGAAGTACAATGGCACCTCACGGAAATTCTTGGAGGGAGACTGGACAATGAGTGGAAGCGCATGGGCTACCTGGGGTTTGAAGGGATTCAGGCAAGAGCGTGTCATCAGTGGCCATCAATTGTAGCACGTCAGCCATGATGACGGTGTGTGTGTGTGTGAAAAGAGGAGAAACAGGTAATCTGAGGAAAAACTAAAGCAACAAAACATATGAGATTGCAAAATAAAAATAAAGTTCATGAAAAGTTAAAAAATAAAAATAAAAAAAAAACAGCAAAAACTTCATGAAAATCCTTGATGGCAAAACCTACAACTCTCACAAAACAAAGGAATTAAACACTGCATCGGAGCAAAAGAGTGAACACATCAGCTTCTCCATACCTCGATCAAAGTTCTGTTCATTTCTTCCATCAAATTATTTTGCGCTTTTGATTTGTAAGTCCAATCTGAAAGCGTTTTACAAATAGTTAAGAAAGGTAAAAAAAAATTCAGAGAAAGGCAATTGCAGAAGGACAAAGGCAGGCATTTGAGGTTGGCAAAAAACAAATAAATCGGTCAACTGATG
This sequence comes from Eptatretus burgeri, assembly GCF_056783735.1. NCBI lineage: Eukaryota > Metazoa > Chordata > Myxini > Myxiniformes > Myxinidae > Eptatretus > Eptatretus burgeri. Next base: position 40,761,513 of record NC_140976.1, read on the forward strand.
CATGAAATGAAAGGAATTTTCAAAAATGTGTTAATCGTCGATGAATTGGAAACCCCGTCATAATACTTTACATTTATAATCTATTAGTAGGGATCCAATGTTTAAAAACAGAGGCAGAGAGTTCAGAGGTGAGCGTGCTACCTGATTCCTCGTCATGTTCATAGGACTGATCAGTACAACTGGAAATGCAAAATCTCATTTAATCCCCCAGATCCACTACCCAAGACAATTCATTCACTTTATAAAAGTTATCCTCAATCTTTCCCATCAATATATAAGATCTTCACAAGTCCTTGAGAATTTATTGGGAAAATATACAATAATCTGAAATGTGGGATACAGTGAAACCCCCTCCTGCATGTTAAAATGCGAATACAAATAATTAAACAGGGTTTAAAGCCAAAAGATAATCTGACGGGATGGTGCAGAGGGGTTCAGGCACTTGTCTTTGATTCCCAACCTGTCCATAAACTTCACGAATGGCACTTTACAGGTTAGGCGTTCCATCACAAGGTGAGCCATCCTTCTAATGTACTTTAAGCCAGGTACCCTTCTATGAGCAATATTGGTGAAACATCTTTCGTGGAATCAGTGAATCATCGGTTAAACCCTCTAACAAATTCCTTATCAAAGTCAGGCACAGCCAGCCGGTTCGTCAAAGACTTGGCCTCTAAATTTCCCACTGCACCGACCCCACGAGGTGGGAATAATTGGGACCAATGAAGAAGTCTTAATCATAGTCATGCTAAAAGATGAAACTTAATAAAGGAAATGATGCAATTTAAACAGAGGTGAAGTTTTGAACTGAAGAAACCTGCACCCACAGACTGCTGAAACCAATTAACGCCTGTGTATCTATGGTTGTGTCGTGGACCAACTCGTGTCAGAGAAAACATCGTCCCAAAAGAATAATTTTCACTGTGACGGAGATCTAACCTATTGTGGAAATTACCAAGTTCAACACCTGGGTTTCAAAATCATCCTTTCGAAGAGTCAAGCACTTGGAACATTTAAAAGGCACAAAACTTTCCTTTTTTTAAACAAGTCTTACAGCATGACAAATGCAAATACATAATTGACACAAAATTATCCCAAGTCTGCAGAACCATTAGCTCAAGACTGAAATGTTGAGTGTACACTCTATATATATTGTCACAGGGATGGCTGGCCCAGGTTAACCCCACCCCCTCCCCCCCCCGACCCAATTTGTGGTGCCGGTGCAATTAACACCGACTGCCCACAGACGGCCGAGCGGTTCCTTATGAATAGGAGGCGGACACGTTGATCCTCGGAGATTTTAACACGTGCTCGAAGGGCATGGCGGAGGGAAACGGTGAACGGGCGGAGGAGCATGGGGAATGAAACAGATGCATAGGGGGTTTATCCTCGAACCCACTACAAATACACTAATACAATTTCTTCAAAATGATCACATTGAATGAAAATAAAACAGATATTTGCAAAGGACGATCATTCAAAAGGCAATAATAATAATATGAAACAAGTCTGAAGACGACGATGGTTCACGAGCGGTATTTGACGATGTAGATTGTTTCAGAAGTCAAGGATGAGACAATGTGATAATTTTTGACCAAGTTACAAAAATGATCAACTTGATGTGGTACGAGTGACAGGTTATTAGCTGCAAAATGTCGAAAACCCGGTTTCGTTCAACAACTTTAAAAATTTGACCTTTGCATAACCTTTAAAGGCCCCAAAACAATGTTGTGGACATTAAAATAAGGAAGCAGGATACGTGCTATAGCTTATTGGAGTTAGTTCGTCGAAGAAGGTCGAAAACCCGGTTCGATTCCCACAACTATGAAAATTTGACCTTTGTGAACTTTAAAGGTCAAAGGTCAAGGATTATGACCTTTGGTGCAAAACTTCTTCTGGAACATTCCAGGAACAATATAACGTCATATTCACACTCCTCGGATTATCCATCTTATATATTATTTCCGAGTTTGTGGTTTCGTGTCGCGCTATCTTCGACTTTGTTCTGCGCTCGAGTAACGTGATATTCGACTTACATTATCTCAAAGACCATATGAGGTGCATGGTACAAAAAAAGTAAATAAAATGGTTCTGAAACAGTGAAATCGTGCCAAAAACGGTTACTGCATTTGGCTTTGTGTCCTACAGGACTTCGCACAGTGGTTACTTCGCTTAGGCAATGGGCAATTGTGCTACAACCATCCCGATATTCCCCACTGCATTCAGATTCCACCTGATTGTGAAGTCAAGGAACATTTGGAAACTGAAGTGTTCATCAACCTACAAAACCCTCGACTCCTGTCAAACACTGTCATCCTGACACCCACAAATCAGTATGCCCTTAGAATGAATGATGACATCACACACAAATTACCAGGCACTATCAAAGTGTACTTAAGTGCAGACCAAGTCATTTGCGAAGATCCACGAGAGGCTGAGCAATATCCTTTAGAATTTCTCAACTCCATTACCCCAACTGGCATGCCTCCGCACAGACTACTCTTGAAGCCTGGTGTCATTATCATGCTCTTACATAACCTAGATATAAAAAGAGGGTTATGTAATGGTACACGACTGATTGTTAGGAATCTCCACACCCATGTTCTAGATGCCGCGATCCTAACTGGGGCAAACAAAGGTGACTATGTGTTGATACAACGAATCAAACTGGCCCCATCAGATGTGAACTTGCCATTGATTCTCGAAAGAACACAGTTTCCAGTAAGAGTCAGCGACTGCATGACAATAAACAAAGCGCAAGGCCAAACCTTTGCTAAAGTTGGGTTATATCTTCCACAGCCGGTGTTCAGCCACGGTCAGCTATATGTTGCCTTCTCACGATCACGTCGGTTCTCGGACATTACGGTGCAAATTATACCAACTACAAAACAAGGGTTCCACAATGACAATGCTATAACCCAAAACATTGAGTATCAAGAAGTACCTTGAACAGTGTATTCCACTTACTGCATTAAAGTAAAATTACTACTGATACTCTGCATCAGTTCCTTTCTCAAACACACCCACCCCAACATGACGCGCAGAGCGCGGGTTATGCTAGTACTTTGATGAAATCAGCGTAAAAACAAACTTAAAGGGGGCGCCACGGGCAAGGTGTTTGAGATAGAGAAAAATGGTTCCAAGACTTTAGGTGGGGAATGACCTCAAGATTATGCATAAAAAATAGTCATCCTCGCTCTCAAAGTTTGGGTGGTCGTCTGATTTTTATGTCAAAATTCGAAATTTTCTAAGTTCATGACCTTGTGACCTTGACCTTGGGACTAAAATGAAAAATCGAGCTTCGTGGGGCTATGCAGGTGCCATTGGGCTAACCAAATACCGAAACCCCTGCCAGATTCGACAAATCCCCTAGGAGATGCAAATTGAAATCGGCTACCCCTTAAAAACACAATTCGCAATTTTCTAAGTTCGTGACCTTGTGGCCTTGACCTTGGGACGAAAATGAAAAATCGAGCTCTGTGGGGCTATGCAGGTGCCATTGGGCAAACCAAATACCAAAACCCCTGCCAGATTCGACAAACCCCTCGGAGAAGAAATTTTTTATGGCAAAATCGCAATTTTTTAAGTTCGTGACCTTGTGACCTTGACCTTGGGACAAAAATGAAAAAAAAAATCGAGCTCTGTGGGGCTATGCAGGTGCCATTGGGTGAACCAAATACTGAAACCCCTGTCAGATTCGACAAAACCCCGAGGAGAAGATGCAAATTGAAATCGGCTACCCCCTAAAAACACATGTTTTTTGGGCGTGGCTCCGCCCACAATGGGCGGACAATGCCCATTTTCAGGAAAACACAACTAGATCATGATATAAACCTCCCACCAAAATTTCATCAGAATCGGATCAAAACCCACGGAGCTATGCTCGGGGCAGACAGACAGACAGACAGACAGACAGACACACAACAATAACGAATCTAGTGGCCACTTATATTTTTTCGTGAAAATATTTTTTCGTGAACCAATAAATAAATCCTACAGTCAAGGCGCCTCCCACATGACTCAAATACAAACAATGGGGAAACAAAATAAAAAGAAAACCCTTCCTTTCAACCACTCCTGTATTTAGCTTGGCCCAGAGCTGGTCCCCGCAGAACCCAAAATCGAGGCGTTTCCACCAGTACGCACACACGTGCGCCAAAATGGCGCCTTTCTCGCAGCAGGACAAACGCACGCTAGGCAATCTACGAGCGGAACAACACTAAGGCTCAGAGCCCCAGTGCAGCTGCTTATGACATACACGAGGCTCGGGGTCCGTTTCTCATGACTAAACCAAGAGCTAAAAAGCCAGCGTCTTGCTTCGTACTTGCGCTCACCCTGAACTCTCCTCCTCCTCTCAC
>NC_140976.1:40775867-40850867 GCF_056783735.1 Eptatretus burgeri
ATTACAAATTCCTTCCTTGACCTCCTGCTGGGAAGGCAATGGCAAACCACCTCGCAGAGAAACGGCTCGTGCACACCAGCGTTCTGTGGAGAGCGCACACACACCTCACAACTCATACCTCATACCTCAAGAAAACCGCACAGGACAAACCCGAACGGTTTTTTTTTCATCTTTCTTTTCCAAGTCGTGGCGATTGTGAGACGCAAATAATCTTCCTTTGAAAATCAAATAATAAATAGGAATGGTAAAGCCCGAAGAGGGACAAACGTGGTTTGTGTAAACAGAAGGTTGTAAAAGATTCAACAAACCTCGACGGAATGATAAATGCAACACCGGCCAACTACACCACCATGGCCGTTGAACTACGTCCAAAGAGCTTGGTCAAAACCACGGAAATGAAAATAAATTAACGAAAGTCACTTTGTCTGGTGACTCGTCTGGTGTATACTTTATTCAACAAATTGATTCGGAGGAAACTTGGACAGCACTCGGTAGAACATGAAGGGAAGGTTTTGTTCATTGGTGAACCCGGTGGTGGCTGTTTGCGTTCAGCTCCTCGGCCTCGGCTTGTCCGTGGAGACCAGGTAACTGTCTTCAAGCTTAGAGTTGGGCACTGTCATCTTCATCCATATATATATATATATATATATATATATATATATCTATATATATATATATATATATATATATATATATATATATATATATATATATATATATATATATATATATATATATATATATATATATATATATATATATATATATATATATATATATATATAATATATGACCGGGCGTAGTGGCGTGCGCCTGTAATCCGGCTACTCGGAGGCTTGGGTTGGAGGATCGCTTGAGGACGGGGGCTCTGCACTGGGCAGGGTGCAGAGCAGCCTGGAATCATGGCGAAACCCAAATCCTGATCCCTGTGTCGTAAGAGGCGACCAGGGTTGCGTCAGGAAGGGCATCCGGCGTAAAACCTGTGCCAAATCAGTATGCGGATCATAACGGATGATCCGCTGTGGCGACCCCTAACGGGAGCAGCCGAAAGATGAACAACAACATATATATACATATATACATATATATATATATATATACATATATATATATATACATATATATATACATATATATATACATATATATATATATACCTCCATATAGGATAGGGTGTCACTCGAGTGGGACTTGCGCAGCGATACTTCAAGGAAACCCGAAGATTTGAACCATCTGTTTTTAAAAATCACTCAAAACACCAAAGACGGACCCACCCCCTGATTGTGTCCATTTCGAGGTAATATGGAATAGGCAAAGCCGAGAAGTGAACGGAGAATTCTCCTTACATTCGCTTATTAAATATATCAAATTAAACAGTCTTTTTACGATGAAAAAATTGATATTACCTCAACATTACCTTCACAACAACAACTACACCACCTAGAACAGGATCTCATCTAAAAAAAAATATATTACCTCAACATTACCTTCACAACGACAACTACACCACCTAGAATGGGATCTCATCTAAAAAAATAAATATTACCTCAACATTACCTTCACAACGACAACTACACCGCCTAGAATGGGATCTCATCTAAAAAAATAAATATTACCTCAACATTACCTTCACAACGACAACTACACCGCCTAGAATGGGATCTCATCTAAAAAAAATTAATATTAACCCCAACATTACCTTCACAACAACAACTACACCACCTAGAATGGGATCTCATCTAAAAAAATAAATATTACCTCAACATTACCTTCACTACGACAACTACACCGCCTAGAATGGGATCTCATCTAAAAAAAATTAATATTAACCCCAACATTACCTTCACAACAACAACTACACCGCCTAGAATGGGATCTCATCTAAAAAAATAAATATTACCTCAACATTACCTTCACTACGACAACTACACCACCTAGAATGGGATCTCATCTAAAAAAAATAAATATTAACCCCAACATTACCTTCACAACGACAACTACACCGCCTAGAATGGGATCTCATCTAAAAAAAATTAATATTAACCCCAACATTACCTTCACAACAACAACTACACTGCCAAGAACTGGATCTCATCTAAAAAAATAAATACGAGAAGTGAACGTAGTATTCTTCTTACATTCGCTTCTGACTTAACCTACAACTTATTCGCAACTGTATACGCAATTTCCGGTTACTTCGGAATTAGCGATCAAATAACGTAAATCACGATTAAAAATTATTTTTTGATGATGCGGGAGATATCTTTATTAAAATCAGTGGAGGAAATATACACCGTGTCTGATATTATTTGGGTCTTTCATGTCTCCGACGATGCCTTTATCTCCCGGGACGCATCATTCCCCATGACAAAAACCGGAAACAAAAAAAAACCAGAAACAAAACAAAAACGGAAGCAAAATGGTCATAGCCAATGACACGGATTCACAATTGCCGGGGTATTGTGTTGTTTTTGTTGTTTCCCATTCTCTCATGTGCACGCGTTAAGTAATCTTCACAAGATAGAAATAAAACCCAATCGTGTTTATACACCGCACAGCGTTTAAAAACAACCGGAAGCAAAAGGTCATAGCTAACGACACGGATTCCAAATAGCCAGGGGTATTGTGTTGTTGTTGTTGTTGTTGTTGTTGTTGTTGTTGTTGTTGTTGTTGTTGTTGTTGTTGTTTCCTATTCTCTCACGTGCACGCTTTAAGTATGAAGCTCACTACGTTCGCTGTTAAAGAGGTGGTGAATGGCGTGTCGGGTCTGCCAAACATTTTCGACCATTTGAACGAGAAACATTCCACACTCCGCAAGGTGGTTATAGTAGACCAGGCAAAAATCGAAAAGTCCCCGAGAATTTTGTTTTTGCGGCATCGCTTGTTAATAGCAGGTTAATCCATGTTGGTTCATTCCACTGTGGCAAGGTAAAAAGGATGTGGGTGGATGCCATCGGCAAATTTCAATTTCAAGGTCATTTTGAAGGTCACCAAGGTCATTGCCGGTCGATTTGGGGGGGGGGGGAGAGGGGTTTGCCGATTTTATTGAACATATCAATAAAACCAAAGCTTGTATATTGCAGCAAGTGTATTTTTGCATTGTGAATGGTTAAACTGAAAATATACCTTAATTTATAGAGTTTTAAGAGAATGAAAGGCAAACATTGCCAATTTTACATCCTCGTGGAGGATCTCTAAGTCTAACTCACGTTGTTGTTCTTCTGCTTCTTCTTGTGGACTTTTTTGTTTCACAGCCTACAGTTTTCATCAAAACTTCCTGAAACTTGGCGTATATATGTAAAAATACCCTGCGCAGACAGCAACCATCTCCGATTTTGAAAATTCCTCCTAGAAAAAAAGTTATGACGTCAAAATATCTCCGCTAATGGAAATCGCCTAAAAAATTATCTCTGAAACTCGGCAAGCTTTTTGAATTCTGTTTGTGGGAATCGAACAGGGCATTAGCAGAGATGAATTACCGCACATATGATACATCACTATGACGTCATATCAATTTCTATGACGTCATAATTGATATTTGATTAATAATTGATATTTCAAAGGTATCCTTTGAAAGACACGTCATTCCTATTTTTTGACATTTTTTGTTTCACAACCCAGAGTTTTCATCGGATCTTCGTCAAACTTGCCATGTATATGCAGAAAGCCCACGAGCAGACAGCAACCATCTCCGATTTTGAAAATTCCTCCTAGAAAAAAAGTTATGACGTCAAAATATCTCCGCTAATGGAAATCGCCTAAAAAATTATCTCTGAAACTCGGCAAGCTTTTTGAATTCTGTTTGCGGGAATCGAACAGGGCATTAGCAGAGATGAATTACCGCACATATGATACATCACTATGATGTCATATCAATTTCTATGACGTCATAATTGATATTTGATTAATAATTGATATTTCAAAGGTATCCTTTGAAAGACACGTCATTCCTATTTTTTGACATTTTTTGTTTCACAACCCAGAGTTTTCATCGGATCCTCGTGAAACTTGCCATGTATATGCAGAAAGCCCACGAGCAGGCAGTAACCATCTCCGATTTTGAAAATTCTTCCTAGAAAAAAAAGTTGACATCATAATACTGTATCACCACTAATGGAAATCGCCGATACCATTATCTCCGAAACTAGGCAAGCTGTTTGAATTTTGTTTGCGGGATCAAGCCGGGCATTAGCACAGATAATTTATCGCAAACCTGATACATCACAATGACGTCATATTCGTTTTTATGACGTCATCATTAAGAGGACGAGGATCTTAGCTCGTTTGAGCTTGTTCTGTTTATATTCTTGTGGGTATTTTACCATGTCCAATATCGCTTTGTTCTCAGTACTACCAGAACTTGCACACCATTAACATGTTGTTATTTTCTTTCCAGTTGGAGATAGGCAGGCTTCCTGCAAAATATGTACCAGATGTAGTGTACATAGCAGTGTGCTAGGTGTTCTTGTTGATCGTTGTTACACGGTTATAACCACTCTGTACACTGTATTTTCAGATCACTAGAAACTTCCACAGTTTGAAAGCAGTCGTATAGTAGCCAGCCATGGACCCTGTATCAATTATCAAACGTAAAAGAGAGAGCAAAGACACAGACAAGCTCTCATGCCTTTTTTGTCAGAGCAGTTCAGGTGACCTCCGCACAGCATCCACAGAAAGAAAAAACAGAACAAGGACAGTCGCTGATCAGAGGCAAAAACTGGGTGACACCACCAATGTAGACATCCTTGAGAGACTTGAGGTGCTTTCAGAGGAAGAATTCCATGCAATGGAACACAGGTGGCACAAAACCTGCTACTCCACATTCACCTCTGAAAGCAAGCTAAGCAAACTAAAGAAACAGTGCCAGTCATTAGCACAGCTAGCATCCCATCATGGTCTTAATCCATGCTCCAGCACGACTTCAGTACCCACCCGACGAAGCACCCAACGAGCAATGAATTGGTCCCTATGCATGTTTTGCCAAGAAGAGGGCAAAAGAAAAGTTCACAGGGTGGAAACTCTGGAGAAGTCTGCAGAATTGATTGAGCGTTCCAAACTTCACCCGGTGATGAGTTCAAGATTGTCAGGAGTCAGCGACCTGATAGCAGCTGAAGGTTGCTATCATCTTGCTTGTTAGGTATCCTTTGAAAGACACTCTGCAAGACCAGGATCAGCCAGGGAATCACAACAGCCAGTGGAGGATGAGTGCATGATGATGATATGCAGAGACTTGTGTGTAGGTTTGTCTCGTGGTCATGTGTATGACATGAGTGACATATATGACAGATACGAGAGGATGAGCAGTGAAATGGGTAAATGTGTACCACCAAAATACCAGTCCAGGAGCACAACTTTCTATGAAGTGGTTCAAGAGCTCGTTGGACCAAAGGCCAGTTATGTGAAACCTCTATCCAGTGGATCACTCCTGATGTACCCCGGTGACAAGTCAGATTTCTTGATCTCCAGAACACTGACCAAATCCATAGAGCATGGAATGTTCTCATCAGAATCGGAATCAACTGATGATGAAGACGGTGAAACACTCAAGTTTGCACAAGGCAAAATCTTTCAAGAGATGGTGCACATTGCCCTCAGAGTCAGGCAGGATCTGCTCGACACACCAGGACACTCGAGCACATGGCATGGACTTGATCAAGAGCATGTTGATCAAGTGATCCCAGAAAGCTTGTATATGTTCCTTCGCTTGCTCTTTGGGGGCATAAATAACCTTTATGAGGAGACAGATGAAGACAATACCATCAAACAGACTGTGTGCAGTATTGCCCAAGACATTGTTTATGGGGTGTCCCATAAACGGAAGTTGACACCAAAGCACATTGGTCTTGGGCTCGCTCTCCACCAGGCTACTCGCTCTGAGGCTCTTGTTGACCTGTTCCATGCAGCCAACCACACCATAAGCATTGACACTGTTCAAATGTTTGACACGAGCATAGCTAATGAAATACTGGACAGGTTTTCCAAGAACAGTCATGTCTATGTCCCAGACAACATTGTCAAGAAGCGGATGATCCACTGTTCCTGTGACAACATAGATGTGCTTGAAGCAACTCTTGATGGAAAGAATACGTTCCACTGCACGCAGATGATGGTCTGGCAGAGAGGTCCACCTCCAGAACAAAGAGAAGATACTGCAAGTGTAAAGAGCCTCTTAAGATCAAGAACTATAAGGCCTGGTGCTCTGCATGAGTTTCAAAGGCTTGACCAGGCTACCATGGCATCAGGGCAGAAACCCTCACCATCTTTCAGTGGACAGAAGAAGATTGAGATGGAATGGTTCAGCACTGCTCAAGGTGATGAAAGAGAGAAGGCCCATGCCAAAGATTTGGCCTGGGTTGTGTCACGGATGCATGATGGTGAAGAAGATCAGTCCGTTCCTGCCTGGGGAGCACTGAATGAAGCGATCAGTGTCTCTGACCCTCCTGTAACAACAGCAGGGATGCTTCCCATACTTCAAGCACCAGCAGGTGACAATGATACACTCACCACTGTGATCCATCGCTTTATGGACATATCAAGTCATGTGGGGCAGAAGCACACGATAATCACAGCAGACCAGCCACTCTACAGTCCAGGCAAGGAACTGGTATGAGCCAATCCAAAGTATGAGAATGTCATTTTTCTCATGGGAGGACTTCATATCTGCTTCAACTTCCTGAAAGCTATTGGGCAGCACATGGAAAGTGCAGGGTTGGATGACCTGTGGACAGAAGCAGGTGTGTTTGCCACAAATACAACAGAGACGATGCTGGATGGCAAAGCCTACGATCGTGCTGTAAGGGGACACCAGCTGACATATGAAGCCCTATGGAGGATCAAGTGGCCTCTGTTTGAATCATGGCTGGTTGAGAAGAGTCTCCAACAAGATGTGGAAGTGAAAGAACTTGCCCAAAATGTTGCTGAGCTGTTCAAACAAAACAGAGGTGGAAATGTCAGAGAAGACCTCCAGGCTGCAGTGGGCCAACTGTCAAATGTCCTGAGCAGTGTGAAGGTTCAAAACCTGATTGAAGACTTTGAGAGAACACAGTCAGACAACCCAAACTTCAGATTGTGGTCAGCATACATGGGTATGGTGGAGATTCTGCTGGACTTCATCAGGGCTGAGAGGGAGGGCAACTGGACTTTGCATCTGGAGGCATTTGCTGCAATGTTGCCATGGCTGACCATCTATGACCACACGAATTATGCCAGATGGGGTCCTGTCTATCTTGCAGACATGAGAAGCCTCGAGAAAACAGCACCAGAGGTGTCTGCTGAATTCATGGATGGGAACTTCGTTGTGAAAAGGTCAAGGAGACGTTTTAACCAGGTGCCAGCTGATCAGGCCACACAATGGGTGAACAAAACCTGCAAGATGCAAAATTGCATCATTGTTATCACAAGAAATGACCAAGCAAGAGACAGGTTCTGCGTCACGTGGTCAGAACGAACACGCATCTCGCAGGATACCAGATGTCTCTTTGGCCTGGAAGATGAAGAGGAAGAATCTATTTTGAATCGTTCCGATAGCCTCGCATCACGACGGAAGCGTGATGCTGATGATGTGAGGAAGCTTGCCAAACAGCTTGAAAGGTTTGATGTTTTCAGAGTGCGCATTGCATCACCAGAAGATGGAGAAGATGAAGGCGAGGATAGGGATGTCCCACTTGTTTCACCAGCAACAAAAGACATTGCGCCCAGTGATGTGGTCAATGATCTCCTCACAGCAGAAGATCGAGGGAAGCAGTACCTGGTATCAAATGTGAAGCTGCGACTGGTTGATGGAAGTGTACAGTTCTCTGATACTCTCAGAAAGCACTACTCAAAAACCTTTGCCAATATGTACAAGACGGCAATTTCAACTCAGCAGAGTGCACAGAAATCCATCAAGGCTGACCGAAAGGTGATGCAGCGGCTACTAAATGCCGTAACTGCTGACCGGTCAGTTGAAATGGAGTCGATCCTGAAGCATGAGCTTGTCCCAGTGCCACTGTCTTTGGCAAAGCTCGGAGGTCAGACGAACTCAACCCCAGAGGCAGAGCTGGTCAGTATCCTGATGGCTGGAATAAGTGTACCTTCAGATGTTCCAGAAGCTGATATGAAGACACGTGTGCTGATTGATGGTCATGCACTAATCCAGACACTTAGGAAGCCCCATGGTTGCCAGACATTTGGCAACTATGCTGATGTCTTTATGCGCACTGTGACGAACCACTTGGGTGAACACACAACAAGAGTTGACGTAGTGTTTGACCGCTACACTGGAGATGAGTCAATCAAGGCTATGACTCGAGCAAAGAGAATGGGCAAGAAGGAACCGATTCGCAAGATCATTGATGGGCCAGATGTCCCCCTACCCCAGGTTTGGAGCAATTTCATCGCCTCGGATGCGAACAAGGCAGATCTTGCAAGGTTCCTTTCTGAGATGATCACGCAGAAGGGCGAAGATCTCCCCGAATGATGTGAAGTGGTAACAGGAAGTGGAGTCTCCAATGCTACCGATGCCAGATCAACAAGAAGGGAAACGGTCAGAATTCATGGCAACCACGAAAAGGCTGATACTCCATTCATGTGAGGCAGTCAGTGAAGGATATGAAAGGTTGGTGGTCATGTGCAGTGACACAGATGTTTTGCTGCTTCTCCTACACTTCATGCCAACCAGAGCAGCTCAAGTATGGATGGTTTCTGGAACATCAAAGAAGCGGAAGTGCTTCCCAATACATGCTGTATCAGACAAGCTGCCACAACCTGTTAGGGAAAACTTGCTGAGTTTCCATGCACTAACAGGTTGTGACACAACCTCAGCCTTCAGTGGCCATGGGAAGAAGACGTGCTGGAAAACTTTCCAGAGTCAGCCACTCCTAGTCAGTGGAATTGGTCGCGATGGAGAACTCGCCCAAGTTGAGCAGTTTGTATGTCATCTGTATGGCGTTCCTGCACAGCCAAGTGTGGATCAAGCCAGATTTCATGTGTTTGGTAAAGCCAAGAAGGGCCTTGATTTGTTGCCTCCAACCAGAGATGCCCTGGATCTGCACAGCAAACATGCCAATTACCAGGCAAAGATCCGGTTGCAAGCAGATCGAGAATGCATCGGGATTCCATCCCCTGTGGTCACCGCTGCCTGGGTGAAGGAGAAGACTTGCCTGGTACCTATCTAGACAAGACTGCCCCCAATTCCAGATGCCTGCCTTCAGCTGATGACCTGTGGGTGCAAATCCAAATGCCAAACAGCTCAGTGCACTTGCTTTAAAAAAGAACTGAAGTGCACTTCCGCATGTGGCTGTGATGCGGTAGAATGTTGTAACCCAGCTGGGCAATAGATTTTTCGATAAAACATGCACATACTACATTTTAGCCACATTGAAATTGTTGTTGAACTGAGCTACAGTAACCGAAGACATAACATTTCAATTTCTCAGCTTGGTTCACTGCCAGTGAGAAACGTGATTACCATAATACTCAGACTCAGACTACTGCATTTCGAAACTGCAGTTTTTACGTTACATTGTGTTTGGCATTTATGTAAATTCAAAAGTTTACATGATGTTTTTGTTGTCTGTGTATGAAAACATGAAACAGAAGAATGCATAAAGATATTGGCAGCAAAAATGTTTTAATTCTGCCAAAATAAAGGAAAATGATCATTTTGTCATTTTTTTGCCATTTTTACCTTAATGACCTTGAAAATGACCTAAAAATTGAGAATCCAGGGTGGCATCCACCCACACCTTTTTCTTTATCCTATGACTCATTGATCTGGCATGGATGCCTGCTATTAACACGCGATGCCCCAAAAAGTGTAATATTCCATGTTGGCTGGCCTACTATTATGGGATTTTTTAAAGAGCGTGAAAAATCCTTATATTATATACCAGCAAATACAACCAACCCATCACTTCACTAACGGGGGGGAGGGTGGGGAGGGGGAGAAGAGAGGGATAGAGAGGGAGAGGGATATTAGAGAGATGACTCCATACATAAATTTCTATCTTTTCTCATGTAATATAACCTCACCTCCTTATCTTAGCCTGGTGTTGGCTTTGTGGTTTGGGTGGCGAGCTTAAGATCTTAGGGTCCTGAGTTTGAGTCCCGTTTCCACTGAATTAACACCAGGTGGGGTTGACTCAGCCCGTCATCCTTCTGAAGTTGGCGAAATGAGTTCCATTGTGCTGGTATTGGCACACAGCTTCAGTGGCTTAGTCATACCTTCACAAAATTATAGCTACCTGGCAGCCAAGCTGCCATAAGCAAGAAGAAGACCTCCTTATTGCACCCTCAGTTGCAAACGATTGAAAAATGTACGATGGTCTTCCCTCTTGTCTCCTTGCTCTGATGCCCTGGGGTGGGGGGTGAGAACGACTCCAAACCACAACAAACAGGCCTACCTTATCCACAATTGAACTTGTCCAATACAAACCCCACTACTTGACCACGTCCCCCAGTGGATGTCAGCTGAGCCCAAACACCCAATTTCAAAACTACTTCTCCAATTTCATGGGCTACCTGCTCTTCATAGCACATATGAAGTCACATGGGACCGAGTGGAACATCCCCACATTCATACACCATCCCTGCTTTCATAACAACAACCATCACATTCCCTGAAAGGCCATGTCTTCATCTATTATACACTGCAGGTACTGCAGCGGAGAGGTACTGCACAAACAAGATGGTGGGGGTGCTTCAGGCTGTGGTGCCCGCAGTTCAAAACAGTTGCTGACTACACAACCTCTTTGCACCCCGCCCCCCCCCCCCACATAACTTCTTGGCCCCCAGCAGCCAAACAGCCTTCTTGTTGTATGTCCCACAGGGGAGGGTCTCCACACATACAGGCTCTCCTAGCCTGACCCGGGGGGTCACAAGGGTCTCCTACCCATTGGTCGCCTCTTCCGACGGACCCCCGATCTCGAGACAGCACCACATACCAGGGTCAAGTTACCTCAGGAGGGGCTGCAGTCACCGTTCCTCCAGAGCTTGATCCGTACCTGCGGACCTTCGTCACACACAAAACCCCAAATTTCACTCTCTCCTCCGCTGACATTCAATTTTCCACCACCTGCAATACGTTAATGGAATGTTTGGAGAAGAAAGGGCCAACCTGGTTAAGCAGTGTCTTTACAAGCTGTGTGATATTGGAGTGCAGATTGCATCACTGACGTGCGATGGTCCATCTTGCCATTTTACAATGTTGACAAGTCTCGGTGCAAATATTACAGTTTCAGAATTAGAGCATTCGGTCCCTCATCACAACAAGCCATCACATATTGAAGCTGCTACGGTACACTCTGGCAACAAAAGTGGTTTTGGTCATTGGCTCTGGAAAGGAGATAAGATGGTCATACATTGAGGAGCTCCATCAGCTACAAGAGGGAAAGGGGATAATAGCTGGAAACAAACTGAGGTCAGCGCACATTGAGTGACAGAAGCAGAAGATGGAGGTCAACTGAGCAGCCCAAACTCTCAGCAGTCGTGTGGCTGATGGCCGAGAGTTCCGCTAGCAAGATTTGCCGCTTGCCCAGTTCAAGAGCCGTGATGCAACGGTAGAGTTCCTTCGCATCTCTGACCGCTTGCTCTATTTGATGAACTCGAGAAATCCTCTTGCACGGAACTTCGCAGCACCGATGCGCCCATGCAATGAACAATAGTTGCACTCTTTCCTGAGAAAGCGTTCCTGTATGTGTCATCACGAAGAGATACTGGAGGTAATCCATTGTAAGAGACATTGAAAAAAACAGCCTTCATCGGATTTCTCGTGGCAATGAATACCCTTCAGGCCATGTATGACTCCCTGGTTGGTTGTGGTGAACCAAAACTCAAGTACTTGCTGACCTACACGAAAAGCCAAGATCACCTTGAGTTGTTCTTCTGTGCAGAACGTACGGCCAGCGGACCAAACAAGAACCCCACGTCCAGACAGTTAACAGCTGCGCACAAGAGGCTGTTGATTTGCCATGAGGTGGAGGGATGGACAGGGAGGCAACTGTGTCCTCCATGTGACCAGTACATACACCAAGGCAGTGACAGTTACTTCAGAAGAGCAGGATATGTTTTTGATAAGAAAGTACGACATACAGATGCATTCCCCAGCTGAGGAAGATCATGATTACGTAGATGCCCCCAATCTTCGTCCTCTCACATTGTACGACTGGAGAGTTCATATAACATATTACCGAGCACTGTCTTGAGAAACAAGGATGTGAGCGCGGTGTGTGAGCAGCAAATTTGATTGGTCGTGATGATGTAAAATACCGTAATATTTGGCCAAGTCCTGCGAAACGGAAGGGTTTTGAAAGTACCAAGAAGGTGATTTGTGTGTGCGGCATCGTGCAGCATCCCCTTACTCGGCACATTCAGCTCACCCCATGCAGCATCCCCTTTCTCTTGATGCAATGTTGTCATTTACCCAGATTGCGACTCGTCCTCCTATGTTCTCCTTCCTATCACACCGATGCACCTTGTAGCCTTCTAATCCTGTCCTCCAATTACTCTCCTCATTTCACCATGTCTTGCTTACTGCAACTGCAACTACATCATACGCCTCGCCATGTACTTTGGCCTCAAGCTCTTCCATCTTATTATTTAAACTTCTGGCATTGATATAGAATATGTTTAACTTTTCCCTTCCTGAAATTATATTTTCCTGCCTGGCCTTACTCATCCCAATTACTTCATCCGTTCCTTCTTTAATAGCTTCCCCACCCTCCGTTGACCTGAAAAAGCCTGAATTCCTTCCTCAATTCCCACTGCAAACCTTGCTGCCCCCTTTCTATTTAACATATGGCCATCATTCTGGAAACACTCCCTTTGTCCCATAAATGATTCCCACAGCTTCTTAAATGTAAAACCTTCCTCCCTACACTATTCTTCCATCAGCCATTGGTGGACGTCTATTGCTCTGCTCATAACTTATATTCAATTTCATAAGTCCTGCTAAACTTATAAACATAAGTCCTGCTCATAACCCTGCCCTGCTCACCAAACTCTCTTCCTATGGTATCCAAGGCCATCTCCACTCATGGCTCGCAGACTTCCTCTCCTGTCGTAGTCAACGTGTGGCCCTAAATGGAGTTCTTTCATCCCCTCTTCCTGTCCAGGCTGGAGTTCCTCAAGGTAGCGTTCTGGGCCCTGTTCTTTTTCTGGTTTTCATCAATGATCTCTCCGACTCTGGAAAATCGTCTATATCTCTTTGCTGATGACTCCACCCTCTGCCGTACCATCTGTCATCCCTCAGACCGGCAAGCAGCAGCTTCTTCGCTCACTGCAGATCTGGATAAAATCACAAGCTGGACGAACATGTGGAGCATGTCTTTCAATCCGGACAAATCTCACACTCTCACTATGTCTCTCCGAAAGGACCGTTTAGAACCCCCCCCCCCCATCCACTTTCTCAACAATCCTCTGGAAGAAGTCCTTTCTTTCAAGCTTCTGGGTCTCACTATCTGCCATGACCTTTCCTGGGAAGTCACATTTCAAACCTCGCCTTCAAAGCCAGTCGCCGACTGGGAATCCTCCGTCGTGCAAAGTCCTTCCTCGGCCCACATGAGCTCCTGACCACATACAAAGCTTTTGTCTGCAGCCTGATGGAATACTGCTCTCCCCTCTGGGCTGGTGCTCCTGCCTCCCACCTTTCTCAGCTTCACGCTGTGGAAACCAGGCATTTCGGATCATTGGCATCTCCCGCAATGAAGCTGAGTCTTTGGGCCTCTCAATCAATCACCGCAGCCTGGTCGGTGGTCTTTCTGTCTTCTAACGTCTCCTCTCCAGCCTCGCCCCCCCTGCTCTCTCTGCGATTTGTCCCTACCACATTTCCGCAGGGCGCTCAAGGTCCGTCAACAACCCCCTTCTGGTAAAACTACCAAAATCACAAATCACTGCTCACCTTCACTCTTTCATTCCTCTTTTTCCTGCCTTTGGAATAAACTCCCTCACTCTACTCAATCCCATTCTTCCCTCCAGGCCTTCAAAACAGCTGTTCACCACCACCTATCATCCCCCATCCAAATCCTCGATCTTTTCTACCCCCGATAATCCACCCAAGCCCACCTTCTTCAAATTCCCTGCTTTCCTTCCTGAAAGTCCCCGTAATGTTCATCTTCTATTCTCCATGTTCCCCGCCCCATCCCTCTCCCTTCTACAGATCTCCTAATGTCTCTGTCCCCCACTGTTTTGTCCTTCCCACTCCCGCCCCTCTTGTCTCATGCCCCCCTTGCTGTGCGTTGTGTGTTAGCTCTCATACGAGCCTCGACAAGGTATACAAAAAAAATTAAAATCTTGGGAGAATATCACAAATCATAACCTCACAACCCTTTGCTATCAGCCGCTTACCCAATATCCTTTGTCTATTTGTCAAAACCTCCAAGTAAACTTTCCCGACATCATTTGCACCAAGGTGTACCACAACCAACTTCTTCCTGCCATGACCCGATACAATATCGTTTACCCTTCCTTCAACGTCCCTAGCTCCTGCTCTTTTAAAACTGCACAGAATTCTATGATCCTTTCTGCAGAATGAAGAATCCACATATTTAATCGTCTCATCACCTACAAAAATTGTCTTCCATACCTCATTCCGACCTATCTCTATTGCTGCATCCTCACCGCTGCTCCACTCGCTACACCTGCCCTCTCACCATGACCTGCACTCTCTGCATCTTCACCATAGCCTGCACTCGCTGCACCCTCACCATGGCCGCCACTCGCCGCACCCTCACAACTTCCTGCACTCGCCACACCCTCACCACGACCTGCACCCTCACCACGACCTGCACCCTCACCATTGCCTGCACTCCCACCCTCATCACTGCCTGTATTTGCTGCACCATCATCACTGCCTGCACTTGCTGCACAGTCAGCACTGCCTGCACTTGCTGCACCCTCATCACTGCCTGCAATTGCTGCACCCTCACCATGGCCTAAGAAAAGTTAGGAAGTTGATGTTGCGTATGTTTCAGTTGTCCAATCTATATCTTGTAAGTTGAAATCATCAAACAAGATAACACTCTCCGATTAAACTAATTCGATAGATTTACAAATTTGATCGACACAGGCATGGCCTCCTTTGTCAGGTCTGTACGCAGCTGCAACTAGTACATGTGATGTGGGAGTCGGATTGGTATTACACCATACTATCTCACATTGGTCCTCAACAGAGCAATACAAACTCGGTGATGAATTGCTTTTCAATAACAAGACTCCACCATGGTTTTCCTTGGCATAAGTTCCTTCACTATAAAAGTTCAGGTTTCTGTCCTTACGAATTGCAATATATCCATCAGGAGTGAACTCCCAATCCATGACTACTATCAAAAAAGTTTCGGTAATAGCTACAATGCTGGGCTCCTCATCTCCAATTAGTTATCTAAGGTGCATTAACTTGTTTGAAAGATACTGTACATTAATGTAAATTGTTTTCAACAGAATATACTCTGTCTTTCCTTTAATGTGTGTAGTGTGATGAAACTATTATAGGAGACTAGACGACCCGTGAACCCGATGAGTTCCCGTTGTGACAGCGGTCGATGAAAAAACATCATTTCAAGAAAAAAAAAAAAAAGATAGCTCCAGCGAACTATACCGCTGAGGTTGTTTGCATTGATCAAATACTCCTGAAGAGTACTTGACTGAATCAGGAATTGATTTTTTTATAATTTTTTTTTCTTTGCCCGATTTGAACGAAACGATACTGCACACCGCAGGAGAATGGGAAGTAAGGTGGCACTAAAATTTTTGCGCTATCCTGTACTGTTTTGGCTGTATTTCGGGAACATACATACATACATACATACATACATATATACATATATACATATATACAAGATGAGAGTTTTAGTAATATATAGATGAGGAGGGAAGGTCTTCATCTTCGGAGACGAGGCTTGTATTCGAGCTTGGTGCTTCAGGAGGACTACTTTGTCTTGTCTGATGATGTATCGCCTGTTTGGGTCACTTTCCCTCTTTTTCTTAAGATCACTCAGCAGCTTCTTTTGTTTTTCTCTTTGGAGATGAGTGTAATCTGGAGGGATAAAAAAAAATCGTTTTTGAGGTGAGAGAGGGATCATTTACATTGCATATATTGCTGTTGTTAGTAAGAACTAGGTTCATATCAAACTCGCATCTGAAAATAACTTTAATGGTCGGAATCTATTATCAATATGGAGTCCAGCGGGGAAATTATATCCAGGCTCGATGTTCAGATTCACAATTTTGATCATTCTTGCCACATCCTCAATGTCATTTTCACCTTCTTCCCCCTTTACTCCTCGGAACATTAGGTTATTCTTGCGCCTATCAATCTCCACTGGTTCATCCCTGTAATGAGAAGACAGGAGTGTGTTCAGTTACATTTTTTGTAGAGTGCTCAGCAAGTGGATTAAGCACTCAAACAAGCACTGCATTCGGAACTGGTGATAAGGAGCGGCTAGCTTGACAAGCGCTAGCGAGCTGCTCTGTAACTGAACACCCCCAGGTTGCAAATGTCTGTGTTCAGATAATAGAAAATTGAGGTCTTGACTTCTACTCACCGCTAAAGGTTGATGACTTCGTCCAGTCTGAGCGGTGTCCCATAAGCTGTTAAGCTTGAGTGCGAGTGAATACTGTCATAAGTTCAAAAAGAAGCAAGAAATGGCGCAACACCAGTGGGCTAATTTGGAATTGTGTCCACTAGAAGCACCCGCTCCCTACGGGAGCCGTCAAGGGGGTCATGTTATTATATCATGTTTATAGCTATTTTACTCCAAGGGGTCCCAGGATTACACACCCAAAAAATGGTTGTGATCGGTTCATCCGTTTTTGTGGAACCTGGGAACAGACATACAGATAGACAGACAGACGGTGAATTATAGCAAGATGAAATGAAATAATGCGATCCACTCAATGACTCGGGTGTCATACATGACCGGTGCCTGTGAGAATAAGCTGCTCACTAAAAGAGGTTCAATGATAGTAGTCCAGCGGTTCAAAGGAGCAAAGACCAACTGTAGATAGAGCCGTGGACAACACAAGTGGGACGAAGGTCTGCGGGTGCAGAGAGCAAAGCGTTGCTGAGGAAAGCGCCGCAAACAGCACATGCGGTACGAAACTCCGTGACTCAAAAGAGGAAATATGTCGCTGAAGATAGGGCTGTGAATGTGGTTTAACTCCAATTAATTTTACTTCAACTCCAGTGAAATTCAAGTCAGTGAGCCATTTCCACGACGGTTGAAATAGTGAGCTCCCAGGCACGAAAGCGTCTTCACACTCCCGTTAAAGCCTTCCTCCCCACTCGTCCCTCAAGGTCAGTGATCTTCACTATTCTTTAGAGGGGGGCTACTTTTGCTGATAAGACCAGTGCAAGAGCCGCCACGCTGCCTGCAGGACTCCGTAGTGGCTGCTATTACGCCCCGCCCCTCCGTACTCTCCTTCATTGCAAGCATAATTGTTTGTCATACTACCATCTCCTGATGTAGTTATGTTACTTTTATGATTCGTATTGAAACACTCATTTGAAACCATTGGGTCAATTTGATAGCATTTACGGTGGATCATGAGGGAGTGTTTCCACATTTGTGTATTATCGGCTACACGTCAGGGGCCGCACTTTAGGTCACCAGGGGCCGCCAGTGGCTCGCGGGCCGCGCAATGAGAAACAAAGTTCGAGGGGGAGGTACTCGAGCCCGGTCCGAGTGTTGGGCAAATGATTGGTGAGAAAACAGATGAAAAAAACACGCCGACACTACTGCCATTGGTTGGACAAAGTAAATGTAACAAAGTTCATGATGGAAAAGTACTTTCAAGTTGGCACTGATGAAAAGTACACTCCAAGATGAACTATTTCTGTGTTCCATGGCGAGGATGTTGCTGACTAGTTTGTCCACGGTCGCTTTGTCTGCTTTGTCAAGATGCTCAACAAATGACTTCATAGAATCCGAGCACCTTTCTTCTATACATCTATCCTCCAGGATAGCTTTCTTTGCTTTGATGCGATAATCGTTCAAGCAGTACCAAGGAAACAGGTAATGGTGGTAGTTATAAGCATCCCATACTCCTGCTCTGTGATACCCATACATTTAATGCATGTCCATTGACGACATCTATCACATTCTACCTTCTTTTCCTTGTACGGTTTCCATTAACGCTTTCGTCAGTCTTGTCAGAAAAAGTATCTCCATGCATTTGAGTGTGGGATGGGTTTTCCTGCTACTTCTTCCATATCTGCTTGCACCTTTGGTTCGTTTGTCCATAGAATGGCCAGCTCTTATCATGCTGGGGGTGTGCACTACCAGTATCAATTATTTTATCAGCTATGCTGAGAGCAAGGGAACTTTGTCTGACTATTTTCGGTAGACATGTTGCTGGCTGAAGGTCTTACCCTCTTATATAGAAGCCTCAGCTCCATCGTTCGGTTGAATAAGTCGGAGCGAACTTTCTCTTTTTGCTGGAAATTATCTTCACAGGAATTGCCCCAAATGTGGCAAAGGACCAACCTTTGTGGGCCGCAAATGTGGCAAAGGACCAACCTTTGTGGGCCGCAAATGTGGCAAAGGACCAACCTTTGCGGGCCGCAAATGTGGCAAAGGACCAACCTTTGTGGGCCGCAAATGTAGGCCCTAAATGTGGCAAAGGACCAACCTTTGTGGGCCGCAAATATGGCAAAGGACCAACCTTTGTGGGCCACAAATGTGGCAAAGGACCAACCTTTGTGGGCCACAAATGTGGGCCCCAAATGTGGCAAAGGACCAACCTTTGTGGGCCGCAAATGTGGGCCCTAAATGTGGCAAAGGACCAACCTTTGTGGGCCCCAAATGTGGCAAAGGACCAACCTTTGTGAGCCCCAAATGTGGCAAAGGACCAACCTTTGTGGGCCGCAAATGTGGGCCCTAAATGTGGCAAAGGACCAACCTTTGTGGGTCGCTAATGTGGCAAAGGACCAACCTTTGTAGGCCACAAATGTGGGCCCTAAATGTGGCAAAGGACCAACCTTTGTGGGCCGCAAATGTGGCAAAGGACCAACCTTTGTGGGCCACAAATGTGGGCCCCAAATGTGGCAAAGGACCAACCTTTGTGGGCCGCAAATGTGGGCCCTAAATGTGGCAAAGGACCAACCTTTGTGGGCCCCAAATGTGGCAAAGGACCAACCTTTGTGGGCCCCAAATGTGGCAAAGGACCAACCTTTGTGGGCCGCAAATGTGGGCCCTAAATGTGGCAAAGGACCAACCTTTGTGGGTCGCTAATGTGGCAAAGGACCAACCTTTGTAGGCCACAAATGTGGGCCCTAAATGTGGCAAAGGACCAACCTTTGTGGGCCCCAAATGTGGCAAAGGACCAACCTTTGTGGGCCCCAAATGTGGCAAAGGACCAACCTTTGTGAGCCGCAAATGTGGGCCCTAAATGTGGCAAAGAACCAACCTTTGTGGGTCGCTAATGTGGCAAAGGACCAACCTTTGTAGGCCACAAATATGGGCCCCAAATGTGGCAAAGGACCAACCTTTGTGGGCCCCAAATGTGGCAAAGGACCAACCTTTGTGGGCCACAAATGTGGCAAAGGACCAACCTTTGTAGGCCACAAATGTGGGCCCCAAATGTGGCAAAGGACCAACCTTTGTGGGCCGCAAATGTGGGCCCTAAATGTGGCAAAGGACCAACCTTTGTAGGCCACAAATGTGGGCCCCAAATGTGGCAAAGGACCAACCTTTGTGGGCCCCAAATGTGGTAAAGGACCAACCTTTGTGGGCCACAAATGTGGGCCCCAAATGTGGCAAAGGACCAACCTTTGTGGGCCACAAATGTGGGCCCCAAATGTGGGTCGCCACTAAAAAAACACCAAACAAGACCTCATGGTGAGTGCATAACCATGTCCATGCATCGAGAGGCCTCGTCTCCCATGAAACTTTGTGTGTTGAGTCTTGTCCTTTCGACCTGTTTGAGTTACAAAGCAGCAAAGTACACCACCACACTCGTGTTCACCACCACACCGGGGTTTCAGGTGAAACCACAACTTCGCTTCTCTGAGTTGATGAGCTTTGACAGGTAATGGTCCGGTAATGGGGGATGGACCGGATCCTCAAAAGCTGTAGTCTTGGTCACCATGTTTTTTTTTCTGGATCACCACCCACAGGTGACACAAGTCACCATAACTGTTAAGACTGCTAAGGTTTTTCAGCGAACTTAATAACAGTAACTACCGACCGAAGAGGATTGAGTAAAACTGAAAACGACAGCCCAGACAGCATTTCTTCGAGTCCCACGACAGCGAAGTTTCCATGGAGACCGCCATTTTGTTAAGCGGTGCCGAGAGCACTCCGTTCCGTTTGAGTGATTGCTTGAGCACTTTCAATCAAGCCGCTTGCAAAGCGGAATGCACCGCAGTCAATTGCTTACAGGTTAAGGTGGTTGTTGTTTGTAAGAAATCAAATCCGGAGCAGAGAGGAGTACAATAAACCGGCTTTACTCTCAATCGCCGCCATATTCTCTCTCAGCTCCTTTCGCCGCCCCCGACATGATCATTTACATTGTCGATGTCATGACAGGACACAGCATAGTGCGGGTGTTTTTGTGTTTGTTTGTCGCGCTACCTCCTACAGTTCTGGGTAATTACATCCAGACTTGCTCCAGAGAGGATCAGCATGACCACAAATCATGTTTGGGGCTGTTTTAAGCCGAGTCGTGTTGCGAACGCTGGCTCGAAGAGGGAGCTCTGCGTTGTTCTTCTTCTACTTCTGCTTCTGCTTCTGCTGCTGCTGCTGAAGACAAAACCTTGAGGACTCGGCTTTTTTCCGGATCCAGAAAACCTCCTTAAATATTGTTGTGAATTCGCACCCGCCGGCGTGCGAATGGCCACGTAACTCGAATCGCGGCACGTCGCCCACCGGACGGACAATTCTGTCGTGACCCTCTCGGACCAACGCCGGGAGCTAGTCACGGGTGGGCCTTTCGACCTCACCACAATCGTGCCAATCGGCCACCCGCGTAGGATAGGGTTGTTCGCCAAACTCGACCTGCCTAAGTACCCACGCGGATGGTAAACCGGGCGATCGTACCTCGCCACAGGTCGACTCCGGACACGAGCCGCTTGGGCGGCCCGTTCCGTACTATCGGGATAACCGAGCGGTGTTATCGTTGACCTGGACGGTTCAGATTAATTACCGTGATGTTGCACCCACTACGAACCTCTTACGTGAAGCAAGATGGAGGGTCAATGGAGAAAAGACAAAGCGAAACGGGAAAACAGTTTAACAAGCAAGCATTTTATTCATAGCCACAGACACAAAGCACGTATATACAGCCATACAATAATCAAAATGCACATATAACAGCCAAAACAATAGTAACAATGCAGAGCTACAACCGAATACGCGTACACACGGCAACACTTAAACAGTTCTACTTTACGAGACACGGCGCCACAAGATCCATACAAAACCCCGAAAAGAAAATGGTGACTTCCCTTTGGGCCGTCGAGTCCCTCTCCCACGTCCGTCGGCGTGGTCGCGCCTGGCCGCGACTCCGATCCCTGGCGTGGTGGGCGAGTCCTCTCCGGCGTGCCTCGCGCCAGCACGTGTTGGCCACTCGATGCCACGGACGGGGTTTCCGGCGCTATCTCAGCGCGGATAGAAAGGGGGGGGAAGGGGAAACGTTGTTGATCGAGGTCGTGGTGTGGGGAATGGCAGACGCTCAGTCCCGCCAGCGGGGTCTCGGGACCGCACCACAGAAAACCAGGCCAGCGGCCACCACGCAGAGGAGACGAAGAGGAAGAGCGAGCCGGAAGAGAGAGAGGAAGACGAAGTGAGTAAGAGCACCACAAGCGCTCCGCCTGTGTCCGACTTTAATAGCCCGGGGCTCCGCCCTTCACTCCGCCCCCGTTTTCGGCTCCACCCTCCTTCGAGAGGGTTCTCGAAGAGGGGCGTTCCCTCTCCCCGACCGCCTCACGCTGGTCATCCACCAATCGGCGGCGAGCTGCCCTCCCCCTTCCTTCACACCAAGCGCGGGGAAAAATGGTGGGTAAAACAGGCGGGAAAACCCGCGCGTCCTCGCAGCTCCTTCCTTGGTGCCCTTCTTTTCCGTTCGGAAGCGGACAGAGTGGCGAAGATGTGGTAGCGTAGATGGTGGCGGTGGCGTGGTTGTTGAGTGTGGTTTGTTTGAAATAAAAGATTGAAAAAGAAAAACGACTAACTCAAAGCGTCGCAGCCCTGATGGATCACATAAATTACCTCTATACAACGGGTTTGGGCGAACTACACATGTACCTATGAAGATATCTCACCTGAGAGTCCTTTTTGGTGTAATGCAAATTTCCACAGCCGTAACAATATATACAGGATGCTATATACACGATCCGGATCTCCTTAAATATTAAACACCTGTACACATCCTCGCATTGAGGGTGCCTTTTGAGAGCGTCCATCATGAACTTTTAAATATATTCGGACATTTGCTTTAAAGTTTTGAAAAGTTCACGTTACTATTTAAAGATTATTCCATTTAATGCATTGTAATTTCGTAAATACACGATTTTCTCGTCATGAACGACGATCGTCCATGACGGGTCTCGCTATTGGCTCAATCAAGGCACGTGACGAAATATCGGAAGTTGTTTTTTTATCTTGCCAAAACGAAGTTTTTGCAAGATATGCAAGTCAGCTTGTATGTTTTGTTTTTTTTTTGTCTGTAATCACGTATCGATCACTCTGCAGAGCACAGTTATCATTGGAAATTTTTGTAACTTCGCATATCAGAGGCCTATAGAGGTCCCTTTCAGCGCATAAAATTGTCAAGGTCAAAGGTCAAGGTCATTTTGTCGCAAATCAGGGGAGTCGACGAAACCCTTATTTTTTGAGTAATTTTGATTGGATCGTCTTCAAACTTCATGGGAATATAGTTCATGGTCTGGCGCTCAGCTGATTAATTTTTGGTGGCGATCGGCCTTGACCTTCATGGTTAGCGCTGGAGGTCAAAAGTTTTTGACCCCAAGGTCAAATTTTGAAATCTTAGGTACCATATCGTGTCACACCTCAAATTGAACACCTCGAAGATTGCTTTCTGGATATGTCAAGCTTGAGACATTATGACGTCATTTGGTGACATTATGAGGGAAACGCATATTTTTCATGGTTACTCTGTCGAACGATTCTCATCGGAATCTCTCGTAGGCAGATATTCCTCAAGGAGTCGCTCCTGGTGGATAGCAGCTCTGTTCACCTCAGTGTGACCTTAAAGAAGTCACACGTGGTCACCTTTTGGCAAGATACGGGTCATCCTGCGGGTGACATTGGTTAGTTTATTTTCTTCTTCCTCTTCTTGTTCTTGTTCTTGTTCTTCTGGTGAAGACAAAACCTTTATGACGCGGCTCTTGGACACATTTGTCCTTGTTTATCTTTGCCAGTGGTCATGGAGGGGGTGGTGGGACGAAAATTCTCTATGTGAATGTGTACCGTGTAGCGCCGCCTCCAGGTGGAGGAGGGTATTACAAGTCCCACCATTTACACTACAGTATTCGTGTCCCCACGTTTTCCAGTGCTGTGAGGTGTTTTGAACCATAAACAGGGGGTATGTTTCGCTTCCTGCACGTAACGCGGGTTATTTATTTATTTTGCCGACACAGAGCTGTAAATTGCCTATACACCTCCCAAATAAAGGTATGCGTCAGAAGAACGTGTTGCACGCTTGGAAGATCGCCCGTAAGGGATGGATAAAAACATAACCCATCTGGTCGCTCTCGTCATTCGATCATTGTATAAATATTTTTTTTTTATCATTGATCATTGATATCATTGATAAAAAGAGGAATGCTTCTTGCTTCCGCCGAACTTGTTCCTCACTTCCTTTCCACGTGAGTCGTGACGTAGGCAAGACAGAAAGGCTCCGCCCCTTTTTTTACCCCCTCACCTGTTGTTTTTTTTTGTATCACCTCCCCCGTCGTCGTGACAACGTCCCATGAGTCGTGACATCATCGGCCGTTTCGTTCCCTGGCGGGAACGGTGTGTGTGTGTTTGTGTGTGTGTGTGTGTGTGTTTGTGTGTTTGTGTGTTTGTGTGTTTGTGGTCGTGATGTTGAAAGGCGGTTGGTCCAGGTTCGTGCTCATGTACCGACATCGGTTATGGAGAACGGACCTCGGAATCCTGACAATGGGAGGACTGTTTGTTCTCCTAGTAATCCTCCCGCTCGCCTGCCGTCACCTTCCATATTCATACTACGTCAGCAGAGAAGAACGGGAAAGCCTTTTAAACGTGGAGGCTTCCGAACGAGCGGCGGTGGAGGCCGAGTGGGCGAGGCGGTACGTGAGGAAGATGGGCGAGGCTCGTCGGTGGAGTGACGGAGGACCGTTTGAGGGTGAAGGAGGTGTAGACGCCGGCGTCTCCGAATACCATGAAGGCGGTGGACCAGGACCCATTGTCCAGGACTACGAGAAACATGCACCTCGACCCACGAAGACCGAGCCTCCCAGCGTCGACCTCGCCATCGTCGTGGTGACCATCGGAAGACTGGAAGGCTATCTGACCCGAGTGGTCGCTACACTCCACCACCTTCTCACGCAATGCGGTTCGCCATGCCGCCGGCACCACCTCGCCATCTGCAACGTCGACCCGAAACCTCAGTCACACACTGAGGCGCTGGATCTCGCTCCACTTGCAACGGTGTTCAGCAGGTTCGACAAGAAGGGTTGTGACCGCTGTGACCAACCACCAAATTGGGATGAAAAAGATTGTTGTTTTGTTCGATTGTTTTTCCATTTGCTGTTGCACAGTTTAATGTCGATGGTCTTGCAGATCAAAACGGTCAGAACGTGTGCGGCACGTGGCTGCGGGTCGCATCATTTGCTTGGGGGGGGGGGGGTGCCGCTGATGCGGTGCCCCCTCTTGGTTAGAACAGGATTTTGGCCAGGGTGCTGGAGATGGCTCGCTTTCTCTTCTCAAAACAAGAAAAAGAGCAATCGGAGATAGCACACCCTCACCAGGACTTGTTTTGGGGAGCGTTTGTGTGCTGGTGTGTTACGTAATTAATGAAGGACGTCATTAGAACTGACACTTCAAAACTGCTGGCAGTGATGACCGGGTACCAAGACGTCCCGCTTTGATTGGACACCTGACCCTGACCTATGACTTTATCATTATTATTAATCAATTGAATTTAGAATGGGATTAAAATTTAGATAACTCAAATCAAATGGAAGACCAAATAGGTACCATCCTGCATTGGAGTGATCAGAAGGAACCCAAACAAGCAAAAAGCAAAGACGAGCCAGTAGTCGGCGATGGGTCGATGAGCATGGAAACTATAGGATATAGAGCAAAATGGATGTCATATAGCGGATAGGGAATCACCTTAAGATTATGCATATCAAATCTCATCCAGTTCCATCTCCTGATTACTACTCGGTATCCATTTGAATCAAAAGTACCGAAAATGCGGTTTGAAATCGGAAATCCTCAAAGTTCAAGGAGGTGCTGTGGGTGAACAAAGATCTAAATCAAAAATCCGGCTCGATGGTTTGTGCACAATGTATTCGAGACGATTAGTGTGAATTTTCATGACCATCCGACCATAACCCTAGGAGGAGTAGCATTTGGCGCGAAGGCACCTCCAACTCTCGCATATTATCGATTTTTGCACTAATTGACCTTTGACCCCTGACCTAAGCGAAATCGGTCAATATGTCCTGAGGCAAAGTTGTAGTACTCATTGAGTACCATGAACCTGCAAAGTTTCATTCGTATGACGCACTCACCTGGTCGCTCGGGGGCCTTCAATTTTCACCAATTTTCACGCATACCCTAATTGTAGGGGGCGCTGCGGGTAAAGTATTCCATATATCACAAAAACCAGAAAATATTTGATAGAGCATCACCTGTAGAGCATTCGTGCCAAATTTCATAACCCTACGTGGGATAATGGCTTTCAGAATTGATTTTGCGTGAACGGTACCGATTTTGAAGGTTTTCGGTTGTTGCGAGGGAACCAAAGCGTCCCTAGCAACCATCACAATTTCCAAAGCACCAGGTCATAAGATGTACCTACCACTCGAGTTTGGTCAAAATCCGCCCACATTTACTACCAATTATGCTGATGACAAACGAACAAACATCCAAACAAACAGACAGAATTACTGATAATAAGGGTCACCTATTTCGGCGACCGAATTAAGCCATCAGGAGGAACCTGGATAGGATTCACATTTCAGCTGCTACGCTATCCTCAAAGCCATCCAGGCACAGCCAAGTGAGCATTATAAAAAAGAAATGAAATGAAAAAGAACCCAGATCAAAAAATTTAATAATTCTGGCTGACAGACCATGCCACCGATCAAGTTGAAATTTAAAGCATGTGTTCCCCATCACTACTAGATCGTAATTGTGAAGTTTCACATCAATTGATTAAGTGGACACAGTGATGTGCTGCTCCGGCCCATGCTCCCATACCTGACCTGACCTGATTAAGCGGTTCCAGAGAAAACGTTTAACATTTTCCTTCAATCCAATGTGGCTGCCGAACCATGTAACCTATCATTTGTTCCTTGAACTTGTACACCCATAGCTTGGGGAACATTTGTGTGAAGTTTCCCCTCAATCTGTCCAACCGTTATGGAGAAGATGTTTTATCAGTTTTCAGGTAAATCCAATATGCCTGCCAAACCATGTGACCTATGATGTCATATGTGAACCTTTTGTTCCTTATGCATCGGTGGTCACACATCTAAATTTTGCCTCGATCTGTTCAGCCACTTCAGGAATTTTATGATTATTATTTAATAATTTAACAAACAATATGGCTGCCGAATCACGTGACCGATGACATCGTCAATATTTTTTTTTCTGTGGACCATTTTATCCTGAGATGACCCTCAAATTTTCATGCTCATCAGATGTAGCGTTCTACATATTATGCATTTATGACGTCATTAAACACAAATCCCAATTATTCCCCATGAGGAGTACTTGGCATGTGCCAAGTTTCAATTTTCTCCTTGGTGCAGCTTCAGAGATAGAGGTCCAAAGTTTTTCCAATATAGCTGCCACACCACATGATTTATGACGTCATCATTACCTCCGCCACTGAAGGTGAAGGAGGTTGTGTTTTCACCCCTTTCTGTCTTTGTCTGTGTGCAGGATATCTCAAAGTTGTTGATGGATCAGGATGAAATTTTGTGGACAGGTTGGGTGTGTGACTAGGACGAACTGATTGGATTTTGGTGAAAATCTGGATCCAGATCTGGATCTGAGAATTATTTAATTCTAACTGATTCTTCACCATTGAGAGATGGGGCCAAAAACGATATGATACTGTATTGCATGATATTTCAAAAATTTAATGGGCCCGATTATGTTGTCGTTGATCAGTCATTGTGTGGCCGAAGTATGCGCTCTACCGAGTGCCCTTCTAGTTATCAATAAAACATTCCACATGAGTAGTTGATCCTGTGGTGAAAATTTTGTCTCAATCCGACAAGCAGTTGCAGAGAAAAATACTAAAGTTCTGTGCGGACATACAAACAAACGGACCCAAATGCAATACCCTCTCCTCCAGTGAGGGTAACGATGACCAATGTTTCACTTCTTTTGCTTTTCTAGGTTGGATGATGGAATGGCATCTGTGGAGTCAGAGACAGCCAGTAACATGTTTGAGAAGGAGAAGCAGGACTACACGTTTTGTCTTCGTTGGGCCCTAAACCTCCATCCTCGGAATGTCGCGGTCCTTGAGGACGATGCTGTCCCGCAGGGTGACTTCTTTCCTGTCTTGCATCATATTTTGACTCGCCGTGCCACTCAGCACACCCTTTACCTCAAGCTCTACCACCCCGAGCGCCTTCAGGGATACTTGCACCCAGAGCCGGCGCGATATTTCGAGTGGTTGGGCCTAGGCCTGATGGGAGCTTACTTGTTGTACGCACCGCTTTACGCCCTGATGCATCCAAATCGTCACCTAAAGCCGCTCACATTTTTTCTCCTTGTTGTGATGATAATGTCAGCAGCTGAATTGGTCGGACGCCATTACCTTTTGGAGCTCCGTAGACTTTCACCACATCTGTACTCTCTCGCCCCGGCCTCCGAGTGCTGCACTCCTGGAATGGTGTTTTCCAGCGCCGGCGGAAAGTTAGTGCTTGAACTACTGCTTGCAGAAACCTGCCAGAAGGGTCACGCCAAAGACATGGCCCTGTATGTGGCGGCACGGCAGACCGGGCAAGCTGCGCTCGTAATCGAACCAAATTTGGTTTCGCATATTGGAGAGCGAAGTTCACTTGCTCGTGCAAAATAACACCGAGTGATGCACCCAGAGACCTTGCATTGTCGATGTTGAAAACCGAATGTTTTCACAGTATTTTGTGACCCACAATAAATGGCTTTGAACCTTTGTTCAGGGTGGGTAATTGAAGTCGAATTTTATTTTAAGCTTAATATAAAGCTCTTTTGTCAATTTTCATTTCGGTCTCGGTCGCCCAAGATGAAATCTTTTCTGATGGCCTTTGCTGTGTACGCAATGCTGTAAAACCATCAATCTGTCTTTTACGACACAAAATATCCTTGGAACAAATACATTCTGCTTTGTGAGACTGCTTTTACATGATGGCTCAGTCTCGGTTTTATCAAAAGTGAATGAATGGCATTGAATATAGGGCGTAACGAACCTCTCTTACATGAGCCTCATCTTGATCAATGTACCGTGTTCTCGAAGCAGTGTCTTGGTGATGCTGGGTGATTCGCTGTTGCCTTATCAGCAGTCATGGCAGGAATTTGTCATTTGTTCAGGATGTCGGCGATAACTCGCATATTCTTCGCAAGAGATGCTGAGATATTTAGCGTCCGCCAGCATCCTTGGCCGTTGGTGGACATTAAAGATCCCGCGGTGTTCGGCTTGGAAAGGTTTCCGGTATTTTGCGTTGTTACTTCCACCACGGAAGGTGGGCGGAGGTTATGTTTTCACCCCCTGTCTGTTTGTCTGGGTGCCGGATATCTCAAAATGTTGTGGATGGATTTGCACAACATTTGGTGCACAGCTTGGGTGTGTAACATGGAGGAAATGATTAGATTTTGGTGAAGATCCGGATCCACGTATGAGAATTTTTTTTTTTAAAAAAGTGATTCTTCATCATTGAGAGATTGGGCCAAAAACGATATCTCAAAAAGTTGTGGACGAGTTATGACAAAACTTGGTGGACGAGTTGGTTCGGTAACAAGAACAAGCTGATTCGATTTGGGTTCAGGTCTGATCCTATCAGTGACATACAAAACGTAAACTGTTCAGCCTGGCGGAGGTGGGTGTTCTAAGGAGTGCTGTTCCACTAGTTTCATTGTGTTGTACATTGGGTATACAAGGTTCCACCTGTTTAGGTCGGTAAACGCACAGCACCATTCAAGGTAGGTAATGAAAACTGGAATTTTTACTTTCATTGTTTTCCATCGAACTGCCTGCCCTGGCCGAAGGCCAATCTCGTTATGAGCTATATCGCATACTCTCTCTCTCTATCTCCAGTGCTGCGGTTGATGCTGCAGTCCGTGCTTTATCGGCGGCTGCCAGAGCAGAGCCCCAGGCTCAGTGATTGTGCAGGGCCAGTGAAGGGGGGGAACCGGTGGGCGGAGTATGAGTCAGAGGGCGGGAAGTATGGAAGCAAGTGGGCGGAGTTGTCCGTGATTTGGGATTTAAACGTCAGTCGAGCCGGACGTACGTCGACTCAGTTGTAATTCCAGGAGAATTTGCCAAGTGCGTGTTGTGTTGTATGCGATGCTCATGCAAAATCGATCAGTGATGGCATCTCGGTCGAGGACAGATGATGCCGCTGGGTAGAAAGCGGAATATTCTGAGCAAAGCTGGATGGAGCGAACGCTTTGCGCACAATGCATGGTGCACGTGGTGCTCGATGCTTCTCGAAGGAAACGTGCAGGGCAAGAAGGCAGAGGCACAGACCACGGTGCGCCTTCTGAAAGTCGGATCGCGGTCTCAGGACGTCTTCCTGGGAATGATCCTGGGAAGCGGGATCTCCCGCGTGGGCGTGGGCGTGCAAGCTGAGAGCACCGTGGGCGGAGGAAAATGTGTGGGGGAGGAGCCAAGAATCGGCGTGGGCGTGTTTGCTGACAGAACCGAGGGCGGAGTGGAAATGGGGGAGGAGCCAACAAGCGGCGTGGGCGTGTTTGCTGACAGAACCGAGGGCGGAGTGGAAATGGGGGAGGAGCCAAGAAGCGGCGTGGGCGTGTTTGCTGACAGAACCGAGGGCGGAGTGGAAATGGGGGAGGAGCCAAGAAGCGGCGTGGGCGTGTTTGCTGACAGAACCGAGGGCGGAGTGGAAATGGGGGAGGAGCCAACAAGCGGCGTGGGCGTGTTTGCTGACAGAACCGAGGGCGGAGTGGAAATAGGGGAGGAGCCAAGAAGCGGCGTGGGCGTGTTTGCTGACAGAACCGAGGGCGGAGTGGAAATAGGGGAGGAGCCAAGAAGCGGCGTGGGCGTGTTTGCTGACAGAACCGAGGGCGGAGTGGAAATGTGGGAGGAGCCAAGAAGCGGCGTGGGCGTGTTTGCTGACAGAAATAGGGGAGGAGCCAAGAAGCGGCGTGGGCGTGTTTGCTGACAGACCGAGGGCGGAGTGGAAATGGGGGAGGAGCCAAGAAGCGGTGTGGGCGTGTTTGCTGACAGAAATGGGGGAGGAGCCAACAAGCGGCGTGGGCGTGTTTGCTGACAGAACAGAGGGTGGAGTGGAAATGGGGGAGGAGCCAAGAAGCGGCGTGGGCGTGTTTGCTGACAGAAATGGGGGAGGAGCCAAGAAGCGGCGTGGGCGTGTTTACTGACAGAAATGGGGGAGGAGCCAAGAAGCGGCGTGGGCGTGTTTGCTGACAGAAATGGGGGAGGAGCCAAGAAGCGGTGTGGGCGTGTTTGCTGACAGAAATGGGGGAGGAGCCAAGAAGCGGCGTGGGCGTGTTTACTGACAGAAATGGGGGAGGAGCCAAGAAGCGGCGTGGGCGTGTTTGCTGAGGTGAAGTGGGAGGATGGAGAAGAAAGTGGGAGGGACCAGTGTTGGCGTTGAGGCAGGAGCCTCGGGTGAAAGGTGAAGGGTCAAGGAAAGAGAGATGGTGAAAGAAAGCAGAGTTGAAGTGAATTGAAAAGCGAGGATGGCGAAGTGCGAAGGAGGCAGGGAGTGGGCGGGAGAGCTGAAGACATTTGAAGTCGGAAAAGAGCGGAGAGGGGCGGCTTGGTGAACACGGGCGGCTCGACTGAACGATATTAAGGGTCGTGCATGTGCTCGATCGAAGCGACGTGTGGGTGTTGTGGGCGAAGATGTGAGGACGGACGGTCGGAGCTCCACCGCGCGCTGGATCGAGGCGACACGTTCCTCCCCACGTGGTGTGAATTGCGAGCCCAGGGACCAGGTGTACCGCGCGTGACATCGTGTACCTGTCGGGATATGTCGCCTCCGTCCAGCCCACATCGTGCGAGGATCATTAGTTGGAAGTTGTCGGCAGAACGTGAGTGGTCTATTTGTGGTGGCTTCCGCACAAGTGGGAGCGGCTCGATCGGTGGTGGAGGAGTGGGTAAAAACATTGTTGCTGCATCCATCCCCTGGTATCATCATGGTTCATGGTTCATGGTTCGGGTTCGATTCCCACTGTTTATTAAAGATCTGGTACAGAGAGGAACAGGCCACCATGGCGCCCTGCGCCCTGTATACCCGGCGATAGAACTACAACCACCTAACGTTTGAGAGTCCTCGCTGTTGATTAAGATAAAAACATCCATGTTGAGTTGTTACTGCAGGAGATGAATCTACCCAACGACACCGATGTGGGGCTGAAAAGTTTATTTATTTATTTATTTATTTATTTATTTTTTCAAAACATGGTGAAATGGTGTTCTGGTCCACGCAGACGTTATTATGTACTCGACTTGCCTATTGAGGGTGACTGGGAGAGGGTGGGGGGGAGAGGAGAAGAGGGGGAGATCGGGGAAGAGGGCTGGGAGTTGGAGGCAATATGACCCAAATTTGCTTAGAGAACATCTCATATTTTTCATGCGATTATAACTGATTCGATGGATACCTGAAGTGTGTGTGTATGTGTGTGTGTGTGTGTGTGTGTGTGTGTGTGTGTGTGTGTGTGTGTGTGTGTGTGTGTGTGTGTGTGTGTGTGTGTGTGTGTGTGTGTGTGTGTGTGTGTGTGTGTGTGTGTGTGTGTATGTGTGTGTGTGTGTGTTTTTGTGTGCTCCCTGATGCAGCACCTCCTGATGGCATCACACCAGACTAGTGGGTTTTTTTTAAAGCCAGGAATTTATTCATTCCCAGGACGACATTGCTTGGAGGCGAGAATGCCACTGTAGTGCGAGCTTGGCAAGCAGTATTAATCGGATGCAATTGGTAAATTATTTCTGTTGTAATTGAAATTTCCAGAGCGACTGCAGAAGGTATTTGCATTGTTCAGGTTCGTTCAAAAGCTGGGCAATGGCTACGTACAGTGTTCCACACAGTTTAAGGGTTCACACCAAAGTGTACGTCAAACATTTTTTTTTTTGCATTGACTAAATGGTGATCCCATCATTTTCACTTTGTTAGCTTTCTTTTGTATCTTCTGAGTTGTAATAATAATAACTCGAAGGGCACTCGGTGGAGCGCATACCGCTGCCACGTAATGCCTGATCCACAAGAACATAATATCTGGCCCAATACATTTTTGAAATATCATGCTATACTATACATAGTTTTTGGCCTTATTTCTCAATGGTGAAGAATCGCGTTTAAATTAAAAAAAAAAATTATCGTATCCGGATCTGGACTTGGATCTTCATCAAAAAATTAATCAATTAGTCCTTGTCACTACCAAACCTGTTCACCGAGTTTCGTCCGAATCCGTCCACAACTTTTTGACATATCATGCTATAAATCGTTTTTGGCCCTGTCTCTCAATGGTGAAGAATCACTTTTAAAATTCTACTTGTCAGATCCAGATCTTCACCAACATCTAATCAGTTCGTCCTTGTCACACACCAAACCTGTCCATAAAATTTCATCCAGATCCATCCATAACTTTTTGAGATATCATGCACACAAACAAATTGACAGACAGACAAACAAACGGACAGAGAGGGGGTGAAAACATAACCTCCTTCCACCTTTGGTGGTGGAGGTAATAATATTATATTACTAAAACTCTCATCTTGCATGTATGTATGTATGTTCCCAAAATACAGCCAAAACAGTACACGATAGCACAAAAATTTTAGGGCCACATTACTCACCATTCTCCTGCGGTGTGCAGTATCAAGTTTTGTTCAAATCGGGCAATGAAAAAAATTATTAAAAAATCAATTCCCGATTTAGTCAAATACTCTTCGGGAGTATTTGTTCAATGCAAACAACCTTAGCAGTGTAGTTCGCTGGATCTATATTTTTTTTTCTTAAAATGCTTTTTTCATTAACTGCTGTCACAACGGGAACCCAACGGGTTCACGGGTCGTCTAGTAATTGATAAAAGCGACATTTTAACAATTCATCTTGCACCTTAAATAGCAAACCAAAGATTGTACATTTCAAGGGAATTGAAAGAGTTTCATGTCGATCATAACATTTTAGTTGTTTTCTATCAGTTCTTGATTCAAGTATTATTCCTTTCAATTTGATATCATGTACATTTGGTAATTTGTCAAAGGGAATGTTGAGAAATTGGAAAGACCCAGGAAGATTGTCCAGCATGTGATGCAGCCAAACCTTCCCTCAATTTGTACATTGTATGAGAAACGTGCTTTGTTTAAGGATCACAAGATGATGCTTGTCACGAATTGTACCCATTTCATGTTTGTTTTGGTTTTAATTGTTCAGGCATTCACCTTCATGCTCCACTTACCTGCTGCTGTCGTTTTACACTGCCATTTGTGCCTAATTCAATTCACCTGTTTAATGCCGATGCAAACAGGTTGTGATGAACCCTTTTTGAATTGAATTGCTCGTCGATGAAAAATTTCCATGTTTCACCGAGTCAATAAAAAAACAATCAAATGGAAATACTTTCCTGTCTTGTAACAACTTTGAATAGACCCATAAGGTGCTGATGGTGATCCTCTTGCACGATTTTATAAGAAGAAACCGGTTTTTACTGCAATGCTTTTTACCTTTTTACACCACCTCACCCGTCAGGTTAAACGATGCAAGAATGACGAGCCAAGGATCCCTGCAACCCAGAACCAGTCCGCCGAGCAAAACCAGAAATGAGCTGTTGGGCCGTACAACGCGACTCGCCAAGTCTGCACATCGCAGCTCTGCGGAACACACCTTTTCCCCAAAGGTAGCCGAGAACAGATATTCTTCCAGGAGTCCTCCAGATGACCGAATGGACACGGATGGACCCCAACCCGGCACCAAGGAGTTTCGAGTAGGGAACTGGGTACGGAAACGTGGCAATGAACCCAAAACCATTTCGGAACTGCAATTGCATGAGCTGCGGATCAGTGGGAGTCGAGGAGAGCTCGAGCCTCCGCTCATGGCAGTTGCTCGGAAGCGAAAACGAGCAGAGGCCGGAGGGATGGAGAGCACCCGCTTAGACAACACTTGGAGGGGTCATCATGGAGTTCTGACCCGACAGGTGCCTGGACCTGCACTATACAACCCTATTTAAGCCCTTAGTCATTTCCATTGCAAAATAGAATAGCTGATGTTTACATTTCAGTGGGTCAGGTGTAGAGATTCTTTAATGTGACTGGTAATGCAGAAAACTTGAAAGGGGTCTTGGGATGATTGGGAAATGAAAAAGGATACCCATATTGATTGAGGACCTGGAAGAAAAAGTTCTTCTCCTTCTTCTTTCGTATGCAGTACATGGCTACAGGAAGCATAATTTGCTGGGGGCATACCTATGCCACTGATGCAGTGCATCCTCTAAGTTAGAGCAAGAATTTGGAATTTGTTCCAGGATACCGGTGATAGCTCACCAACTCTTTGCAAAGGACATCGTGGGATCTTTAACATCCAACAATTGATGCCGGCAGATGGGATGCCCACTGTAACGTCCATCTGAAGGACAGCCCACACATCGGTGCCTCGTCCGGCATGTGAAACACCAGGGTGGCAGTTTATAGCTGGGTCGAGAATTTAATCCAGGCTAGACAGCTCAGGGGGGAGTGCACATACTTCGAGGCTATCCTGCCAACCTGAAGAGAAAATCGGAAACCTAGAGGTTCAGAGGAAGGAGAAGAGAGAAACGAACAGATGGATGTGAACAGCTGAACAGAGGTTAACCATATGCTGGGTTTGTCCTCTGACACCGCTCCCCCCACCCCTTCTGTTCGTATCTCAAGTTTGCTGTGGTGGAGGCAGAGGATGGTTGAGGGAGACATTGTGCCGCCACCACCAGGTTCCATCGAGTCGTTGAATTTGCACCAGCTCTGTTTCTTCTTCACCTTTTGCTTGTTGCTTGTTCCCTCCCACTCATTCATCATCATCTTCTGTATGTATGTACTTTCTTCCTTTCTTTCTTCTTTTTCTCGACACTCTGCTATATCAACCTTCCTCATCCTAAGTCCTCCAAACTTTTATCTCATCTCTGCACCATTTCCTTTTCTCTTTATTTTCCTTTAATTACCGTCCATTACACATCCCTTGCCCGTCAACGTATGTTTTGATTTTTATTCATTTCAATTACTCCCGCTCTGATTGTGCTGCGAACACGTGATCATTTTCTTTTGTTTACCCTTTATATCTACAGTATCTCCAAACTCCACATTTTTGGATTTTTTTCCTTCTTTTCACTCCAATTTCTTCAATACTAAATGTCGTATGCGTTGTCATGTACTTGCACTCAAACATCAATGTTTAAAGCTCTGTTCTTCTTTTCTTTGCCTCTCCCTCCCTTCACCTCCTCCCCTTTTCTGGTATCCATCCTCCCCCAACCTACCTGCACTTTGATGAAGTTGCTGTCCCCGATTTGGGGATTGTTTTCACATCAGCATGTTGCACCCCTGGCTTTGGAATATTTCACGTGTGGAGGTGGATATATAATCGGGCAGGTAGAGAGGTAAACGTGAATAAAGTAGGTGCTTTATCAATGTCCCCACACAGAAATGGTTAATAGAATCATGTAGGCGTTTCCTAGGTAACAGTGAGCTGATGGTGTGATGGTGCGGAGGTGGAGAGGCAAGAAGGGCCAATGTGGAGGGGTTCATGTTTGCTGCTTATTAAACATTGTGTTTTTTGATGACATATCTCTGTTGTTTGGTGTTGAGCTTTGGGGGGGGTGGGAAACATCGAGAACAAAGACCTGTTGTGTTACTTTGGTTATATTGGTAACATTTATTGTTTTCTTTCCTGGCGCAGATCAATAGGTTGTGGACATCATTTGGGTCACTCGGATCTCAAAAGATCTCATGGCTATTTGTGTTGCATTTGCTTGGAAATGCCAGCCACCTGTATTGAGTGGTTGTACATGAAGTCAGAAATCTGCCATTTATAGGGGTCGGGGAGGGGGGGGGCAGGGGTTTGGAGGGCCATCGTTGTAGTGTTTCACCTTAAGTACAGATTGTCCTTTAATATTGTTGTCAACATTCTTCCTGGCACTTACAGGTGTTTAAATGGAATGTCATGATGTCCAAATGAACTTCCCTTGGTAGTTGGGTGTCATGAAGCAGGGGGTACTGCATCATGGATCACATTGTCCTGCGGAGGGGATATGGAGTCGACCATTCCATTTTGCAATGTCGTGGCAGATTTTTCTATCCATTTATTATGATGTCCACCAGTTTCCCCCAAAAATATCATCGCATTGTCTTTTATGACCAACTTGCTTCTCTCTTACAACACGTTGGTTGGCTCCGGCGTGCTGTTGCTACTTCTGCTGCCAATCTGTGTTGTTCCTTCCTTCTGATTGTCATTTAAGCCCTTTAATTTCCACGTTTGCAGTTTATTTCCCCATTCCCGTGAGTTTATATTTTGGATGAATTTTCCACCTTTCCACTGCTCTGCGTGCTCTCCAGTTCAATCACAATGCAGTTTACGGAATGTTTCCTTTTCCTTCAGATCCCTTATGAGAGGCCTGCAGCTGCTCATAAGCTGCTGGTGAAACTCCACCGCGAAAGCCGATCGTGGAGTCCTAACCTTGAACGAAATCCGAACACCAATCTTGCCAGTTACTCGGAAAGGCGAGACGACCCTTGGCCGAACCTGCAAACACCCGACCCTTGTTGGGACGATGGGCCAGTGGACCTAAAGACGCGGAAATCCTCGAGTGAAGGTCTCTTTACGCGCGTGCTATTGAATTGGGGGTGAAGAAAATCCAGACAAATAGGAGGGTTTGTCATTAAATCTGTGGCCTAACAGGAAAGTCGACAAAATAAAACTACGATAGGATGATTGTTCATTTAAATTGTTTGAAAACAACAATGTAGACACACAAGTTATCTTTCGGTCAGTCATTGCCCTTTGATCTCACACCACCATAACCCTTATAACCCAATCCTGCATTCCCCACCCAAATGCTTATTGACTATTTACGCTGTGCAAAATATTTAATTGGTATTGAAACCCCCACCCCCATCACGTACACCCATACATTTCAAAGGCAAAGCTCTTGACTTCTTTAATATTCAGCTGTTTTCGATGTCGATGTAAGTCGCCAAGTTCAAGTTGTAAAGCATGGATTTCTTAGACCCACTGGAAAATGTTAGGCCATTGTGTGCTGTTACTCCAACGAATTTTCCTGTCTATAGGCATTAAATGGATGTAGATGTTAAATTGAGGAACTGAATTGTGTTAATACATGGAAGATGAGGTATGATTATGGTCCAAGCATGATGAGCCATACATAAGTTCCCTAACGAGGAACTTAAATGCAGGAGGCCATTCGGCTGTGCCATAATTGTGCATTGCTGTTGATAATTTCTGGGTTTGTGTGTTTTTAACTTCGGCGCACAGAAACAGACATTAATGGAACAATAAGAGATCCTTTTTTTTTAAAGCTTTCTGAACAGCATGAACGCTTTCTATTGGCCAGGCCTGGACGCTGTCTCTCAAGCGGCACAAACTGGGAGCGACTGGACCAGAGTAAGATCCATAGGGCCCATTCCAAAGCTTGTGTTACCTTCAGCGGGGTCTGACCCCCCGCCGGAGATAATGATCACTCCTCCGACTCCGACAATGCACACGCCAGGTGGCGGTACGATCTCCGAGGAAACCAAGCAACGTCTCAAGGTGGGATCTTTGTTCTACGTGTGTGTGTGTGTGTGTGTGTGTGTGTGTGTGTGTGT
Source organism: Eptatretus burgeri (assembly GCF_056783735.1). Classification (NCBI taxonomy): domain Eukaryota; kingdom Metazoa; phylum Chordata; class Myxini; order Myxiniformes; family Myxinidae; genus Eptatretus; species Eptatretus burgeri. The sequence goes on from NC_140976.1 coordinate 40,814,037, forward strand.
GTGTGTGTGTGTGTGTGTGTGTGTGTGTGTGTGTGTGTGTGTGTGTGTGTGTGTGTGTGTGTGTGTGTGTGTGTGATATAGAGATAGAGATAGAGATAGAGATATATCTGTTAGCATTAGCTGGTGGACATGAAAGATCCCATGCTGTCATTCCCAAATCGTAGACTAGTTCTCACCATCACTGTATAAATTGGCTCCAGTTGAATGTCATGCCAAGCCAGCCAGTTTGTGGAAGACTTTAAAGCAGTATTGTTTTATAGAACCTACTTAAGGAGACATTCAAGAGGCCCAGTGCATGCAAAGTTTTTCTGGCACAGCTTGAGAAATGAGATTTGGTGGTTTGATAAGGTCGAACTGATTGTGTATGTCGTACATTTTGTGCACAGTTACATGTTTGTATTTCTCTGAGTATGTATGTATGTACTGTATGTATGTATATTTGCTCAATTATTTCACCCAGAGGGAAATAAAGGCCTTCAGTCAGGGAAAATGAACAAATGTCTCATATTGCACTGCTTTGTTGAATGTTGTTGTTTGTTTTTCATTCCCAGTTTTCCCCACAAATATTATTGAAACCAAGCTTGCTGCGTACGCCATACAAGGTCACCTCCATGCTTGGATTTCTGATTTCCTACACTCACAGTCAATGCGTTGCTATCAATGGAACCCTCTCCTTCCATCTACAAGTGGTGGAAGCCAGTGTCTTGGGCCCAGTATGTTTCCTCATCTACATAAACGACCTCTCTAATGCTCTGGAAAGCCATCAATTCCTTTTTTGCAGACAATGCCACATTGCCTTGTCATACCACATCCCATTATCAAGCAAGACAATACCTGCATCACTCTCTGCTGATCTGAAGTTGATTAGATGTTAGTCTCAGTCTGTCACTTTGGAAGAATTGCCAAACTAACCCACCGATATGTTTTTATTGTCTTCCAATGGAAGCTGTCCACAGAGGTTGTCTCTTTAACTTCTCAGCCTCAATATCAGATCGGCCATGATTTTTCCTGGGCTGACCACTTATCAAAGCTCGCCCCAGACGTCCGTCTTTTGTTGAAAAATGAAAACGAATTAAAGCTTACAAGGTATTTTGTCAGGGGAGTACTGCTCCTGCCCATATGAGCTGAGGCACCTACACCCCCCCCCACCCTCACCTTTTTATCCCGTTTGTGGAACTGCTTTCTGGAGATTGTTTAATTAACCTCCGCCATCGAAGATGGATGGAAGTTACTGTTTTCATCCCTTTCTGTTTCTGTTTGTTTGTTTGTTTGTTTGTGAACAGTATTACGGAAAAACTCCTGAACGGATTTCGACGAAACTTGGTGGGGGGGGGGGGTTAGGTCTGGTCCAAGGATCATGCCATTAGATTTTGGACTTTGTCCAAAATCCAATATGGCCGCTATGGTGGCCAATTTCAAAAAAAAAATTTGAATTTTTTTTTTTGCATTTCTGCATGTTTTAAGTGATTTCCAACCCCCCCCCCTCCCCAAAAAAATTTAGAGAAAATTTTTGCAAATTTTTTTCAACAAAATTTCGATTTTTTTTTTGATTTTTTTTTTTTTTGCATTTCTACATGTTATAAGTGATTTCCAACAAAAAAACATGCCAAAATTATAATTGCGGCTGATTTTGGAACTTCAGGTGGATATACCCACGTAAAATCAATTTCTGTCTCAAGGAATCTAGTTATGACGAATTAATTGAGTATGTAAAAGTTAAAAGGGAAAGTTGCACTGTTGACGTCAAATTGAATGAATAGGATATCAGGTTCACTTGAGTGACCTTGCAGTATTGGCGGCGGAGGTTTTGCACTCTACCGAGTGCTCCCCCTCTAGTTGTGCTCTGCCTTTCTAGAGCTTCAAGCAAATAGTGTATCCCTATCTCAAATCACCTCCCCCCCCCCCCGACATATCCCAACCTGTAATCCTTTCTATCCCCATTGCATGTTGGGATGGGGTGGGGGTCTACCGCCATTAATCCGTTCTCCCTCCATTAACCAATTGGCCACTCTTATTTTCAGGTTAGTCTCCTCTCCTCTTTCATTGCAAGCTCATCGCCTTGCTTACTATATCCAACTGTTTCCCCACAGCGACCTCGTCTTTCTGCCCTCTATTATATTTGGGGACCAGTTTATTTGTATAGATTTGAAGATCTCTTTGTCCAACAAGGACTCTGCAGGTTTATCACGAACACCCTGGCCACATTCCTGCCCTGGTCAACTCCGAGTCGAACGTCACACAGGCCAGTCGGTTAGACAGACTTCGTCTGATTTTTTGTTTGTTTGTTTGTTTGTTTATTTTTGGGGTTTTTACATGCTTTAAGAGTCATAGACCTCTCTACTAATGGGAAATGGAGTAAGATTATGATGACTTGTATGATCACCAGATATGCTTTCTGTTGCCTTGTTTCATTCTCATTCCTTTCTCCCTGTTGGCTCGTATCCACCTTCCCTCCATGATCCTCAGCGTAAAAAAAAAATTTTGGAAATAATTTTGCCAATTCTGATAAACTTTACCGGAATTTTGTTATCAACATTTGCAAGCTCTAAACATGACTTGAATTTGAAGTACCGTACAGTGTGTTTAAGATGTACGAGCTGTGCCTCCCGTCGCTTACCGGTTTATTCAAAAGACAGCACGTTGTACTTCACAAGCATATTGCATGTCTATTTGTGAATCTCATTGAGGATGTAAAATTAAGTAAACGCATGAAAAAATTTTTTTTTACAACACGTCGTTGTGGTGGCTGTTGGTTGGTTGTGTACTCCTCCCGTGTCCTTTTATGTTTTTCGATCACTTCGAGAAGTATTACTACATTCCTTTCTGTGTGCCCCTCCCGTGTCCTTGTAAAGGGTTCCTGCTGTGGTAGAATAATAAATGTTACTGTTGGAACCACTACATTAAAGCTCAAGGTCCTGCTTCTTCTTCCTCAATCCTGGAAATGCTGGCTTTTCAAACAGGCAAGTTTGATTAAATAGAGGAATTTTTGTTCTAAATAAATCGTTACCTTTCCAACGGTTCCATTTATATCATTCTACGACAGCAGAAACGCTTTTGTGAGACGGATAAACTTGGCTCCTTTTTATATAAAGATATCGGATTGGTTTTGAATTTGGCAAGTGCCAGGCAAATTGGATTTGAAAATCATTTTTGAACTTGCACATTAAAGGATACGAGATGACCTGTGAGCCTGTTGGATTCCCGTTGTGACAGCGGTTGATGAAAAAAAAATCATTTCAAGAAAAAATAATAATTGGATAGCTCCAGCGAACTATACCGCTGAGGTTGTTTGCATTGATCAAATGCTCCCGAAGAGTACTTGACTGAATCAGGAATTGATTTTTTAATAAAAAAAAATTTGTTGCCCGATTTGAACGAAACTTGATACTGCACACGGCAGGAGAATGGTGAGTAAGGTGGCCCTAAAATTTTTGCGCTACCGTTTACCGTTTTGGCTGTATTTCGGGAACATACATACATATACTGTAGTGTGTGTGTGTGTGTGTGTGTGTGTGTGTGTGTGTGTGTGTGTGTGTGTGTGTGTGTGTGTGTGTGTGTGTGTGTGTGTGTGTGTGTGTATATATACACACACACACACACAGCTCTGGAAAAAATTAAGAGGCCGCTGCAAAATTATCCGTTTTTCTGGTTTTACTATTTATAGGTATGTGTTTGAGTAAAATGAACATTTTTGTTTTATTCTATTAGCTCCTGACAACATTTCTCCCAAATTCTGAATAAAAATATTATCATTTAGAGCATTTATTTGCAGAAAATGACAACTGGTCAAAATAACAACAAAGATTCAGTGTTTTCAGACCTCAAATAATACAAACAAAACAAGTTCATATTCATTTTTAAACATCACGATACGAATGTTTTAACTTTGGAAGAGTTCAGAAATCAATATTTTGTATAATAACCCTGATTTTCAATCACAGCTTTCATGCGTCTTGGCATGCTCTCCACCAGTCTTTCACATTGCTGTTGGGTGACTTTATGCCACTCCTGGCGCAAAAATTCAAGCAGCTCGGCTTTGTTTGTTTGATGGCTTGTGACCATCCATCTTCCTCTTGATCACATTCCAGAGGTTTTCAATGGGGTTCAGGTCTGGAGATTGGGCTGGCCATGACAAGGTCTTGATCTGATGGTCCTCCATCCACACCTTGATTGACCTGGCTGTGTGGCATGGAGCATTGTCCTGCTGGAAAAACCAATCCTCAGAGTTGGAGAACATTGTCAGAGCAGAAGGAAGCACGTGTTCTTCCAGGACAACCTTGTACGTGGCTTTATTCATGAGTCCTTCACAAAGACAAATCTGCCCGATTCCAGCCTTGCTGAAGCACCCCCAGATCATCACCGATCCTCCACCAAATTTCACAGTGGGTGCGAGACACTGTTGCTTGTAGGCCTCTCCAGGTCTCCGTCTAACCATTAGACGACCATGTCTTGAATTGGACTCATCTTGAAAATTGGACTCATCAGAGAAGATGACCTTACTCCATTCCTCTATGGTCCAATCCTTATGGTCTTTTGCAAACCTCAGCCTGGCTCTTCTTTGCTTCTCATTGATGAAGGGCTTTTTTCGAGCTTTGCACGACTTCAGCCCTGCCCCTATGAGCCTGTTTCGAACCGTCCTCGCCGTGCACTTCACCCCAGCCGCCGTTTGCCATTCTTTTTGTAGGTCACTTGATGTCATCCTACGGTTGTTGAGTGACATTCAAATGAGTTGGCGGTCATCCCGGTAAGTGGAAAGTCGTTTTCGCCCTCTGCCAGTCTGTAGCTTTATTGTCCCCAATGTCTGCTGCTTGACCTTGTTCCTATGAACCACCGTCTTTGAAATTTTAAAGATGGAAGCAACGTGACGCTCACTGTATCCCTCTGCCAGTAAAGCCAGAATTGAACCCTTCTTTTCCTCACTCAAAACTTTTCTTTTCAACTCTTTTGGCATGGTCAATAGTTATTTTTTTGATTCCAATTACTTTTGAGGTACCACTAGCACTATTTTTGCCATCCAGCTGGTCCTATTGCAAGAGGATAGTGATGACCACAGCAGTGTTTTTTATACTTTTCCTTGTTAAATAAGATTTGATTCAGGTACCTCACGTACCTCTTATATATTCAGGTACCTCTTATATAATAAGACCTAATCAGTACCTCACGAAGTTGAATGAAGTGTGCCTGTGTTGGAATTCAACAGACATTGGAATGGAATGGCTGCCATACATGTAGAGATGCTGATTTAAATTTTTTTTGCAGTGGTCTCTTATTATTTTTTTTTCCAGAGCTGTATATATATATATATATATATATATATATATATATGTGTATATATATATATATATATATATATATACACACACACACACACACAAGATGAGAGTTTTAGTTGTTTATAGATTGTTTTGCAGTTGGTTTACTTAGTAGAGAGAGTTTTATTGAACACTTATTATAATTATTCCAAAGTAATTGCGATTGGCCATTCATTCAACCTTGGATGTACCTTCCTGGCCAGTCGGCTATCCTTTCATCGCAGTCTGCTGCTACTGTGAGAACTGGCCACGTGGACCAGACGTCATTTGGTCCTCCTGAAATGCCTGCGCTGAGTTCGTTGGAGAGCAGCGATTCGGATTCGGACTCTGGCGATGGAGAGGATGGTACGGTGTGCATGGACATGTGAGAGGCAAAGTGACACGCCAAATTGAGGAATTGCTGTGATGTCAGTTTGTTATTGAGAACAGACTCATTTGACAGAACTCTGGGTGACTTCTTGATGAACTAAACATGCAGGGATTCTGTCCAGGAACCTTTGCTCCTGTTGGCTCAGAACAAAAATAAATAAATAAACCTTGCACTCAAAACAGAATGTGCCTGACTTCATCCCTGGTTTTTAGATTGAAAAGAGAAATGGCAACCAGTGAGATGCTACAATGGTGGTTCTCATGAAAGCTTCTCTTTTTTGTCATTACGATATTAGCTGTGATTGTAAGGAAATATAATTGATAAACTCATGACAAATTTTGATGAAAATAAAAATAAAAATGGGGAATTTTTCTTTTTTCCATTTCTACAACTTGTCAAAATTCATCTCACTTTTTGTTTTGTCTGACAGTCATCTCCCAACTTGACATACAGCTACTGGACAAAAAAAAAACACCTGGTTAAATGAGGACATCAAGCAACGGCTTCCACACAGGTGTTGGCCCATGTGTTAATTAAGCAAATTACATCTGAGCATGCTTAGGGTCATGTATAAAAAATGCTGCACAGGCTGAGTTTCGTATAAGTATGGCTAGTATGGCTGCAAGAGGAGACCCCCCCCCACCAATGTTTCCATCCACAGAGTAGGTTGGTTGCCAAATTATTTGATGAGCATGACACTGATGTTATACATATTATATCGTGGCATTCTCAGCACTAGATGTAAACCCAATTGAGCATTTATGGGATATTCTGGAGTGATGCCTGTGATAGCATTTTCCACCTCCATCAAACAGGTGTGAGTTGATTGACTTCTCATGGAAGAATGGTGCCGTATTCCTCCTACATAATTCCAGATGCTGATGGACTCTATGCCATGGCACATACAGGCCTACGTGGTAGCCCACCTTCTGATTAAGTGAATTTACATGAGTGTTTCCATTATTTATTTATTTGTGTCCACTACCTGCAGGTCAGGCCAGATTAGATCTGTGACTTGCTACAGGTATCATGCAAAACCTGTACTAACCTGTTCCATGGTCGGGTTGTCGGCGACTAAACCGTCTCCCCCACCAGGTTTTTTGGTGAGGGTGTTTGGATATGGACACCCAGCAGGATTAAAAACAAAACCTGTCAAAGGGCGGAGGAGCTCCTTGTGAGCCAACGGCCATCCATATCTTGTGTCCAACTGTGTCTGCGGATGTCCTCCTGCAGTTGGGTTACTTCTTATTAGGAAGTTGGTGGCAGGATTTGCACTCCGGCCACCGTAAAACCATTCATTCCACAAAACACAAAAACGCAAAGAAATCTGAAAACCCACTCCGTGGAAGTACCTCCTGTGCAGCTTCCCTTCGCAGGGCAGCTCACCGGATGATGGGATTGGAGCAAAGCCTTCGGGACCCCCAATCTTTGATGATAGGAGGGAAACCACGGGGTAACATTCCCGGGTCAGATTGTGGGAGGGTGTGTCGGAGTGGTGCTGAGGTGTCGTCCACCAGACGGCGGTCTCCTTGGGTTAACCTGAGGCGGTCCCTTCAGGTGGATGCCTGGAATGTCCTATCCCTAAGAGAGGATGCTCACCTGTCTCTGTTATCATCTGAGCTCAAGCGTTTGGACATCGGTATTGCAGCACTCTGAGGTTCGGAGACCGGATTGCGGCGAGATCATGGTGGGTGGTTTCACCTACTATTGGTCTGGTCGCTCTGATAGTTACCATTCCCAAGGAGTTGCTGTAGCTGTGTCCAATAAGCTGACCCCAATGATAATTGAGGTAACACTGGTCAATGAGCGTATTATGAGACGAAGGATTTGTCACTCCTTAGGTGTCATTTCCCTGATCTCTGTTTATGCTCCGATTGAGGCGAGTGATCTCACCGTGAAGGATGCATTCTATGCCACGCTTGAGTCTATGGTTGATCAGTGCTCCAGACGAGATACACTTCTAGTCTTGGGGGATTTCAATGCATCGACTGGAACTGATAGGGATGGTTATGAGATGTGTGTTGGTCCCCATGATTAAGGAACTATGAACCAGAATAGCACTAAGTTTCTTGACTTTGCAAGAAGTCATAGACTTAGGGTGGCTGGTTCATGGTTTCAGTGTCCACAAGCTCATCGCTGGACTTGGTATTCCAACGCTGGCAGTGTGGCAAAGGAGTTTGACCGTGTCCTTGTTGATCGTCGCTGGAGGATGATCCAGATGCTCTGTTAGACTGCAGGGTCTACCGGAGTGCTCAGTTCCTCAAAACCGACCACTGGCTTGTTGTAGCAACTCTGAAGTTGCACCTTGCATCCAGAAGAAAGGTACCATCCCAGCCTAGGCTGGATGTTGGCAAGCTCAATGATGAGAGGGTAGCTGAGGAGTTTGCGAACGAGCTGAGTAGAGATTTGGGGGGTCTGGGTGTTTTGGGAGGTCCTGAAGAGTTGTGGAGTGCCTTCAAGACCACCGTCTTTGATGTTGCTGGTGGATGTCTTGGAACCCACCGAAGGGCAAAGAAGAATTTTGTCTCAAGGGGCACTGGATACCATTGACCAGAGTCGCAGGGCCAGGCTTAATGGCAGAGCTGAGGTGTTCAGGGAGCTGAGGCGTAAAACTGTACGTGTGCTAAGGGTGGACAAGGAGGCCAATGTGCGAGGAATCTGTGAGGGGGTAGAGCATCACCTGTGGTCAGGTGATTCTCGTCCCGCTTACAGGGGAATTCGCGCATTACGTTCATCCAAGCCCATCCCTCGGTGTACTGCAGTTAGAGCAGAGGGTGGTAGGCTCTTGACAGAGGAGTCCGAAGTGAAGGCCCGCTGGGCCGGCTGCTTTGAGTGGTTGTACCAGGCTGATCCACCAGCTGTCGCGTTGGACGCCAGGGGTGTTACAATCCCTGTTCCTGACCCTCCAATCAACTGTGGTCCACCTTCGCTTGTGGAAACACAGACTGCGGTGAACTGGTTGAAATTGGGTAAAGCTCCAGGGATCTGTGGCATCCATGCTGAACTTCTCAAGGCTGGTGGAAATGCTGCACTCGTGTTGTTGCAAGCAGTTCTGTGGTCTGCCTGGAACACAGGCATCATCCCAACTGACTGGAAGAGGGGCCTTGTTGTCCCTCTCTGGAAAGGGAAGAGTGATCGCCAAGACTGCAACAACTACCGAGGGGGTGACGCTGCTCTCGGTGCTGGGCAAGGTCTTTGCTCGGATAATTCTTGATAGGGTTCGCCACCATCTGCTTGAGCACCAGCATCCAGAGCAGTCAGGCTTTACATCAAAGACGTCATCGACTGACCATATCCTTGCTCTTCGGGTCCTCACCAAACGCAGATGAGAGTTTCGGCAGGGGCTGCTTGCAGCCTATGTTGATCTCTGCAAAGCGTTCAATTCAGTGAATCGGGATGCCCTCTGGAGGATTCTAGGTCTTCGCGGGGTGCCACCAAAACTGATCGATCTGATGTCTGAACTCTACTCTGGTACTGATAGTGCTGTGAGATGTGGTATCATCTCTGACTTATTTCCATTTGTTACTGGAGTTCGTCAGGGGTGCGTCCTGGCCCCCACACTTTTCAGCACTTGTATGGACTGGATTCTTGGAAGGATGTCTGAGAGATAAGGCTGCGGTGCATCGTTTGGGAATGTCAAGATCTCTGACTTTGATTTTGCAGATGATGCATTCATCTTTGCGTAGACTTTAGATATCCTTTCGGGGGCCCTTGAGGTGCTGAATGAGGAGTCTGAGCCGCTGGGATTACGGGTTTCCTGGGTCAAAACTAAGATCCAGGCTTTCAATGACATCTTGGATGCTGCTTCCTGTCTGTGCCTGTTTGTAGTGAGCATGTTGAGGTCGTGGAGAGATTCACTTACCTTGGCAGTGATATTCATGTCTCTGCTGGCTGTAAGTCAGAGGTCAATAAACGTCTAGGTCGGGCCTGGGGAATCATGGCTTCACTGGATAATGGGGTGTGGTGCTGCCGCGGTACCTGTGTGGGAGGACGAAAGTCCGAGTCTTCAGGTCCTTGGTGCTTCCAGTCTTGCTCTATGGATGCGAGACTTGGACTCTGACCAAGGATCTGAGATGGAGACTTAATTCCTTTGGTACCAGGTCTCTTCGGAAAATCCTTGGCTATCGCTGGTCGGACTTTGTGTCCAACGAGCGGTTGCTGAGAGAGACTCAAATGAGATTTGTTACCTGCATAGTCTGTGAGCGTCAGCTGTGGATGTATGAACATGTGGCTCGTTTTCCTGACGCTGATCCTGCTCACCAGATTCTCTCAGCGAGGGAGTCTCGTGAGTGGAGGAGGCCAACGTTCCTCGTGGTTGCAGCAAGTTGATCGGCATCTCAAGGAGATGGGGATGGGCCAGGCATCTGCCTGGGGGATGGCCATACGGAGGCCCCTGGAGTACCGGCGGAAAGTGGATGCAGCGACGCACTGCTCTGGTGCATGCTCCCATACCTGACCTACCTGTTCATGCCACCATTTGTCTACAGATGACCTGATTAAGGAGCTCCATTTATTCTCACTGAGCTTTGGGGTCACCTTGGGAGAATTTTTCAGGCCTAAGTTTCTGGAACCAGCTGGGTGGGCCTGACTTTTTTTTTTTCTTCTCGAGGGTCTAAAGCTGATGCAGGATCTCCAACACCATTTATGCGCACACACACAGATGAATACATAAGATGGGGGACTTGATTTCAGACAAACACAACCGCTGAGCTTCAGGGAAAGTGAGACAGCTTCCTGGTTCACTCTGGGTACTGGTGATTATGTATTTCCAGGATGTTCCTTTTTCTCTCTGTACTTAGTGGGGCATTTAAGAAAGAATTTCCTCCTCCCCATATAAGCCAACCTCAGGGATTTGTCTGCTCTATCCTTTAAATGCTGAGCATCAAACAAAGCAGCAGAACGTACCATTTTAAAGACTGGTTTGACTGCCTGGGGTTCAAACCACTGAACTCCCACACTCGGAGCAGACACTTAAACTATTGTTCTCGGAACTGTATGCATACAAACATACAGTTGTCCCGACGTTAGTTATGCCATTAGTATATGTGCAGATAGATCCCTCCCTTGTGTGTCGTGGGAAAGCAAAGGGGTGCGTTGCAATGTGTTTTTAGTTAGATTAATAAATCATTTTCTCCCCTTTTATTTTATTCCCCTGTTGTTGGAGCCGCAGTACCTTCCTCCCGCTTGCTACTCTTGTTTGGGCTGGACAAGCGCTTCACCGCTTACTTGCCTAACCAGAGACTCGTTTTTTGAGGCAAAATCTTGCAGTAGTTCCTTCTTGGCGGGTCCAGACATGCATGGAGTGGGTGGGCTTGCCGCCTGGCCGAAATCCCGCCCAGAAAGGGTGGACCCCATGAAGGCCCTGTCCAATCGGGACGGAGGATGACATCAGCTTCGCCAAGGCCCCTCCCCGCCCAGGGAGATCTATAAAGTACGAAGCGATCCTCAGTCGGGTTGGGTGGTTGAGTTGGTGGAATGGTCTTGAGTAAGAAAGAAGGAAGGTCGTTGGTTCTTTGGTGGTCGGAGAGTTCGGTGGGTTCGTTGGCGTTGTTGCGAAGTGTCTACCCACATCTCGCCTCGGCGGCCCGCACTCTCCACTCAAGCTCCTTCATGGACACGAACTCCACACTTACGGTTGTGGCTGAACAACTCAACCTTTGTCAGGTGCCGCACCATGGAGCATCCCTTCCCCCAAAACTCTCAGGTGCCCAGAACTGCGACCTCAGCTCCCTCCCTTCCTGGTTGCAAAAGGTCCCCTTTTCTTTTAATTGGGTTTATTTTGTCTGAGTGTGTGGCACCTGTCATAAGTAAACTGTATAAGTTCTTTGATTTATTGTAATTCTTGCTTTTATTATTCTCACGCAAGTCTGCTCTGTGTCCGCTTTTATAAGTTGCTGTATAATTGTTGCATGACATGTCTCTCATCTTCCCCTGCATAACACACCAATAAACTTGTTCTTGTGCCACATGACTCTCCTCGCCTTAGTATAAATAAATGATGGTAGAAACGTTCCCAGTTCGTTTTTGTCTTTTGCTTCATTGGTCCAGCAGGTTCGGATCTGAGTTTAGCCGGGTCTTTATCCCCGATAATCCATTCATTCCAGCCGGTACGTCCTTGGCAGTTCTGCTCGGCTGCATCCGATCTGGAGTTGGTACTCTACTGTAGGTGGTGGAGTGATCCGGTTCGGGCAAGACGTACTGAGGGCGTCAGTCCCCGGTAGTCGAAACCGCGTGGTTAATTAGGTAAACTGATTACACCTGGCAGGAAGACCCTACGCTACGCGGTTGAGGTATTGGCACTAACAGTTGGTTAAGCGACCCACCGTGTCACGGAATTATCCGTGAGCGACGGCCTACAATTCCCGGAGGCTGGTGGGAGATGACGTAACTTCCCCCACCTAGTGGTCGTTCTCACCACCGGACCCCGGCCCACAACAATTTGGTGTCTGGCTGTGGGATCTCGAACCCCTCCACCCCCCAATCGAGAAATTTACGGGATTCGGATCAGGGGTGTGCTTGGCAACCTCCCCCTTTCCCTCCGAAATTAAGAGCAGCAGTCAAATTTTATTTAATTCTCGGTAAGAACCATGACGGACCAAGACGAACTGGTACAGGTGGGTTCTGAAATCATCTTAGAGGAATCCGTGGCTGAGGACAACACCTGTGAGGAAGACCTTTCCCTGCAACCAAACCCAGAGGTAACATTGGGGGAAACTGCGACAGCGACAACGCTCGGGCATCCCCTGCATCAAATTTCCCCCTTGGAGGACCTGGCAATCCCTGTCGGAGCCGCGCCCGATCGTGGTGGATCGGCTCCGCCAAGGCCATTTGACATGAGCCAGATGATGGAGATGTTAACACCAATGGAAAAACGCATGGACTGGAATACGCAAACAATGAATGCAAATGCGCAAGCAATGGAGGCGGGTCAGGAGGAAATGAAGGGGGAGATGCAAAACATGGGAATAAACCTACAAAACCAACAGAAGAGTGATATGCAAGCGCTAAAATGGGAATATGCAAATGCTGAAGGTGGGTCAGGAGGAAATGAAGACGGAGCTGGCAAAGGTGAAGGGTGAAATGCAAAACATGGACCAGAAAATGGTGGATGAGATCAGTACTGTAAGTGAGGGAATGACCGAGTTGAAAGGGAGTGTGGGAGGTGTTTGGACCGCAATGGAGACGGGTAAGGAAGAAATGACGGATAAAATAATGGCGGTTGGACGAGAAGTGGATAAACTTGGACAGGGGATGAAGGAAATAAAGAAAGGACAAGGGCAATTAAAAGTAGAGATTTGGAAAATCACGACCACGATACAAAATTTAAAACAAGGCCAGCAGGAAACAAAGGGGGAATTGGGGGCCGTAAAGGAAGAGTGTAAAATGAGACACGAAGAAATGACGAAAATTGTTAAAGAAATGGGATGGAAGGTTAAGACGGAGAATTGGGGGAGCGATTAAAGAAACACGAAGACGAGACAAAGGAGTGTTTAAGCATGGCACAGGAGGAATTAACAGACACACGAAGGGATATAGAACAGGTAACGGATGAATTACATAAAGTAAAAGAGGAGCAAACACAGATAGAGGGGAAGGTAAGGGACATTAAGGTGGAGCTTGTGTAATGTCTGGAGACCCGATGTAAGGGTCAGGATGGCCTCCTTCAGGAACAGAGGGAGAGAATATGCTCCCTCGAAACAGACCGTGACCAGGTGGGTCCAGTAAAGGTAAGGCTGGGCGAGGTGAAGCTGGGGAATGATGCGGAGGGGTACATGTCAGGTTTGGGGGAGGGCAGAGGCTCCGGGGTCTTTTGGCCTAACACAAGCCCCCAGTATGATTGTGCCGGAGTGTGTGCAGAGTGCGAGTAATATGGCATGGTCGAGTGCACAAGACTGTGCGGGGCGCGTAACAACCCAGAAGGGGTTGACGAATTGTCTGGGCGAATGGCTTGGGCTCCGCGGGGGTAGAGCACCGCCGGAATCCGGAGGGTCCGCCCCTCCATTTTCCCACAAGGACTGGTGAGTGGGGCTCGGAACCCGGGAGGCCGGACGGTGCCGCTAGCTACCTTCCTCTCGCTTGCTACTCCCGTTTGGGCTGAACAAGCGTTTCACCGCCTACTCGCCTAACCAGAGACTTGTTTTTAGAGGCAAAATCTTGCAGTAGTTCCTTCTTGGCGGGTCCAGACACGCGTGGAGTGGGTGGGCTTGCCGGCCTGGCCGAAACCCTGCCCAGAAAGGGCGGACCCCATAAAGGCCCTGTCGAATCGGGACGGATGATGACATCAGCTTCGCCAAGGCCCTCCCCGCCCAGGGGGATCTATAAAGTACGAAGCGATCCTCAGAGTAGGGTTGGGTGGTTGAGTTGGTGGAATGGTCTTGAGTAAGAAAGAAGGAAGGTCATTGGTTCTTTGGTGGTTGGAGAGTTTGGTGGGTTCGTTGGCATTGTTGTGAAGTGTCTACCCACGTCTCTCCTCAGCGGCCCGCGCTCTCCACTCAAGCTCCTTCACGGACACAAACTCCACACTTACGGTTGTGGCTGAACAACTCGACCTTTGTTAGGTGCTGCACCACGGAGCACCCCTTCCCCCGACTCTCAGGTACCGAGAACTACGACCTCAGCTCCCTCCCTTCCTGGCTGCAAAAGGTCCCCTTTTCTTTTAATTGGGTTTATTTTGTCTGAGTGTGTGTCTGAGTGTGAGGCACCTGTCTTATAAGTAAACTGTACAAGTTCTTTGATTAATGTAATTCTTGCTTTTATTATTCTCGCGTAAGTCTGCTCTGTGTCCGCTTTGGTAAGTTGCTGTATAATTGTTGCAATAAATCTCTCTCATCTTCCCCTGCATAACACACCAATAAACTTGTTCCTGTGCCACATGACTCTCCTCGCCTTAGTGTAAATAAATGATGGTGCAAATGTTCCCAGTTCGTTTTTGTCTTTTCCTTCATTGGTCCAGCATGGTTCAGTTCTGAGTTTAGCCGGGTCTTTATCCCCAATAATCTGTTCATTCCAGCCGATACGTCCTTGGCAGTTCCGCTTGGCTGCATCCGATCCGGAGTTTGTAGTTGGTACTCTACCGTAGTTGGTAGTGATCCGGTTTTGGAAAGGCGTAACGAGGGCGTGGTTCACCGGTCGTCGAAACCGTGTGGTTAATTAGGTAAACTGATTACGCCTGGCAGGAATACCCTATGCTACGCGGTTGAGGTATTGGCGTCCACGGTCGGTTAAGCGACCCGCCACGTCACTTAATTATCCGTGAGCGACGGCCTACAATTCCGGGAGTCTGGTGGGAGACGACGTAACTTCCTCCACCTTGTGGTCGTTCTCGCCACCGGACCCGGGCCCGCAACAGTATTATCCCACGGAGTGTGATGTTTGGCAAATTTTTGATTTTGACAGTTTGATTGGAAGTAGTGGGGTGACAGGATAACCTGGAGGAATGTACACTTGCATCTGAGCTGTCTCACCTGAGTTTGAATCCTGACAAAGATAAAAAGCCATCTTGGTTTCTCACAGGCAGGGTGAATCATCAATGCGTGTGCCCCATCTGCCAGGATTAGGTGGTGACCGTTAAAGATCCCACATAGTCCTTTGGGGAAATTATGGTGTACCACAAGCATATTTCCCTGAAATGTATAGCAAGTACAGCTTTCCCCAGAACCACCCAAGTATTTCACCTCAAACTTGCCAGTGTTTCTGAAAACGATGGTCTTCAAAGACTTAAGACTAATCGTAAGGGTCATTTTTCCAGTGCCTTGTCCCCATTCATGTTTCGAAGATGAAAATTCTTGCTCACGTGCATCAGTGCCGTGAGGGTGTGAAAATATCCGATGGAATTGTTTCGCTGCAAGGTTACTGCACACAGGGTCATGCTATCAGCTATGTTTATTGGAACTGTTTCTGGGAAAAATCATTAAATTTGTTTTTATAATATTAATCCCCCCCACCCTTCCCCAATGTTCAGCAGATTGTTGCATGAGTGTGTACCTGCTGTGATTATATATGGATATTTTTTGGTCACTCCCCCTATAAAAGAGGGCTCAGGGTGGGGGAGAGGGCTCAGGGTGGGGGGGAGGGAGGGAGGAAGGAAGTTTAATTTGGATAAACTCCAACATTGTTGTGCTCCAGAGCTTGGAAGCAAATTCAAAGCACATTGTAAGTCTGATTGCCGATAAGGTAAATTGATACCGAGCCGTGCATTTACAAACTCACCCTGCCCACAAAACTTCTGATTGCAAATTTGATTGTTAGTCGTATTAAACCTGCACATGTGCAATTATGGACAAGGGATATAATAAAATCACAGAAATACCCATAATGACTACAAGTGTAATGGTACTAACATTGGTCATGTTGGGAGTACCCATTCATCCTTCACCCGTGGATGAGTCCATATGAGGTTTTGTGTGTGTTATCCGTACAGGTTTGTGGAAAACCTCCATGTGGTCTGCCTGTAACCTCCCCCTCCCCCACAAGTCCCTTCTGCTGGTAAAACTCCCAAAATCTACTCACTACTCACCTCCGCTCATTTGTTCATAATTTTTTTCCAGCATGTGGAACCCACTGCCTCAGTCTCTTTCAATCTCGTTCTTCCTGTTCTAGCTGTTCACGACCATCTCTAGTCATCCCCCATTCACCACCCTGATCTTTTCTACCCAAATTTAACCCTCCCCTGCCAACCTCGTTCTGGGTTTCTAGTTTTTTTCCTTACACTGCTGTGATTGAGAGTTTGCAGCTATATCCATTACTGTTTACCCAATGTGCCCTCTCTCCTTGCCCTCATGTCACTGGGTGTCCCTCAGTTTTTTTTTCCTTCGACCCTCCTGCTGTGTCCCATCCCATACCCTCCCCCACTCTATATCTGTTCTGTCCTCATCCATTGTGTTCTAGCTCTTCCATGAGCCTCGACCCTGTATGCAAAAATAAAAATAAAAAACAGTTTTGAAAACACAAAAGTCCAACTTTTGCAACGGGGTGAAAATATGAATTTCCTTTTTGTTTCTGTACAAGATTGAGGTTCATGGAAGACCAAGGTGATGGAGAGTCGGGTCCACAGGTGCACACAAGCAAGGGGAATGAACGAACTGCAAAATCGGAAGGATAGAAACAAGCCCTGAGCAAGAGGGTTGGGAAAGGAGAGGTTAATCAAGGGTAGAAAGTATAGCGGGCAGGAGCACGGGACCACATGTACTCCACGAGTTTACAAATAAAGCGTGTTACAGATGGTTGTTACCAAATCCATTCCTCTGAAGTTTCATTCAGGTATGACACTTCAGAGCTTTGCTCCTCAATTATGAAATTTTATTTTCTTGTCCCTCTACCAAATTACCCTTGGAGGTGAGTTGGGGAAATGCACACATAAGACGGGAGCACAACTGACTGATTGGAAAGGGTTCCGAACATTGATCACCTTGAACTTAACGGGTGGTCACGCGGGCTGGGTGGTACGGAATTTCAAATCCCACAAGTCGTGTTGTCATTGAGAAATGTGCTCCTTTGTTTGTGCACGACCTGAAAACAATGCATAGTGACATTTTTAATTCAACAAAAGAAAAACACGAACATTTCTTTGAGTTTTATTTTACCTTAAACAAACAAAAAACTCGAAGAGTTCATGGAAGACCTGACCCCCACAGTCTTGAGAAAAAGGATATGGGAAGAATATTTTCCACTCTTGCTTTTTGTTTCTGAGCAAGATCTACATTAGCTTTGTCTGTGAACTTTCAATTACGGGTGTAACGAGAATCATATGAAACACCCCAGAGCTGAACCTTCCACCAACTCTTCACAGAGAAACTGACGATTTTGGAACGATCTTTAAGAAAAAGAATGTACAAAACAAACACATCTTTTGGATGAAGTTAGCCCTGTTGTTGCATCGCCAGGTGACGGCATTTTTGTCTGAATCTCCGTTACTCCGCCCTCATAGCTCACAGGAAATTTGATTGGTCGAGACTGCAATTTTGCCGAAGTAATGCAAAACTGAAGGCTTTTGGAAGTGCCAACAAGGTGAGTCATCTTTTACACTTTACAATGTTCAAATATATAATTCAATCGGAATTAAAAAAAAAAATTAAAGACGAAGGAAAAAAACATTTGAATCGGAAGTGTATTGCCATTGATGCAGCATGTTTTACACCACCTTATTTAACAAGTTACACTAGTTATTTGTGCCTGTTTGTGACCATTACGACGTCCCTAAAAACAAAGTTTTCTGTTTGGAATAATTTGAAATTTTGTTTGACTGCAAGATCTCCTGAAGCAATTGTTTTACCATGCTTGAGGCAAGACACGGAACAGTTTGCCAAATTATTGCTAAAGTGTAGGTTCGTATTCATGTAATCAATTCGTGTTCTACGGTGTTCAAAAGATAACATTTTATCAAAATTAAGTAGTTCCTCGATTTTATACTGATGTCTGTCAGACAGATAGAGTGAACCAATTGCTTAACCCTGCTTTACGCTACACGCATAGGGTAAAAATATAATCCTTCAAGTTGGTTTCCAACCGAAGTAGATATGGTTAGAGAACATTTACTCACGCTTGGAAGTGAGACTGTTATCATTTACCTTATCATCACTGTGATTGCACCTCCACCGAGATAGAAAGTCTACAACCATTCAATAAATTGTTTTTTGGAACATCTTGTAATCAGAAAGATAAATAAAAAGGTGAAATGGAATGTAAGATGATTTTACAAAGTACATCAATCCCAGCTCCTTTCTCATAGTTGCATTATCTCTCGTTGTTAGGGCCCATCCCCATACGTATGCAAAACTAGCAGGATTAACACCCATCTCCCAAAACATTCACTTGAATCCCCTTTATTGTATAAGTAGTCAAGGCTTGTGGAAGCGCTGGAAGACAGAAGGGGTCAGGCCACAACATAACAAAAGAAACAGAAGGAGAAAGGGGGAATGTGCTGTATTGGCGTGGAGTGCTGTAGGGGCGTGGAGTGCTTATGATAGTAGTCACGTGGTTAGGGGTTCATATATCTTTACGCGCCCGTTAGAGGCTCTGAGTAGTGTACATCTGAGCACGCAATAAAGCAGAGTTACTACTACACTCTCACTCTCCGTGTCTCACTGCACCTCGGACACTACAGTTGGTGAGGAGGATGGGATCGGGTCACCGCGTATGGCAAAGTGCCCGTTTTCATTGGCGATGACTGAGTTGTTTCCGGAGCAATTGGATTGCCAGGCGCACACGGCGCCGGGAAACTCATCGCAGCTGGCGCGGTACGAGTTCGATCACCTGGCAAGGAGCCCGGGGGAGCGCATCGCGGTTTTCGTCGCACGGGTGAAACATCTCGCCGTCGCCTGCAAATTCACGTCGAGTGAACGGCAGGCCAGGCTCAGAGATCGTTTCATTTCTGGATTGCAAGACTCGGAAATGGTTTCGGCAATACTACGGCTGAAGTACGAGGACATTACGTTCAACTTGGCAGTCGAAATGGCGGCGGCTGTCGAACGGACTCTCAGGGATGTCCGAGCCATCACCAGCCAGAGCATGACAGGTGATCCGGAGGTCCGCGCGGTGCGGGACGATTCCGACGGCCCGGGGCAAGACCTGCAACCTGTACGAGGTTTTGTACATGATGTACGCTTTTACGACCCGGAGCTAGACCTGCAACCTGCACGAGGCAACCCTGACGACCCGGGGCAGGACCTGCAGCCGATGATGAGCCTGTTTTCAATTGGTCCGGCGGTGGCAAGACCGATGACAGTGGAAATCGAGGTGAACAAGACGCCGATCATTTTCAGATTGATACGGGAGCGGCTGTGTCGATCACAGGCGAACGGTCCGCACGTAGACTCAACGACCTAAAGCTTATTGGGTCAAACCTCACGCTGTTCACGTACACCGGCGAACAGATAACGCCAGTCGGGAGGACAGCCGTATCTGTGGTTTACCAAGGCCAGAACGCTGCGCTCACGTTGTACGTGGTGAGGGGGGAGGGGCCCTCCCTCCTGGGCCGGGACTGGCTGACTCGCATTAGGCTAGACTGAACGGCGCCAGCCATTCACCTTGGACAACCCGTGCCGAGGCGATTAGAGAATCAGTTGGAGGAGATTCTTCCAAAGAATCAAGATTTGTTTTGCAGAGAGCTTGGACAACTCGAGGGCATGCAGGCAAAGCTTTTGAGGAAGGAGGGAGTGGTCCCTCCCTTGAAGCCCGAGTGCGAGGTGCCGGTGGCAGGGGCCACGCGGATACAGAGTTTGTGTCTGTTCCTTGCTTCCTACAACTACGATATACAGTTCCGGAGCAACGGGAAGCATGCCAACTGCGATGGTCTCTCGCGCTTGCCGTGCACGGAGGGTCACGGGAAGCATGCCAATTGCGACAGTCTCTCACGCTTGCCGTGCGCGGAGGTCCACGGGAAGCATGCCAACTGCGACAGTCTCTCACGCTTGCCGTGCGCGGAGGGCCACGGGAAGCATGCCAACTGCGACGGTCTCTCGCGCTTGCCTTGCGCGGAGGGTCCAACTTCGTTTGAGTCAGCCGACCAGGTTGAGGTGCTTGCACTGAGCCAAGCCCAGAGCGGGCCGGTCACGGCCAAATGGGTCGCGGTGGAATCGGCTCATGATACAGTGCTTGCCCATGTCGTTCAGGCGATTTCAACAGGGAATTGGAGCGAGCTGCCTTCAATGTGGGGAATGAGAGCGGTGGTTCCTCCGAAGTTCAGGCAGTATTGTTCGCAAGAGCTGCATGTCAGTCACCTTGGCGTCGTGAAGACCAAGGGTCTTGCTCGCAGTCTGTTGTGGTGGCCGGGATTGGATAAAGACATTGAACGAATGATTAAGCATTGCGCTACTTGTCAGGCAGATGTCGACAATCCGCGTGTAGGCAAAATGTGTTTGATTGTGATCAATGCGTTCTCTAAATGACCGGAGCATGTGGTTTTGCAGAGTGCATCGGTGGAATCATTGGCTAACATGTTGGACCGTGTTTCGCATAAAGGGAAGTTTGCATCTGCGCAGACAGTGCTTGATGTGTTTTCGTTACCATGTGGAAATGTAATATATTCAGCCACCGTTGATCCTGCCATTCGTCCATGTGGACGGGCGTTGCGGGCTAGGCTGGATTTGCTGCGACCTGGAGGGTCAGTGGTTGGGGCGGTGTCGCGCCCGGTGCCGGTGTGCGGTTTTAGTGTGGGACAGCAGCGCGTGGGACAAATGCATGATCGCTGTTCCGTGTCACCCCCCCCCCCCCCCCGTACCGAGTGACATGGAGCCCCTACTTCTGATGTCGCCGTGGCCAGACGTTGCATCGCCAAGGTCAGACGTGCCGGCGCCCACGGACCTAGCGGACTCGGGGTATTTACCTGATTCAGTCCTGCCCGGGGGAGACGGGCCAGCTTGTTGGCCGAGGTGGGGGCGCTTGTTGTGGCAGTTGGGGGGGGCAAGTCCGTCGAGGGTGTCACCTCGACCTAGCCAGGAGGCGTCTGAGCCTGGGCCATCTGGCGGCGCTGGCTGCCCAGGGCGGATTAGGAGACGACCGCAGTACTTGGAGGATTTGGCATGATTAATGTCATTTTGTCACTCGTTGATCTTTGTGTCATTTGGTGTCATAGTGTCAATGATTTTTGATTAGTGTCATTTTGTCATTTATAATTGTCATTTTATAATTATAATTGTCATTTTATAATTATAATTGTCATTTTATAATTATACTTTTGGAAGGGAGGAGTGTGCTGTATGGGCGTGGAGTGCTGTAGGAGCGTGGAGTGCTTATGATAGTAGTCACGTGGTTAGGGGTTCATATATCTTTACGCGCCCACCAGAGGCTCTGAGTGGTGTACATCCGAGCACGCAATAAAGCAGAGTTACTACTACACTCTCACTCTCCGTGTCTCACTGCACCTCGGACACGACAGGGAAAAGCTGGGCCAAGGGAGAAAATGCAAGGGATGTGGATAACGATGAGGGGTAGGGGAGAACGCAAGGCATGGATACACAAGCAATTTTGGGAGGGCTGGGGGATGGTCTAACGGGTGTAGAAAAGATTATGGTTTTGGATGGGGGACGATTTGAAATGGTGGTGAACAGCTGTCTTGAAGACCTGGAGGGAAGAATGAGATTGAAGTTGGTTCCACGGATTGGGAAGAAAAAAAAAGGAGGAACGAATGAGTGGAATGCAATGGTTCTGCATTTTGGCAGTTTCACAAGAAGGGGGTTTACTGGTGGACCACGTGCATACTGCAGACACCGAGGGGAGGGGGAGGGGGGGCAAAGCACGGAGGAGGGCAGAGGGTGCAAGACCAGAAAGGAGGCAAAAGAAGGCCCTGACCTATCGGCGATAGCAAAGTGATAGGCCCAGACTTAGCTTCTTGGTGAGACATTCCAATGATCATGAAAACCTTGGTTTACACAACGTCAAGCTGAACAAGGTGCGATGCAGGGACGCCAGCCCAAAGGGGAGAGCAGTATCCCATCAAGCTATGATTGAAAGCCTTGTTGGTGGATAGGAGTTCAAGTGTGCCAAGGAATGACCTTGCACAACAGAGGATGCCCAGCAGTCAAAATCAAATCCTTACTTTTCTCCAACTGTCATTTCGGCTCATCAAGCCTGCACAATGGTTGCCAACATGTGGTGTTTGTCTGTGCTTTATCCTATTTTTAAATGCTGAGCACCAAGCCAGGAAGCAGCACAGACCATTTTTTGAAGACTTTGGTTTGAACCACTGACCGACTACATTCAGAGTGGACGCTCTAACCATTGCACCACCGAGCCCGGTTAATGCAATAGAAGGCAGGACCATCCAGCTTGTGCTGAAGCATACCACGAAAGAGCTTATCCTCTTAATTGCAATTCAAAAATGCACATAAAGTTCTGACTGTCTCCATATGTGGAATGAATGTACTGTACAGTACAGTACAGTACAGTACAGTACAGTACATTGCCAGGAAAAAAATATTTATATATATATATATATATATCTGTTATTGCAGAACAAGAGAGCTGTCCACTCATAAGTCTCCAGCAAACCAGCAGCTGGAGGATAGGAGCAGTTATGGTGATGCGACACCGCAGTTTATGTGGTTTCAGCCCCTGCCACCAAAATTTTGAATTTGGCCAAGGTCGTGATCTGGTGGGTTAACGTCCACCAGCGAAGGCACAGCACATAGGACATCGATCGTCACATCTCTTCAAAACAGTTCAAAAGCAACTAAACTGCCTCTGAGCTATCCTGTTAACCGAGGGATGCAATGGCCATGAACCGATATAAAAATTGAGGGAATAGGAACAACATTAAGGGAGTAAAGTAATTCATAACCCAATACCTTGAACAGCAGCAGGACATAGGATTAAGACGAAGAAGAAGATATTCTCACAGCTGGAGATTTGCAAGAATGAAAGTAGATTTTGAGATTATAATTAGCCTTAGGGTTATTCCTTTAACCTTTCTCAATGACCTGTGTGAAGAACATCAGAATTAATTCAAGGATGTTGCTGTAGAATACTTTGCTCCCACTCTGATATTGTTACGAATCTGGAAGCCATTTGCACACCGACAGACAGCAGTCCACGTAGCTCAGTTATCTCTAAGTATGTGTTTATAGTTAGGGCCCCACCCCCTATGTCTAACGGGAACTACATGTGTGTGCTGCGAGGTTTCTTTATAGTTAGTTTTTTTTTTTACAACAAACCCCCTTCACGTCTCTGCACCATTGACTCCATTGCCCACGTGTTTTTGGCTGAAGGCGTGGGCGGAGTCTCCATTCGCTTCAGATTGAGGCTCCACTCCGAGGAAGGGCATGGAGCATTTCCTCCAGCCAAAGGGCGAGCAGGGCCGAGGCGCCCCGACCAATGAGGGGAGGCCACTGATCGCCCGACAACCCCTCGTCCAATAAGGAGGCGAGTGGGAGGGGAAGAAATCCCTCGGACCTAGCAAGAAGAGGAGAGTGGTTGTCAGGACCAAGGTACGGGAGTCATCGTGGCGATTGGCTTGGTCTTGGTCATGGTGGCTTTTCGTCTGCGGTCGTGGTGGCTTTTCGTCTGTGGTCCTTCACGGTGGCTCATCATAGTGGTGGAGGCCGAGCAGCCAGGGTCGTGGGCCCGTGGATTTCGGAACGTGGGTTCGAGTCCCACCGTAGTGGTTGAAGTACGGGGTGACCGCACAAGGCGGAGAGGTACCCGACAAGGCCCTGGTCCCCAGCTCGCCTTTCCCTCCTGGGTTGAGGGACCGAATAAAGACCCCATGGGGTCCATTTCTTTTGGGTGTGTGTGTGTCCGTGGGCCCCGTCTGTAAGTAGAAATTGTTGAGTGCGTTTGTTCATTGTACATTGCTTTTATTCGGATAACTCTGCTCTTTGTGCTCCCCTGCCTCCCTGATAAATAAAACCCCAATTGTTCAATGTACCAGCTCGTTGTCTGTCACGTTCTTTCATTGACCCAGCACGGTGCGTAATGAGAATTAGAGAGGCCGTGTGCCGTAAGTTGTCATTGGGACCGGCGCGGCTCTGGTAACTCCTGCTCGGTACGCCGGACCCGAGTCGGTACATGCGACTCGGTTCAGACAGAGTCGGCCGAGGGTGTGGTTTCCCCGGTAGTGAGACGGCGTGAGTACTTAGGTAAATTGGAATTAGACAAGTGGACCATACCTCATGCCATCAAAATATTGGCGACCACGGTCCTTTAAGTGACCCGTGACCTTTCGGAGTTGTCCGGGAGTCACGACCTAAATTCCGGGTGTTCGGTGGGAGATGGCTCTACTGCTCCCCCTGGTGGTTGTTTATCGCCGCCGAACCCCGGCCCACAACAATATAAGAATGACTTAAGTAAATAAATTATTCTTGAAAGCATTGCTAATAAGCAGACTATGTCTTTACAACCTCCTTCTTCTCTTCTCTCAGCACAGTAAACGGTAAAATTCTGGCATGTCCGTTTCATTTCTGACCACATGTGCAAAACATTACATGAAACTTACCTTCTCCTCCTCCTCAGTTCATCATCTCATGCTCTCAACTCCAGGACTTATTATACTGCCTCGTGGTCTCTCCCATTCTTTTACATGACCGACTGCACTACACCTGCTGACCACATTCCCCTTTCACCTACAATTCCTCTGCTCAAGCTGCGGTGCATCCATGCATTGTACTCGAGCTCGTTTCGCCTTCGACTCCACTCTGTTTGACAATTTGATGTCTCGTATCCATTCCGCTCTTCCATGAGCTTGGAAACCTGTATTTAAAATGTTTAAAAAAAAAATAATAATAATAATAATAATAAGTACTTCATTTACACAATGAAACAAGACTGTTTGAAAATTTAATTCATGAGTAAATTTGGAATGACAAGATTAAATTTTGATATTGAAGGCCTGGCCAACAGATTCCATGACCAACCTGAGCTCAGCTCACAACTTAAGCAAAGGGTCTTCCATTGTAACCAATATTCTGTGGAGCATTGTTCTGGAATGATAGGTACATTCTGTCAACGAGAAGGGAGGAAAAAAAGAAAGAAAAAGTGTCAACATTATCGGTATGTTTTTTTTCTTCTTTCATGTGCAGCACACATATGTGGGTAGCACCATTTCCTGGAGACCAGCAGTGCCGCTGATGCAGTCTCTGCTGTAGATTAGAGCAGGAATTTGTAATTTGGTCAGGGTGTCAGTGATAACTCACCTACTCTTCGCAGAGGACAATGTAGGATCTTTAAATGTTCACCAACTAATGCCAGTGGAAGGGACTCCCAGTTTAACGTCCATCCGAGGGACGACACACACATTGATGCCTCGCCCTGCCTGCGAAACACCAGGACGAGTGTTTATAGATGGGTCAAGATTCAAATCTAGCCGAGACAGCTCAGAGGGGACTGTCTGTACTTCTATGCTATCCTGTCAGCCCGATCAGTATGTGGGAGAGTTAAAGTTTAATGATCCGTGAAAAATGCAGCTGTCACCCCCAAATCTGATTTGGCCCTTTATTACAATCACTATCCTCATATTTCCCCTCCTCTCTCAAATCGCTTCTCCCTCTCACCTGTCTGATGGAACTGCCAGCCGAGATTTCACCATCTGGAAGATCTTTTTATGAGCAATTTTGGGATCCTTCAGTTCCCCAATGTTTCCCAGTGTGGCCAAGGCACAGGGATCACTGCTTCCACCAAAGGTCATCAGCTGGTCAGGAATCACATGCACGGCAATGTACTGTGCAAGAAGAAACAAAGGAGAAACTAAAGGTTGAAGAAACAAAACTATGTGGGTAGGCCTGCAGTAGCAGGGATGCTACTTTATACCACATGATTTTCCTGCCTCTGCCATGCCCCAAAAATTTGTGACGTCACATAGGCACATTCCATAGCAAGCATCACTGCCCAACAGAGGAATTGGAGAGATCTGATAAAAGCTTTTCTCAATAAAATGTCAAGAAGTCTCCGATTTCAAAGTTTAAGAAAGGGCCAATTTCAAAATTGTTTTGTTTGTTTTCACCATTTTTTAATTTCACACCAGACATGAGCACCCACTTTCAACCACACATTAGGGTGCCAATATCACACCAGTGTCATGTTGGAGTTACCTTCCAGCTTTCACGAGATACACACATGGCGTTCTAAAGGTTCTCAGAACGAGATACGGTACAATAATCCAAGACGTGCCAGCATTTAAATTTTTCAATGTAGAAGTGCAAATAATTACTGATAATAAAAACATTTCCTTACCAATATGGGACTTTGCAAATCAAATATGAATGCTAACTAAATAAGGCCTTTTGTGCATGCGGTGTGTGTGTGTGTGTGTGTGTGTGTGTGTGTGTGTGTGTGTGTGTGTGTGTGTGTGTGTGTGTGTGTGTGTGTGTGTGTGTGTGTGTGTGTGTGTGTGTGTGTGTGTTTTTACACGGACTCTGTTCTGCTTAACGGGCACCTTTAACTTACCGTTACCAGCACGAAATGTGTGATCCAGATCGTCTTTTAAGCATAATATTCGGCATTTAGATGTTAGACGAAAGAGTGGCAATTTCACGGTGGTTAATCATAATTGTTCGGTTCCTGAATGCAAATCAGACTCACGGAAATATCCTCGAGATACAGAGGTGTCCATTTCCTGTTAATACTGTTACGGCCCAGGGTTCGGGGCTTGCCACGAGGAGAAGCACTTGAGTTTCTCCCAAACACTCAGTCCTGAGGCTGCTGACCACATATAACTCCATGGCCCAACAGGCTGTAGTACTTGCACAGCCGTAGCCACTTAACTTGGATTACCAGTCGAGCAGGGTTGCATTTCGACGTTTCCGCGATACCTTTCTATTGGCACGACAACCTAACTGGAGGCCACACCCACGACACCACACCTGGTGATGTGCTGAGCGGAACGGATAGGTACAGCACGAGATAACAAAGCAAATCGAGTAGGGTACAACTTCCTGTCTAACTACACTTGCACATCGTGTGGGACCAATGAAGGAAAGGACAACCGAGACAGATTAGAAATAACAACAAACAATCATTGATTACAAACACACAAGCAATCATTGAAAAGCGAGTAATTACAGGAAAGAAAGCAAAAAGGCTCATAAGAGCAGATTTAATGAAAACATGTTCTTTCTTTATACAATCTTACGTAAATAAGAGACTTGGCCATCATTCCATCAGGGGAGAAGAATAAAACAAGAACTTGAGAAGAAAATAAAAATATGGAGAAAATAAAAGTATGGTCGATTATTTTCTCCCTCACCTCACCTCACCTCATACAACCCAACGGGGCTGCACCAGTCCAAATACACAAGAGATTGGCATGGTGGGGGGGTAGCGAAAAGATGGGGAAGATGGGCAGTGCGATGGGACACTCAGCCACGTCCCTGAGGTGTCCAGACCCAGCAGGTAGGTCCTCTGTGGCATGAAAGATATGTGACTTGCCCTGCTCTGCCTCAGCTTCCTCCTCAGGATGTCGCTTCCCCCCCCCCCCTGTCTTTGAGCCTTCTGCTCCTCACAGGACAAGGATAAGCTTTGAGCTCCTTTCTGCTCCAAGGACATGGCTTTTTCCCCACAAGGACGAGGACCAGCTCCAAGCTTCCCTCTGCTTATGCACTTGTCTTCTTCCTCTTCATATGGATTTCTCCATGCGAGGCTCCTTCTCATTGGTGCGCATCCAATGGGGGCAGGTCCATGACGCAGTTTGTGGAAAATGCCACCCTTTGAGGGAACTTTCAACATAGCCCCAGCTGCACCCTTTGCACACAAAAGACACCGTGGGCGCCCTCCAGCCCCTCCTTCACACACAAACATCCGTACAGTCTACAATGTAACCTGCCTGCGAGATGTGCCACACCCCACCATGCCCGGGAAAGGCACCAAGAACATGCATGTGAGAACAGCCACAGTCCCATGCAGTGAAGGTAATCCGATCAGGCCGAAGGATTAATGACCACAAACAGACCAAATGTGCCCAACTAAACAATGCACGAATGGAGTGAAAACGGAGAGGGATGCTGCCAGACTGAGGAATGGCCACAGGGCCGAAGGTAAGACCAATGGGGTGGAGGAGAGATTGTCGAAATAAACTTTGGTGAAGGGGATTATTGGTGGATTGAGAAAGGCAGAGGGGGGAACGGACCGATGGTGTAAAGGAGGGGTTGCTGAGAGGAGCAGGGTGGGAGGGGGTGGGGAAAATGGACTGATGGGGTGAAGGAGGAAAGATTGAAAGGAGCAGGGGGGGGGGGTAAGGAAGACATCACACCGGAGAAATACAAACGAACCCCAATGCATGCCATCCGAACAACCCTTAGACAAGGGGCCAAGGACTATCTACACATCGACTAATGAAATAACTGATCCTCGGGTCACCTACGTGTCCATGTATGCTCTCCCTCTGGGTAAGCTTCCAAAACCGTAACAATCCAATTTGTGGCCACAGTGACTAACACACACACACACACAATTTCGTATAATTTATCTTATTTATTTATTTATTGGGCGAGATGGCTGAATACTCTGCTTCCTCCGATGAGGCATACAGTGATTGAGATTGACCGAGATGTGACATTCTCCAGTGCAATCGACAAGGACGTCGACAATAATGTGCGAGATGCAGAGGATGAAGGGACGGCTGAATACTCCTCTGATGAGCTGGACTGAGAAGCGGCATTTTTAAATGCAATTTAATCATTAAAACAGAATCGTGGTTACATTTCAGAGTACACTGGTGTTTCCAAGCACTTCATGATCAACCAAATGCCATTCAGGCACATACTCACCCTTTCTTGTACGACCAACGACGCCTTATGAGTTTTGTGAGATATTTGGGTTTTCTGCTTCAGCTTCATCTCAGGGGCAAAAGCGTTGACATTTCCTTCTCTGTGTCGTACCACAAAGTGGCTCTGGATAAATTTCCGTTAAAAGGACAGGATTTTCAACTTCGAGCACCTTTATCCTCTCCAGATACCAGGAACCACACCTCAGGTAGTTTATACAGATCAGCGACTCAACAGTTTGCACGTGAAGTTCCCAATTTCCTTCACGGTGAGATGTTATGAGATTTTTAACAAGAACTACGTGACATAAGAAAACTCTTTAATACTTGCACAGCTCCGATTTTTCACATTCCTCAATGAACTCCGAAGATTTTTGTTTACGGCTTTGCGTTTTCTCCAGCAGCTCGTCAAAGTGCGCTCGATTCTATTTTCCATTGTCACCGCAGCACCTTCAGTTCAGCGATATCCAAAACGACATCGTGGAAATCACCACATTGATTATTCTCCCAGAAAGACTTCCACATCATGGTTGTGATTACTTCAGCAACTACGGAGTTCATTGAACACCTTACACCACAATCTTGAGAGAAGGACATTGGAAGGGTTACCCCCTCCATTTTTTTTATTTGGTCAAAGTTAGCCGAGGCGTCGCGTCGCTGGGCGGCACCACAGCCGCGGGGTCGCGTCGCTGGGCAGAACCACAGCCGAGGCGTCGCATCGCTGGGCGGCACCACAGCCGAGGGGTCGCGTCGCTGGGTGGCACCACAGCCGAGGGGTCGCGTCGCTGGGCGGCACTACAGCCGAGGGGTCGCATCGCTGGGCGGCACCACAGCCGAGGGGTCGCGTCGCTGGGCGGCACCACAGCCGAGGGGTCGCGTCGCTGGACGGCACCACAGCCGAGGGGTCGCGTCGCTGGACGGCACCACAGCCGAGGGGTCGCGTCGCTGGGCGGCACCACAGCCGAGGGGTCGCGTCGCTGGGCGGCACCACAGCCGAGGGGTGGCGTCGCTGGGCGGCACCACAGCCGAGGAGTGGCGTTGCTGGGCGGCACCATTTTGGTCCAAATATTGATGTTCTCCCACCCCGAGAGCATGAGTGGAAAATTGGATTGTTTGAGTACTGCGAAACTGAAGGTTTTTGGAAGTGCAAACATTGGCATAATTTGTGTTCAAATACATAATTCAATTAAAATAAATAACAACAAACATTTTAAAAGCTGCAGGAATTTTTTTTAATAAATTGCATCAGAGGAAGTGTATCGCCATTGATGCATTTGGATGCACAGTCTTTGACACCACCTAATTTAACACATTACACGGGGCCTTCATGCCTCTTGTTCATGTCCTTTATGACACGTTTAAACACAGGAAGTTTCCTGTTTGGAATGATTTTAAAATTTCATTTGAATGCCAGACAGACTAAAACAATTATACTTCTCGTCTGTGCGCATGCATGCTTGGGACAAAATTTCTACCCGAGATTTCCTTTGTTAATATTGTCCACCAAAAACTACCAAAGGATGAACAATTAAATTCCGTGCATCACGAGTCGAGGTTTGGCGGCAACATTCGCAATGAAGACCTTTTGCCGTACTGAACGAGCAAATAGATGTTTTAACTTGCGACGGAATAAAAACAAAACAAATTAATATTGTAAAACCTAAACTTTACACAACCTGGATCACGGCTCGTGCATTTGATCACAACTTCAGCAAAGAAAGGTTGGGTGGGACACGGAATTATGGAGCACGTCAATACGGGTAATAGGGGCACGGCATTTTGGGGCACGTCAATACGGGTAATAGGGGCACGGCATTATGGGTCATTCCGTGCCAACTCACCTAAATTTCAAAAAACCTCCCCAGGTCACCTCCTCAGATTTTGCTGGAAAAAATTCTTAAATGTAGATCTATATGGCTCTAACCACCATGCAAAAGATTAGCTTTCAATTCCTCATAGTTTAAAAAATATCTATCTCTAGAGACCTTTGAAATTTAGCCCTAAAAATGCCAAATGTGAAAAACGCATTTTTTTTCAACTTCAGGGGCTTACAATTTTATAATGGACTCCTCTAGAAAGTTAATATTGCAAATATTTACTAATTGGCATCCAAATTTTTCAATTATGGCATCAGATAGCCTCTGGGATGCATATTTCTCACTCTATAGGAAGCTAAAAATTGCTTTTGGGCCAAAACGAGCTAAATAAGGTGAAACTATAGTAGCCCTCCTGAAAATATGGAACAACTTAGAATTTTTTCCTCATAACACAGTGTATTATAGTGTCATTATTTATTCATGGATACATTTTTGTTGGGATAATACAGTTAGGTGATGAATTATAAAAGTTTTAACATAAGCCCTTGCCTCCGAGGGCTCTAAAATGGACCAATTTTGTCCCCTGGTTTGACCATGTGGTAAGGGATTTAGGATCTTAATTTTTTTTTCCTAAAGATTGCCTCATATAAGATGTGTCTACTGACCGAATAATTTTATCTAACGCCCATGGCTTCATATTAAAATTAATTTTTATTTACATGCACGTTTTTTTTTTATAATTATTCACTTTTTTCATATTCATGAGCTGATAAATCTGAAACTGAACATGCTAGCAAAGTGATACTGCAGATATTTATAAACTGGCATATGAAATTTAAGGATCTGTTATCAGAATGCCTGATAAGTGCATATGTTTATATCTGTAGGAAGTTTAAAATGCCACTTTGACCAGGAATGGTTAATATGCAGGGGGCATTAACTGAGGTTATGTAACAACTTAGATTATTCTTCTCATAAATTAATGATTATAAGCACACTTTTTATTCAAAAATAAATTCTTGTAATGATAATCCAAACATATGCTTGGGTTTTAATTTAAAAAACATGTCCTACAGTTCTCTATTTGGAGTCATTAGTTATGACATACACCACGAGATGGAGTAATGGTCTGTCACAACACTAGGGGCAGCACAGTCAACCTGTCTGTCTGTTTGTCTGTTTGGAGAACAAAGGAGAGGAGGAAACAAAGGAAATGGATGCAGAAAAACCTGGGCCCAGTGGCACAAGTTTGACAAGTAGATGCAGTGTTGGAACCAAATTAGACCAGGAGTGTTACAAGACCTATTATACAAGGAAGTTTGGACTAAAACAAGTTGCTGCTTTGGAGAAGAAGTCACAAGAATTGATTTCATGGAGTCCAGGAATTACTTAAAAATTACTAATATTCATTGTCTCTGTATATCTGTAAATAAAAAAGCTGCTACTCAACTAATCAAATTTGTTCTAATTTATAATTTGCAATAACTTACGAAAGTAATCATTAGCATGTATTTATGAATAAATAACATCCTTATCACTAATCTACTACATAAATGGCAGTCCTTCTGTCTGTTTGCTGTCTGTAACCAATAAGCTCCTAGACCAGTGAACCGATGTTGAAACTTAACACACATATAGACCTAATATAACATTCAGCTCCAGGATGCGCTAAGTGGCTTTCCATAAAAAATCCTGGAGGGTGGTTTAAAGTTGGATTTGAAAGTGAACGCAACACGGCCCTCTTTCGGGCCCCACTTCTAATTGTTACACCACTTCTTTTGATGAGTTATTTTGTGTTTTTTTTCCGGTGTGTTTGGGATGGTTTCATTGAATTTTTCAGTGAGTGTCAGTTTAAAAGGCGGCTAGCTCATGAAGGGAAGTATAGGAAGTGCTCCAAGAACAAGATATTTCAACCAAGAAGCACTAAGTGTTTTTCATATTAAACTTTAAAACCTAACCATTCACTGCACCGCTATATTTACCAGTTGCGACGACAATGATTGCTCCCTCGGCGTCACCCCATAAAAGAAGCCTTCCTAATTTTCTCCATACAACTAATGCCTCAGTCTAACTAGCGTGAGGAAAATAGGCACTTAGTCTTACCAGCAAATTTCCCGGGTATTACCAGGTACTTCAGCTCGTGTCTAATAAGAAGGATAATTTAGCCTCATGCGCACCCCTGCAAGTTCACCTTGTTTTGTACCAAGTGGACCAAATTGCCATATTTGGCTTCCTAAAACTAGGAGTACAGTCAAAGCTCGTTACTATGCCACCTCGCTTCTATGCCACTCTCGCTATTATACCACTTTTGCTCGGTCCCGACAAAATTCAATACAAAATAAATTTACTATGCCACCCCCTACTCTCGCTACCATGCCACTACTGTGTGACTGTTAAAAGGCACGAGTCGTGAAAAAGTCTGTATTGCGCAGTGCTCGATTATCACACTCGCGTCCAAAGGCGAAGCGACGAACTACAGTCCAGCTGCGCACAACATAACTCAATACGTACGCGCATAGTCAGACTGTGTCAAAACACGCGATAATTCTCCCCGATGCCAGCCACAACAAGCCAATCACAACACGCACAACGAGACACAAAAAAGCGCGAGCACACACAGACACGCAGGCACACGTACAACAGTGACATCATTTTTTTTCAAATTCAGCCCATAATGTCAGCTCAGAAACGCAAGTGAACCGACTTTACGCTGAAGGAGAAGAAGGAGATCATCGATGCTGAGAAGAAGGAGCCGAATCAGTCCAAGTTGGCCAGGGAGATTAGCAAGAAATGGGGCGTCGAAGTTAAGAGAACCACCGTGGAAGGGCATTCTCAGCAAGAAGGATGCAATCGAGGCTGCAATCAAAGCTGGATTTCCATCGAAGCGCATGAAGTTGACGCAGGCTCACGACCCGAAGCTTGATGAGGGAATGCCTGCGTGGCTGAAGCAATCAAGAGGACAGAATGTGCCTGTCAGCGGCGATCTGATCAAGGAGAAGGCGATGAAACTGGCCGAGCTGATGCACATCCCAGACTTCATGGCGAGCCGACGGTTGGTTGGGCAATTTCAAGAAGCGCCAAGGCATCACGTTCAAGACAGTGCAGGGCGAAGCTGGAGCGGTGGATTCGCAATCCCTTCTTGAGTGGCAACAACAGGTTCTCCGGCCCTTACTCGGGTAGGTCTCCGCAGACGACGCCTTCAACCTGGACGAGACTGGGCTCTTCTGGCAGCTGCTTCCGAACAAGACCATGGCTTTCAGGGGAGAGCGGTGTACTGGAGGAAAGAAAAGCAAGCAAAGGATCACTCTTCTGGTTGGGGCAAACATGAGCGGCAGCGAGAAGTTCCCTCTTCTGGTGATTGGCAATTCCAAGAAACCCGTGCCTTCAAGAACAAAGAGATCCCGGTCAAGTACAAGGCGAACTCGAAGGCGTGGATGACGGCGGAGCTTTTCGAGGAGATGTTGCGTGCGTGGGACGGACGACTCGGCCAGCAGGGACGCAGAGTGCTGGTCTGTCTCGATAACTTCTCTGGCCACCCTCCCGAGCTCGAGTTGAACAACATCCAACTGGTCTTCTTCCCACCCAACACGACAGCCAATTCGCAACCAATGGATCAGGGAATCACAGAGAACCTCAAGCGCCACTACAAGAAGCTCCTGCTAGGCCGCCGGCTTGAGGCCATAGATGAGGGAAAGGAGTTCAAGTTCACATTGCTCGACGCTCTACACATCGCCCGGCGTGCTTGGGAGCAGGTCGGCAAGTCGACGATCAGGAACTGTTTCGCGAAGGCCAAGTTCATCGAAGAGGAGATCCAAACTGAGCCACAGGATGCGGAGCTGCCCGACATCTGGGAAGCTCTGCCTGCCGAGGAAAAGATGCACGAGAACGAGGAGATAGGGCTGTCTGACTTTCTCGAAGCCGACGAGCACCTCGCGACTGGCGGGTATTTCACACTGGAGGAGATGCAGAGGAGATTCTGTGCAGTGAGGAGCCGGTGGAAAGCGAAGATGACGAGGTAACTGTCGAGGAGGAAATCGTTCCTGCTTCGAGGGGAAGCCCAGCGCGCTTGTAGCACCGTCCGAAGTTTATGCAGCAGAGAAGCGGGAAGCCCGGTGTGATGCAAGCGTGCGATCGGCTAGACAAAGAGATGCACGAGATCCGCCGAAAGAAGATGCGCCAGCCGACGATTCTTGAAAGCTTTGTGTGTCGTGAATTTCTCGCCATGCCATATGTTAGTGTGTGAACTCTGTTAGTGTGTGTATGTTCTCCGTTCGCTTCGCTTATACAACAGTCGTGCCTTTTACTTGCTGGAATAAATTTTGTCTAAAGATTAACTACAGATGGTTAACTTGAGAAAATAAGGCCGTTTTTACAAAATCTCGTTACTATGCCACTCTCGCTACTATGCCACTTTTGCTCGGTCCCGACGGGTGGCATAGTAACGAGCTTTGACTGTATGTACTTTCTGTAGACATTCTGATGCCACAATCTGAAATTTTGTATCTCAGTTTATAAAATTCTGCAGTAACTCTTTCCTGGATAGTTCCATTTAAGATTTACAAACTTCTGAATATGAAAAAAGTGAATAATCTATATATTAATACTGAAGGACCAATTTTGTGCTCCTCCTAGCGGTCGCGTCACGTTTTTCTCGGTACTGTGACCTGGACTGAAAGAAACTTCGTACCTGCAAGAGTGCATCGCACATAGTGGCAATAGTCAACTTTCAACTCTGAAGCAGAATAAACACTTTTCGTTTTACATTCGCTTACATGGTAACGTGTGACATCACCACTGAGAGGCGTAAGGACGTCATGACATCATCAGTCATTCGCTGACATCATTACGTCTGTCGTCGACAGACCATCACCGCTGAGAGGTGTAATTCCACTCCTCGAAAATAGCGTCTGCAATGTAAAACCCTCTTCTGCACATGCTGAGTACCTCAGAATGTGAATTTGACACAAAAAATGTAACAAGAAACATTGTATCTTCTATCTATATATTAATACTGAAGGACCAATTTTGTGCTCCTCCTAGCGGCCGCATCACGTTTTTCTCGGTACTGTGACCTGAGAAGTTTTGACACGGTGTTTGTACGTCAAAGTAGACACGTGCACATATCAGGGGACTTCTTCACAAGGAGTAGTGTACACCAAAATGTCGTGTACAAGGACGTTTTGTAGGCCTCATTCGGTAAGGGCATGGAGTACATCGACTGGGATCCGGCTCTTACAAGAGCCGCCACTGGTTGTCATATTAGGCTCATGGAACGGAATCCGTCTGTGACGGGGTTTCGGCTAGTCATAAAAAAAAACGTGCATGTAAATAAAAATTTATTTTACTATGAAGCCATGGGCGTTGGATAAAATTATTCGGTCAGTAGACACATCTTATATGAGGCAATCTTAAGAAAAAAAATTAAGATCCTAAACCCCTCGCCACATGGTCAAACCAGGGGACAAAAATTGGTCCATTTTAGAGCCCTCGGAGGCAAGGGCTTATGTTAAAACTTTTATAATTCATCACCTAACTGTATTATCCCAGCGAAAATGCATCTCTGGATAGATAATGACCCTATAATCACTGTGTTATGAGGAAAAAATTCGAAGTAGTTCCATATTTTCAGGAGGGCTCCTATAGTTTCACCTTATTTTAGCTCATTTTGGCCAAAAAGCCATTTTTAGCTTCCTATAGAGTGAGAAATATGCATCCCAGAGGCTATCTGATGCCGTAATTGAAAAATTTGGATGCCAATTAGTAAATATTTGCAATATTAACTTTCTAGAGGAGTCCATTATAAAATTATAAGCCACTGGAGTTGGAAAAAAATGCGTTTTTCACATTTGGCATTTTTAGGGCCAAATTCCAAAGGTCTCTGGAGATAGATATTTTTTAAACTATGAGGAATTGAAAGTTAATCTTTTGCATGGTGGGTCGAGCCATATAGATCTACAATTCAGAAATTTTCCAGCAAAATCTGAGGTGACCTGGGGACCCAAAGGTGAATTGGCACGGAATGACTCTTTTGGGGCACGGCATTATGAGGCACGTCAATACAGGGCGCGGCACATTCTGTTTTAATTCGTGCTGTGATGGGAAGCGCACAGTCCACGTGATTTAAAACAAGGTCGTGACGGTAAA
>NC_140976.1:40858367-40903367 GCF_056783735.1 Eptatretus burgeri
TCCTGGAGTTGGGCGACTTTTTTGAGGAGGTTGGTGGCAGGATTTTCACTCCGGCCACCGTAAAACCCTTCATTCTGCAAAACACGAGAAAAACACAAAGAAAATGGAAAACCCTCTCCGTGGGAGTACCTCTTGTGCAGCTTCCCCTCCGCAAGGCAGCTCGTTGAGTGATTAGATTGGGGCAAAGCCTTCAGGACTCCCACTCTTTGATGGTAGGAGGAAAACCACGGAGTTAGACCATTCCCGGGTTAGAGTGAGGTAGAGTGTGTCGGGGTGGTGCTGACTTGTCGTCCACCAGACGGCGGTCTCCTTGGGTTAACCTGAGGCGGTCCCTTTGGGTGGGTGCCTGGAATGTCCTATCCCTAAGAGAGGATGATCACCTGTTTCTGTTATCATCTGAGCTCAAGCGTTTGGACATCGGTATTGCAGCACTCTCTGAGGTTCGGAGACCGGATTGCGGCGAGATCATGGAGGGTGGTTACACCTACTATTGGTCTGGTCTCTCTGATGGTTACCATACCCAAGGAATTTCCGGCACGAGGAGTGTTATAACTGTTACTTGAAGGGTCATTCTGCAAGAAGATGCCGGAAGCCTTGTAAGAAAACGAACACAAATGTACTTATTGTGAGTCGTAGCAACAGTGACCAGGAAGACTCGCTTGGAGCTACCATTGGAGCCAACCATGTTAACAAGCTAGATGTCATCTGGATTCACCTTAAGGTGGCGGGGAGAAATCTACTTATGGAGTTGGACACTGTCTCGGCAGTCTCCGTCATTTCATTGTGCGAGTACTCTAAACTGTACAAACATCTGAGACAAGAACACTGCAGCTGTACTTCGTACTTTCAGCGGTGAGCAAATTAAACCAAAAGGCAAGCAATGTGTGCTGGTACAGCACAATCAGCAATCCGATGTGCTGGATTTGTATCTTGTGGACACTCGGGGCCCAGTCTTGTTGGGAAGAGACTGGTTGCGGAAGATTAAGCTCGACTGGCACACTGTCAAGTCAATACATGTCAACTCAACCATTTCCGGATCGACTGATGCTCAATTGAAACACTTACTCAACCAGAACTCTAAGGTCTTCAAGGATGAAGTTGGAGCTCTGAGATGCACTAAAGCAAGGTTGAGCCTGAAGATGAACAGTAAGCCAGTGTTTCACAAGGCTAGGCCAGCTCCATATGCATTGCATCCAAAAAATAGACTCTGAGCTTCAACGATTGGAACAGGCAAGTATTATCTCCAAGGTAGAATGGAGTGAATGGGCATCGCCTGTAGTCCCCGTTGTGAAGCAAAATGGAGATATTAGGCTTTGTGGAGATTTCAACGTATCGATAAATTCCTTACTTCAGGTGGATCAATACCCACTACCATCTATGGAGGATATACTGGCAACATTGGCAGGAGGAAAGAAGTTCTCCAAGCTTGATTTATGCCAAGCTTGTCTTCCGATGGGAATGGGAGAACACTCCAGGAAGTACCTAAGAATCAATACACACAAGGGTCTGTACCAGTACAACAGACTGGTGTTCAGGGTTGCATCAGCCCCTGCAGTGTGGAAACGTACCATGGATCGGGTATTGGCAGGAATACCAAAGGTACAATGTCTCATTGATGATATCATCATCACCGGGAATTCAGATGGAGAACATTTGCAAATTTTGGGACTGGTTTTGCAGAAGCTAAAACAGCACAACCTTCGGGTAAACACAGACAAATGTCTGTTTCTCAAACAAAAGCTAACCGATTGTGTGCATGAAATCACTACGGAAGGGTTAAGTAAGACATCCGACAATGTAAAGTAATGGACGAACCACCAAAGCCTAAAGATGTCCCACAACTTCACTCCTTTCTCGGGTTACTGAACTATTATCATTTCCTTCCGAATTTGTCAACACTTCTCCATCCGTTGCACCAGCTACGACAGAAAGGACACACATGGAGTTAGACAAACGCTTGCGAGAAGGCATTTACGGAGGTTAAAACTTTGTTCGCTTCTGATGTAGTGCTTACGCATTATGATCTGAACAGTCCTCTACGACTTGCCGGTGATGCATCACCATATGGTCTTGGGAGTGTACTCTCTCATGTCATGGAAGATGGTGAGGAACGACCCATAGCCTTTGCATCCAGGTCATTAACCTCATCAGAGAAAAACTACTCGCAGATAGATACGGAGGCATTGGCTCTTATCTGGGGAGTAAAAAAATTTCACCATTATGTTTGGCAGGATGTTTACCCTAGTCACGGACCACAAACCCCTGCTATCCATCCTTCACCCTCAAAAGGCATACCAGTGATGACAGATACACGTCTGCAGTGATATGCATTGTTTTTAGCTGCACATGACGATAACATTGAATACAAGAGTACGAATGATCACGGTAATGCAGATGCCCTGTCACGGCTTCCGCTTGAGATCATCCAGCCATCTGCAGAGGAGGATATGGATGCAGTTAATGTGTTTCACATGTCACAGATTGAATTAGTTCCAGTAACAAGTGATGAGATCAGACAGGAAACACAATGTGACATGGAGATGTCTCGAGTGTTAGAGTCTGTCACTCAGGGTTGGTCTCCAGAAGCGAAACAGATTCAACCTTTCTACAACCGGAAGGATGAACTGTCAGCCCATTGTGGCTGATGTTGTGGGGCATACAAGTAATTGTACCTCATTCATTGGGAAATCGTGTGCTGGGATAGTTTCATGAAGGACATATTAGGGTTGTAAAGATGAAGGCATTATCACGCAGCTACGTACACAATCGGTCAAAAGTTTTCGAACACCCCCATTTTACCAGTTTTTACTGAAATTTAAGCAGTTCAAGTCCAGGGAATAACCTGAAATGGTACAAAGCTAAGCGAAAAACTGCCAGAGGTTAATAAAAAAAGGTTAGGTTACCAAAAACTGAAAAATAATGTAAATTTCAGAGTTGTTAAAAAAAGGCCCTTTTTCAGGGAACAAGTAATGGGTTAGCAACTGCAGATATTCTGCAACAATTGAAGTACATTAAGCCTTGAAAGTTGATGCAAACAATTCCTACAGGTGTCCCAACTTTTGTTGATTAGTTGCAAACCCTGTGTCTGTATAAAAGCAGTGTTGGAACAGGCTGTGTTGCTCCACCCTCTGAAACATTATTTGGACAATATTGCACTGCAGGAAGTAGTATTGTTGTGGGCCGGGTATCGGCAGTGAGCACGACCGCTAGATGGAGCAGCAGAGTCGACTCCACCGAACACCCGGAATTCAGATCGTTACCCTCGGATAACTCCGAACGTACGGGTCTCTTACAGGACCGTGAATCGTCAATAATTCAGCCACGTGGTACAGGGTTATTTGCCAATCTTCAAAATACCAAGAGACCGACGTGGCGAGCTACCGAGGAATCCACACCCTCGACGGAGCTCGAACGGGACGAGTCGTTAGCGTGCTCGACCCGTGCGTAACCCGAGCGGATGGTTACCGAGGTCTCGTCGGTCCAAATGTACATCGACAGCAGCAACAGCCTTTTAATCACCCAACACGCACCGTGCTAAACCAATGAAGGAAAGGACAAAGACGAGCTGAAACATTTTACAATAGGGATATTTATTTACAATAATCGGGGGGAACGAGGGAAGCACGTAAGGGCAGAGTTATCACGACTAAGCAATGCAAGTATGTACAAGGCACTTAAACAATTCCTACTTATAGACGGGGCCCCACGGGCAGAGACACATGCACACACAGATACCCAGAAAGAGAGATGGACCTCGAGGTCTTTATTATTCCTTCAGCTCGGAGGGGAGTCGAGCTGAGGGACGAGAACGTGGCTGGCTACATGGGCCGCGAGCGCGCGGCTGGTCGTCCACCCCTTCCAGGAGCTCTGTTCACCAAAGGACGGACCAGGGCAGCCGAATCCTGCGGTGACGAGACGAGGTGAGGGATCGCTGCAACGAGCCTAGAGCCAGAGCCAGTGACAAGACGAAACCAGACCAGCGTCGAGCAAACCATACCAGCATCGAGAGATGCGTTCCACGAACCAGACTACGTGCTCGAGCAGACAGAGAACCAGACTAGCGCCAGCGAGATGGGATCAGACCACGCGCTCGAGTAGACGGGGCGCAATTATTTGTTCTTTTCCTTCGTCCCCTTCTCGGGCGTGGTCCGTTCATCGCCCATTGTCCACAAAATGATGCCAAGTCCGCTGATCGGACCGGGGGGGGGGGGCATGATGGCTGTCGCGGCCGACCGCCCCTCAAACAAGGAGAGGAATATGGTCCTGCATGGGATACGCCTATTGGTCGACCGTCGGCAACCTCGCTCGCATCCCCCGGATTGAGCGAGAGAGACTTTAGGTTCTCGTGAAATCCGCCCACGTACGTGCTGACACGCATGTGTGCAATGGTGCCGGTGGAGGATGGTGGAAGGAAGCAAAGGCAGATGTCGTCATTGAAAGTTGTTGTTGTCAATGATATAAAAAATCCTATCTATCAAAATAACTCCACAGCGCATGAACATCCAATTCTCACTAGACTAGGGATGGGGTCCGAACTAGAAACACACACTTACTGATATAACTGAGCTATAGGGTACGGCTGTCTGTCTGTGTGCACAAGGCTTCCAGATTCGTAACGGTATATTGCTATCATGATGGCAAGAAAAAGACAACTAACAAAGGAAGACAGACAGACCATTATAACCCTTCAAAGTGGAGGTCTTTCCTTTAGAGAAATTACAAAGAAGCCAAGGTGTCAGTGAGTACAGTTTCCTACACCATTAAAAGGCACTTGGAAACTGGAGGAAACTCTGACAGGAAGAGGTCTGGGAGACCCAAAGCCACAACACAATCAGAAGACAAGTTTGTGAGAGTCAACAGCTTGCGTGATAGGCGGCTCACAGGACAGCAGCTTCCAGCACAGCTTAACACTGGTCGAAGTAAGGAAGTCTCAGTTTCAACTGTGAAGAGAAGACTTCGAGCTGCAGGTTTGACAGGTCGAGTGGCAGTAAGAAAGCCATTGCTAAGATGGCAAAATAAGAAAAAGAGGCTCGCCTGGGCCATGAAGCACCGCCAGTGGATTACTGAAAACTGGAAGAAGGTCTTAAGGATGAATCAAAATTTGAAATCTCCGGTTCATCACGCAGGGTTTTTGTATGCTGTCGAGTAGGTGAAAGGATGGTTCCTCGGTGTATGACACCAACTTTTAAACATGGAGGAGGAAGCGTGATGATCTGGGGCTCTTTTGCTGGATCCAGAGTTGGCGACTTGCACAGAGTGACTGACACCCTGAACCAAAAGGGCTACCACAGCATTTGGCAGCAGCATGCAATACCCTCTGGTCTACGCCTAGTTGGTCAGGGGTTCATCCTACAGCGAGATAACGACCCAAAACATACCTCCAGGCGATGTCAGAACTACCTTAGAAGAAAAGAACAAGACGGTAGGCTTCAAATCATGGAATGGCCAGCACAGTCTCCAGACTTAAACCCCATCGAGCTGGTTTGGGATGAACTGGACAGAAGGGTGAAAGCAAAGCAACCTACAAGTGCAACACATTTGTGGGAACTTCTGCAACAGTGTTGGGAAGAACTTTCCAAACAATATTTGATTTCCATTGTAGAAAGAATGCCACGAGTATGTTCAGCTGTTATATCTGCAAAAGGTGGCTACTTTGATGAGTCAAAAATTTGGATTAAATTTTGTTCAACAAAACGATTCCATGATTTCTTTTTTTATCTGCAATTGTTACTTACAAAATCTAAAGATTTCGTAAGTATATTGATGACTTCCGTCATCTGTTTGTGTGTTTGTGTGTGTGTGTTTGTTTGTTTGTGTGTGTGTGTGTGTGTTTGTTTGTAGGCACGATAACTCGAGAACGGAAGAAGCTACCAATGTCAAATTACACCACGTGATCCAGGAGGGTGATGGCTCGCGCTGATTAGATTTTGGTCAAAATCGGTAAAAGGTCAAGGTCACAGTGAGGTCAAACATTCGATTTTTGATGGTTTGGTACAGAATCATCGTAGAAACTTCTGGTTTGCGTCGCTACCTTCTCGAGAGACAGCTTTTATTAGACAAGGTCAGAGGTCAAGTTGACGATTTCGTAAGTACCAGTCTATGACTG
The DNA here is from genome assembly GCF_056783735.1 of Eptatretus burgeri. Classification (NCBI taxonomy): domain Eukaryota; kingdom Metazoa; phylum Chordata; class Myxini; order Myxiniformes; family Myxinidae; genus Eptatretus; species Eptatretus burgeri. The sequence continues at coordinate 40,864,474 of NC_140976.1, forward strand.
CTTGTTTATTTGTTCTGTGCTTTAATTTCAGAGTGCATTGAAACATTAAACTGCTTAAATTTCAGTAAAACTGGAAAAATTGGGGTGCTCCAAAACTTTAGACCGGTCTTGTATGGTGGCCCTCAATTGATAAGGACATCGAACGGATAGCTAAGTGATGTGATTGGTGTCAGCTACATCAGAACATGCTACAGGTGTCACCTTTGCATCCATGGGAGTGGCCCTTGGGCCCGTGGCAGAGGATACACATGGATTATGTTGGGCCGTTTGACACTGTTACCGGTGGTGGTTGCCACATTCCAATGGCCAGAAATTTGTCACGAAATCAACTACGTCACAACAGACCATCATCAAACTGCGTGACATTGTTTTTTGTGAGGAATGGCACACCTGAACAGAATCCTTGAGAAAAATTTCAAAAAAAATTCCTGTCATTCTAAAGGGTTATAATGGATAACTCTAAAGGATTCTAGTGGGTTATGTCAGGGGGTTCTTAAGGGCAATTCGAAAAGGTTGCAAAGGGTAATTCAAAATGGTTGAAAAGGGTTCTAAAGGATAATTCTAAAGGGTTGTAAAGGGTAATTCAAAATGGTTCTAAAGTGCAATTCTAAAAGGTTGTAAAGGTCAGGTCAGGTACGGGAGCATGCGCCAGAGCAGCGCGTCACTGCGTCCACTTTCCGCTGGTACTCCAGGGGCCTCCGTCTGGCCATCCCCCAGGCCCATTCCCATCTCCTTGAGATTCCGATCAACCTGCTGCAACCACGTGGTCACGTGGTCGGCCCACTGGCCTCCTCCACTCACGAGACTCCCTCGCTGAGAGAATCTGGTGAGCAGGATCAGCGTCAGGAAAACGAGCCACATGTCCATACAGCCGCAGCTGACGCTCACGGACCATGCAGGTAACAAATCTCATTTGAGTCTCTCTCAGCAACCGCTTGTTGGACACAAAGTCCGACCAGCGATAGCCAAGGATTCTCTGAAAAGACCTGGTACCAAAGGAATTAAGTCTCCATCTCAGATCCGTGGTCAGAGTCCACGTCTCGCATCCAGAGAGCAAGACTGGAAGCACCAAGGACCTGAAGACTCGAACTTTCTTCCTCCCGCACAGGTACCGGCAGTGCCACACCCCATTATCCAGTGAATCCATGACTCCCCAGGCCCGACCCAGACGTCTATTGACCTCTGACTCTCAGCCAGCAGAGACATGAATATCACTGCCAAGGTAAGTGAATCTCTCCACGACCTCAACATGCTCACCACAAACAGGCACAGACAGGACAGCAGCATCCAATATGTCATTGAAAGCCTGAATCTTAGTTTTGACCCAGGAAACCCATAATCCCAGCGGCTCCGACTCCTCACTCAGCACCTCGAGGGCCCCCAAAAGGATATTTGAAGTCTCCGCAAAGATGACTGCATCATCTGCGAAATCAAGGTCAGAGATCTTGACATTCCCAAACGATGCACTGCAGCTTCATCTCTCCGACATCCTCCCTCGAATCCAGTCCATACAAGTGCTGAAAAGTGTGGGGGCCAGGACACACCCCTGACAAACTCCAGTAACAACTGGAAATAAGTCAGAGATGGTACCACCACATCTCACAGCACCCTCAGTACCAGAGTAGAGTTCAGACATCAGATCGATCAGTTTTGGTGGCACCCCATGAAGACCTGGAATCCTCCAGAGGGCATCCCGATTCACTGAATCGAACGCTTTACAGAGATCAACATTAGCTGCAAGCAGCCCCTGCCGAAACTCTCGTCTGCGTTCGGTGAGGACCCGAAGAGCAAGATTACGGTCAGTCGTTGACCTCTTTGGTGTAAATCCTGACTGCTCTGGATGCTGGTGCACAAGCAGATGGTGGCGAACCCTATCAAGAATTATCTGAGCAAAGACTTTGCCCGGCGCTGAGAGCAGCGTCACCCCTCGGTAGTTGTTGTAGTCTTGGCGATCACCCTTCCCTTTCAAGAGAGGGACAACAAGGCCCTTCTTCCAATCAGTTTGGATGATGCCTGTGTTCCAGGCAGAGCACAGAACTGCATGCAACGACACGAGTGCAGCATTTCCACCAGCCTTGAGAAGTTCAGCATGGATGCCACAGATCCCTGGAGCTTTACCCCATTTCAACCGGTTCACCGCAGCCTGTGCTTCCACAAGGGAAGGTGGACCACAGTTGATTGGAGGGTCAGCAACAGGGATTGTAACACCCCTGACGTCCAACGCGACAGCTGGGGGATCAGCCTGGTACAACCGCTCAAAGTAACTGGTCCAGCGGGCCTTCACTTCAGACTCCTCTGTCAAGAGCCTACCACTCTCTGCTCTAACTGCAGTACACCGAGGGATGGGCTTGGATGAACGCAATGCGCGAATTCTCCTGTAAGCAGGACGAGAATCACCTGTCCATAGGTGATGCTCTACCCCCTTACAGAATCCTCACACACAGGCCTCCTTGTCCACCCTCAGTGCACGTACAGTTTTACGCCTCATCTCCCTGAACAGCTGAGCTCTGCCATTCAGCCTGGTCCTGCGACTCTGGTCAATGGTATCCAGTGTCCCTTGAGAGACAAAATTCTTCTTTGCCCTATGGTGAGTTCCAAGACATCCACCGGCAACATCAAGGACGGTGGTCTTGAAGAACTATCAACGAGGACATGGTCAATCTCCTTTGCCACACCGCCAGCGTTGGAATACCAAGTCCAGCGATGAGCTTGTGGGCGCTGAAACCATGAACCAGCCTCCCGAAGTCCATGACTTCTTGCAAAGTCAAGGAACTTGGTGCCATTCTGGTTCATGGGAACTTAGTTGCAAAGGATAATTCTAAAGGGTTCTAAAGGGTTTCGTTCATTTCTAGGCTTTGCCTATTTCATATTGAAAATGCCAAACTGAACCACTTCCTTCGGACACGGATGACATTTTTCAACAACTTGTCTGAAGATGGATCCTCTGCAGATTTGATCCATCTCATCACCTGCTCTTATACCTTCACTCCTATCCCTCTCATAAATTTATTTCCTATCTCTGTTCTCACTCCTCCCTCACTTTCCATCGTCATCTCTTCTCTTCTCAATCTTAATTTTTCTCAATGTTTTAAGCCTCGTCCTCGTCCTCCTCGTCACGACTACCCACCCTCTCCCCGTTATCCTTATCCTTTCGATGTGTATGTAAATAGATCATTAAAACAAGGATAAATGTGTCCAAGAGCCGCATCCTAAAGGTTTTGTCTTCACCAGAAGAACAAGAACAAGAAGAAGAAGAAGAGGAGAAAAAAAACAACAACAACTACTTCCGATATTTAGTCACGTGCCTTGATTAAGCCAATAGCAAGACCCGTCATAGTGTATTTACGTATTTACGAAATATAGTGTATTTACGAAATAAATAGTGTATTTACGAAATTACAATACATTAAATGGAATAATCTTTAAATAGTAACGTGAACTTTTCGAAACTTTAAACAAATGTCCGAATATATTTAAAAGTTCATGATAGACGCTCTCAAAAGGAACCGTCAATGCGAGGATGTGTACAGGTGTTTAGTATTTAAGGAGATCCGGATCCTGTATATAAAAGGGCCGTGTCCTAAAGGTTTTAGAAGAAGAAGAAGAAGAAGAAGAAGAAGAAGAAGAAGAAGAAGAAGAAGAAGAAGAAGAAGAAGAAGAAGAAGAGAGCCACGCTTGCACGCGGCTAAAAATACATTTTCCCCAGTTCGCCACAGTGGATTTAATCCTTCCTTCACTCTTAACCACGTAGGTAAAAAGGCATCAATTTCAAATAAGACACCACAAAATAATTTTGTGCAAAAGTAAATTGCTGCGGTAAAATTATAAATTAGTAGCCGAAAATCATGGCAGGAGAAAAAAAATAAGAACATTATTTTCTTCCAATCATAAATGAAGTGAAAAAAATTCTTCAGGAAACAACGAAAATAAATCATGCGAAGTGTGGCGGGTGACGGTTCGGACGGCACGTTTCATGTATTCTGAAGCGAATTTCTTTAACGTCAATGTTATTCAATTTGTTACGAAAATCATGAGATTTTTTTGCGAGTTCCATTTTTTTTTAACGATGGGTGTGGTAATTAACGAGCGGTTGTAGTTGTTTTTAGGAGTGTTTTTTTTTCTTCCAGAAATGAATGAGTCGAGGTGAAGGACGAAGAATGAAGCAAAGATTCCAAAAAAAAAAAACAACAACAAGAAAATCGTTCGAGGACCGAAGTGATAGCAGAGTGTTGTTATGGCGGCCCGGCAGAAGCACCGTGGTTCCGCAAACGCCGTCGAGACGGCCGCTGTGCCCTTCAACGAGCGCGTTTTGAAGGAGGTTTACCGGTTGTACACCGACAAGAGCGACGGTACGGCCAGCCTGCTTATTTGCGCGTTTCGAGCGTCTTCTGTGCGGTTGTTGTCCGGCGTCCGGTACTTCTGTACTCGGTTGTGCGGGGGGTGTGCGGCGAGAGACGGACACCGTCTGGCGGCCCGGTGTCGTCTGGCCGAGTGCCCGGGCCGCTGACGTGGCGCCTCCGGGAAAGTTTGCCCGTCTGACCGGTTTGTTCCCTGTTTGTGTCCCAGTCCGTTCGACCCGGGATCTCTTGAACTGTTCTGCGACCGAGCGACGAGAAGCCGGCATGTTTTACTTTGGCGTCTCCGTCCGTTGATTTGCTGACATCTTGTAATTGTGTCCTTGTGTTTTTTTTTTTTTTAGGCCTCATTCCTCTCGCTCAGGGACTCGGTGCTCACTTGTTGCCCTCGAGGAAGAAGATCACGGTGATGATCTTGGGAAACCATTCCGCTGGCAAAAGTTCATTCATCAACTGGTGAGAGGGGACTACCATGTGGCGTCGTGCGTGCTGGCACAGCATGGTGTGGAGTTAGCACACTTACCTTTTGGGATATCAACTTTGGGTCCGGTTGGTGGTTTCCCAAAACGTGCCGTCCCTACGACGGGCTTTAAGCCGGCTGTCCCGTCTGCTAGTACTCGGTGGTGGACGTTAAATACCCCCCCCCCAACGGTGTCCTTCATGGAGAGTAGGAGAGTTATCGCCGGCTCTCTTTACAAATTACAAATCCCTGCCCTGACTACCGCTGGGAAGGTAAAGGCAAACCACCCGGTGCAACACTCCGCTCTGGTCGTGCATTGACAGCGATGAACCTGCTTTTGGGTGGAGCACCGCGGACAGACTGCTCCAAAATGTGGGAATGAAGTTGGCTTTGAAACTCAGCGTTGCTTTGAAGACACCGATTTGACGCCGGCTCTGGCTCTTCCCAAGCCTGGTGTTGGCCGAGCGGTTAGGGTGGCGGCTTGAGATCCCAGGGTCCTGAGTTCAAGTCCCGTTGGTTGCTGAATTAACACCAGGGGGTTGACTCAGCCTGTCGTCCTTCCGAGGTCGGCGAAATGAGTATCAGTGTACTGGTCCCGGTGTATGCCCCGGTTAGAATAGGTGTACCATATCCCTGTGTGTCGTAAGAGGCGACCAGGGTTGGCGTCGGGAAGGGCATCCGGCCATAAAACATTGCCTCAAGAAAAAGCCAAACCCCTGCACAGCAGGGGAAAATGGCTGTAAAAACGGTCATTTTTTTCGAATTTTCTGGCTCTTCCCATCTCCAGGTACATTGAAGAGCACGTGCAGCGGACGGGTGTTGCCATCGAGACTCGAGGTTTCACGTTTGTGACGAGTGGAAAGCACAGGGAGTCACTCACGGTGAGTCGGTCAGACGCGTCTTCGCGAGTGTCCTCGACCCGTCTCGATTCCGCGGCAACCATGGTCCGTTTCAAAATGACTCCACGGGCCGTCACCGTTTTATTTTGCAGGGCCATGCGACTTTGCACTTGTACCCCCATTTCAAGTCTTTGCAGGATTTTCGAGGTGAGTTGTCGGCCGGTCGTGTTTTGCAGCCGGAGCGCGCTGCTTTTGTTCACGCTCGTCGGAGTGACGGTAACGTGAGAGTCTCGTTGCTGGATAAAAACCAGCGGCAGGCCTTGGAAGCCTTTGAAAAGGGTGGGTTTCATGAGTTTTAGCTGTTGTCCTTCGTTTCTGTGGCCACCGTGTTGCCACGTTTTACACAATGTCGTACTCTGCCGTGGAACCTGGCAACTGGTAATCTGGTGCTTCATCTGCCGCTGGGATTTGCACGCGTTCCTCGCTGATTTGCGTGCATTCTGCGATTGTGTGGATTGAATGAAATGCAGTACTGTATTACTTTTACGGTTGGTGTTCTGATATTCTCAACGGTGATGCAAGTTGAATGTGCTGCATTTCATTATCCGTTCGGTGTTCATTGGGAGATGTACTTCCCACAGGGCTGTGCAGAGGCGACGCATTCACCTTGGAGCTGTCGAGTCTGGGGTCAGTTCCTGACCTGACAGTATAAACTGTCGGTTGGTGGTTCGTGGTCTGGGCGTTTCATCACAAAGTGTGCCGTCCTTCGGATGGACGTTGAACTGGGCGTGCTGTCCGCGGGCACTGGCTGGTGGACGTTCGATCCCATGACGTCTTTCAAGAAGTGGAGGCGAGCTATCACCGGCACCCTGAACAAATTACGGCAGGGAAGGCAGAAGCAAACCACCCAGTGTAATCCTTGCCGCCAGACCTGCCTTCGGGCAGAGCATCGTAGACGTGTACGACGATGATTGTCAGGATTAGGAATGGGGAGCAATCGGGAGTGCGATGCATTGCATTGAGAACAGAGTTGAGAAATTAAAGCTCCTCGTCTCCACCTGTCTTTCCTGCCGACTTCCTTTGTGATTTCGGTAATCTCCTTTCATCCCGTGCATAACGTGAGTTCATCAACTGGACTTTATCTCCATGGCGTGGCCCTCCGATGATGCTTATCGACGTAGCTACCGTCAGGCAATGGAATGGCCAATAAGTCTTGCATGATACAGTCCATCGCAAAGCCCCAGCTATGTGGTGGGAATATTGAATTTGCCGTATAGGTGCCTCCTGTCTCGAGAACGAGTAGCAGGACGGGCAGGAATTTGGAATTTAGCAATGCCAATGGCCCTCGCCCCAAATGCTGAGGGAATAGCGCAGAGAGGTTTGAGTCCCAACCCACCTTAAGAAGCATCTTATTTATTTATTTAATGGCATTTGATTCCAGACAGATTAAGATCCCACCCACTTCAGACCTTTGTGTTATTTGTGCCTTCCAGCCAAGAGTTGCATCATGGAGTACACCTTCTTTTGGAAGGAATCATGAAGCAAGCTGTCTTTTCTGCTGGCACACTCATGTTGACGTTTATAAGATCCTGTCTTATTTATTCATTTATTGCTTCCAACATCGATCTTCGGCTCAAAGTGGAGCTTGTTTCACGAGTCAAATGCAAGACAAATACATCGGTGTACTTTTGCGTTAATTAGAACATTAGCAGTCAATGGACAGAGCTCGAGTATGTATGGGATTCAAACCTAGGTTCCCCCTAATCATCAAGCACATGTTCAGATGAAAACGGTGGTGAACGAGTAACTCCAAAGTGACCGAAATCCGTGCCCGAACCGGCCCTGTAAAAGGTGACGGCAAACTTCTCGTTGCATCATTTGTCAAGCAAATTGCTTCGGCAGGAACTACTTAATTGGAGAATGGCATTTGTCGTGTCTTTATGAGGTCGAAGGGCCTGGCCTACCTTTCAAGCTGGTGAAACGGTTCTCTTCGAATTCCTCTCCACTTTATGGAATACTCACCTTACCTGTGAAGTAGCAGGTTGACGCTCTTTGGAACTCTGGTTAATCGTCGATGAGCAAATGCCTGGGCCCCAAGGAGCTGCCACAGTTAACACCACAAAACACATAGGTTGGATATTAAGAATGGATATGTTGCGTGAGATGTGTTGCATCTAGAATACGAGGCCCGGCATAACGCAGGCCTTTTCTTATCAAAGGTAAACGTCTGTTTGGGTCACAGTTGACATTGCCATTGCATTATCCAAAGCGTTGGGACAAAGAAGCGATTCTTCATTTATTGTGCTTATCGTCTTTTTGTTTTTGTCGTTTGTATTCCCTGCTTTGAAGGACCACTTTACTAAGCTATCAATTTATAACGATTGCTGTTCGTCTTTGGATAAATTATTGAGAGACCACGATGAGTGGTGACGGTTTGCAAAAAAATTAATCTTCTACTACCCCATGCTGTACATCTCGTCCCCCTCCCCGTCCAAAGCCAACAGGCTGCCTATCTCTTGCGTCAAATGATGTCATTGTTTCCTTGGTTACTACTTTGCTGATGTCAAAGTGACTGCTTATTTGGGAGGGGAGGCTTGGGGTGGAGGGGGGAGTGGGGGAAGGGGGAGGTGAACTTTGGGAATTTGAGGCGAAGGGATTGAGATGAAACGGAAGAGTTTGGATTCTGTTACTCTTGGAAGGCTTTGTAGTGAGTAGTCTGAAGGTTGTGATTTGTACAGGAGGAATCGTGAAAAGTTGGGTTAGGAGAGGGGATGGAATGTATTCATTTTAATAATGGACATTCGTGAAGGGAGGTTTGGGGGGTGGAAGGGTGGGTGAATGGCGAATGGTTTGTCGATGAGTAAACTTGTGAGTTGGAATGCAGATAGGCGTGAGAGCATGAAGTTCTAGAAATACAGTTTTCTTTTGAACGATGAATTTCTGGTCCCATCTTCGTGCTGCTTTACTTTCCCATGAAGCTTCGCGATTGACAATTTTTACCGTGCCTGCTACATAACGTGCGGCTGATACACCCTTTTGAGGGCAGATTTATTTACCTTGTCATTGTGGTTGGAAAAGGTGACTGAGCTTTTGCGAATTTTAAACTCTGTGACTCTGAACCAAGCAGGCATGGCTGTACCAGTCCAGCCCTTCTCTGGCTAGCTTTAGTCCAGTTAGGCCTGTTAAAGCTGCCAGTCGAAGAGCTGTGCTGGGCGGTCACTCACTGCACTCGGCACTCGCTTGATTGGAGACTGTGATAAGTGCAGGTAGGGTGAACCCAATGATAGTCTGAGAATAATTGTGGTGTCTGGAATTGATCATGAGTAGACTTCCCTCTCCTTTTGACCTTTTTTATTTTTGTTTTTATCTTGCCAAAACGAAGTTTTTGCAAGATATTGTTGCGGTTGAGGAAATTCGCAAACCACCATTCAGGTCCCGTAGGTGAGATATCTCTGTAAGTACATGTGTAGTTATCCCCAAACCCATTGTTTAGAGGGAATAAATGTGATTCATTCGGGCTGCGACGCTTTGAGATTAGCCGTTTTTCTGTTCTATCTTTATTTTGAACCAACCACGCTCTAACCATCACACAACAACAACAACGCCAACAGCCACGATCTTTACCTTCACAACTCGCTCCCGCAAACATCGCATCACTACCATTCCAAATGGCACCATGGCCATAAACCACCACCATAAACCCTCCACCACCTTCACCTCTCTCCTTTTGCAGCCATTCCCGCACCACCTGTGAGCACCGAGCGTCGGGCTGTCCTGGGCTCGTACAAGATACGCGCCGAGCCGCGAGTGCAAAATGCGGCCTTTCCGAGGAGAATTTGGATCAGGAATGCTACACGCCCACTTCTGATCTGTCCAATCAGCAAGCGCGGGGCAGTTTGACCCCGCCTCTAGGCACGTCTGTGTGGAATTGAGATATGCAAATTCTAGGATCAGGGGAGATTCACGCCCCTTTTTCTCCGTCCAATGGGCGAGCGTGGCTCCGCCCCCGAGCTCGTTCTGATCCGGAAATTTGCATATGGGTTCTCCTGCCAGCCTATAAAGCGCCGAGCGCAAGGCGAATCTGGGCAGAGTCAGTTTTGGAAGAGCGGAGAGTGGCAGAAAAGCAGTCAATTTTGGAAGAGCGGAGAGTGGCAGAAAAGCAGAGTCAGTTTTTGGTTGGATAGCGGAGTCGAGTCGGGAGGCGAGGGCGTCCCGGTGGTTTTCGGCAGTCGGCTGAGGAGAATTGAGGGAAGAGTCCGAGGCAAGGAAGACGGCGGTCGGCGATGAGGTCGCGGTGCAATCGCTCGTCACGGGACCCAAGCAAGCCAGCTATACTCTTTCCCCAGAGCATCAACAATTCCCTCCCTCTTTTCCCCCGCGCTGAGATAGTGCGAAAAGGGGGCCTCGTTCCCACCCCACTCCAAGCGGTTCCAACGAAACCCGCGAAGGAGCACGAAGTCGGGGCACCGCCGCGCTGCCACCTTTGCGGCTCAACACGAAGACGCGGGTAGGACGCACCCGATCTCGCGGACCTGACCGCTCCTTCAGGTCCCGCGCAAATATTGGCCCACAGGCCCCGTCTGCCCCCTTGTCTTTGAGGGTGGCCTTTTCTTTTGCTTTTGAGTAAATGTGTGTCGGCGCCGTCTGTGAAGTAAAACTGTTTAAGTGTTGCCGTGTGCTCGCGTAGTCGGTAGTATCTCTGCGTCATTGTTTCTTTTGTAGCATTTGATATATGTGCATTCTGTTTGGCTGTATATGTGTGCTCTCCGTGTGCCGCGGAATAAATGTGCATCATGTTGAACTGTTTTCCCGTTTCGCTTCGTCTTTTCTTTAATTGAATCTCCATCTTGCTTCACGTAAAGGATTGGTAGTGGGCTTAATACGCCCGATAATTAATCGGAACCGTTGAGGCCGACGATAACACCGCTCGGTTATCCCGATAGTACGGAATGGATCGCTTAAGCGGCCCGTGTCCGGAGTCGACCTGCGGCGAGGTGCGATCGCCCGGTCTACCCTCCGCGTGGGTACTTAGGTAGGTAGAGTTTGGCGAACAACCCTATCCCACGCGGGTGGCCGATTGGCACGATCGTGGTGAGGCCGAAAGGCCCACCCGTGACTAGCTCCCGGCGTTAGTCCGAGAGGGTCACGACAGAATTGTCCGTCCGGTGGGCGACGTACCGCGATTCGAGTCACGTGGCCGTTCGCATGTCAGCAGGCGCGAATTCGCAACAATATGTTAGTCAGCTTGTATTTTTTTTTTTTTTTTTTTTTTTTTTTGTCTGTAATCACGTATAAAAAATTCTGCAGAGCACAGTTATCATTGGAAATTTTGGTAACTTCTCATATCAGAGGCCTATAGAGGTCCCTTTCAACGCACAAAATTTTGAAGGTCAAGGTCACTTTGTCACAAATCAGGGGAGTCGACGAAACCCTTATTTTTTGAGTAATTTTAATCGAATCGTCTTCAAACTTCATCGGAATATAGTTCATCATCTGGCGCTCAGCTGATTAATTTTTGGTGGTGATTGGCCTTGACCTTCATATGTTTTTTTTTTTTTTTGTCTGTAATCACGTATAAATCACTCTGCAGAGTACAGTTATCATTGGAAATTTTTGTAACTTCACATATCAGAGGCCTATAGAGGTCCCTTTCAGCACATAAAATTTTGAAGGTCAAAGGTCAAGGTCACTTTGTCGCAAATCAGGGGAGTCGACGAAACCCTTATTTTTTGAGTAATTTTAATCGAATAGTCTCCAAACTTTACGGGAATGTAGTATGTGGTCTGGCGCTCAGCCGATTAGTTTTTGGTGGCGATTGGCCTTGACCTTCATGGTTAGCGCCTGAGGTCAAACATATTTGACCCCAAGGTCAAATTTTCAAGTTTTAGGAACCATATCGTGTAGTACCTCAAATTGAACACCTCGATGAGTGCTTTCTAGATATGTCAATCTTGAGACATTATGATGTCATTTGGTGACGTTAGGAGGCAAACACATTTTTCATGGTTACTCTGTAGAACGATTCTCATCGGAATCTCTCGTAGGCAGATATTCCTCAAGGATTCGCTCCTGGTGGATAGCAGCTCTGTTCACCTCAGTGTGACCTTAAAGAAGTCACACGTGGTTACCTTTTGGCAAGATACGGGTCACCCTGCGGGTGACATTGGTTTATTTTAATTTTTTCTCCAACCCAACTGCCCCAGGTGTGTCCGAGTACCTTTCCACAGAAGTGTCGACGTCCAAACAGAAGGGGTTCAACCTGGTTACTTTCATCGACACGCCAGGCCTAGTGGATGGGGATATGAAGTATCCCTTTGATGTGGACAGTGTACTACATTGGCTTGGTAAACGTGCTAACTGAATTACCATTGTGTAGATGTTGATGTGGCATCTCATTTTCCTTCTCATTTTTGGATTCTCATATTTATTTATTTATTTATTTATTTATTTCTCCTTTCATTTATTTTGATTATTTAATTATCTCTGACACCGAAGGTGAAGGAGGTTATGTTTTCACCCCTTTCTGTTTGTCTGTCTGTCTGTCTGTCTGTCTGTCTGTCTGTCTGTGTACAGGATATCTCAAAAAGTTGTGGATGGATTCAGATGAAATTTTCTGGACAGGTTCAGGGTGTGACAAGGACAACTCAGTAGATTTTGGTGAAGATCTAGATCCGGATCCGACCCCTAGAATTTTTAAGTGATTCTTCACCATTGAGAGATAGGGACAAAAACGATATAGTACTGTATAGCATGATATTTCAAAATGTATTGGACCCAATATGTTCTCGTGGATCAGGCATTATGTGGTGGAAGTATGTGCTCTACCGAGTGCCCTTCTCGTTGCCAAAAGAGATTGCCTTGCCTTGTTCTCAAAAATAAATAAATATTCCCCTTTCTGCCTGGAAGAGCACTCGTACACATTTGTGTTGTGTAACAATGCTTTTAGCAAGTTAGTTAAATTCGAAATTTGTAGCATATTATCCCTGCATTGATTCTGGTAGTGCTGAAGGGTATAGTCAAGGTTGTCAGGTTTTTTTTGGTTTATTAGGTTCATGTTCACTGTGCAGAATCTGTGTTTTCTTCCACTGCTGTGTCATCAACCTTCACGCTCCTCCCCCCACCTCACTCCTTTACCCCAAGTATCCTATTTATTTATTCGTATACAGCCTGTGCCCTTCTTGGCTGCATCATTTTCTGGGGGTGCAACTGTGCCGCTGATGCAATGCCCCCGTTACCAGCTCGCTGGTACTCATTTTGCCGACCTTGGAAGGATGACATGCTGAGTCTATCTGCCGAGTGTCAATTCAACGGCATGATGGGCTTGAACTAAAGACCCAAGGATCTTAAGTCAGCCACCTTAACCATTAAGCCAACACCAGGCTTGTGTATCCTATGTTCACCCACCACTCCATCTCTTTATAGGTGAGATGGTGGAACTTATTTTCGTGTTCTTCGACCCAATGGACCAGGCACTGTGCAAGCGTACACTCAACATTGTCGAGCGTCTCAATGAGTCTCATGGGGACAAGATCCACTTTTACCTGAGCAAGGCTGACGAGGCCGGGCACGAGACTGATCGTCAGGTGAGTTGCGTATTTGTAGATACGAGTACGTGGCTGTACGTGCAAAAAAAAAAAAATAATAATAATAAAACTTTCAAACCGCGAGCCAGAAACACCAACCACACAGGTCATTCCTTCGCTCTCGCATGCCCGTACGTGCGTGGCCGTACGTGCAAACCAAAAATTAAAAAAAAAAAAAAAAAACTTTCAAACCGCGAGCCAGAAACAACCACACAGGCCGTTCCTTCGCTCTCGTAAACGACGACTGGATTGGGGCATTGTGTTTATCTATAAATGCGCATAAGAAATCGAGAAATTATTAGAATATATTAAGTCATCACTATCCGGAAGTGGTGCGTGCCCGTACGGAATGTTCACATGCATTCCACGAATTATCGCTTGCATTGAAGTAACAACTGTGATACTGACACACACAGAGTTAATTAATATCAAGTTTACCTCCCCGTCTTTGCTTGCCATGACATTCGCTGCCATTGACCATTGCCACTCCTACGCCACGGTAACTAAGGCACCGATCCCCATCGTAACCGGCACAGCACGTGACGTCATCGTCTGCCGGCTGCGCACCGGCCTACGCAGTCACGCCGACACAGCAATGTGTCCTTTCATTGGTTGGTAAATAAATGGCCATAACTAGGGAAGCACTTGTCCGATTAATATTGTTGCGAATTCGCGCCCGCCGGCGTGCGAACGGCCACGTGACTCGAATCGCGGCACGTCGCCCACCGGACGGACAATTCTGTTGTGACCCTCTCGGACTAACGCCGGGAGCTAGTCACGGGTGGGCCTTTCGGCCTCACCACGATCGTGCCAATCGGCCATCCGCGTGGGATAGGGTTGTTCGCCAAACGACCTACCTAAGTTCCCTCGCAGATGGTAGATCGGGCGATCGCACCTCGCCGCAGGTCGACTCAGGACACGGGCCGCTTAAGCGTTCCGTTCCGTAATATCGGGATAACCGAGCGGTGTTATCGTCGGCCTCGACGGTTCCGATTAATTATCGGGCGTATTAAGCCCACGACGAACCCGTTACGTGAAGCAAGATGGAGATTCAATTAAAGAAAAGACGAAGCGAAACGGGAAAACAGTTCAACATAATGCACATTTATTCTGCGGTACACGGAGAGCACATGTATACAGCCAAACAGAATGCACATATATCAAATGCAACAAAAGAAACAATGACGCAGAGATACTACTGACGAAGACCGACACACGGCAACACTTAAACAGTTTTACTTCACCAGACTGGCACCGACACACATTTACTCATAAGCAAAGGAAACAAGCCACCCTCATAGGCAAGAGGGCAGATGGGCCCGTAGGCCAATGTGTGCGCGGGACCTGAAGGAGCGGTCAGGCCCGCGTCCTCGTGATGAGCCGCAAATGTGGCTGAGGGGCGGTGCCCCGACTTCATTCTCCTTCGCAGGTTTCGTTGGCACCGCTTGGGATGGGAACGGGGCCCCCTTTTTGCACTATCTCAGCGTGGGGGAAAGGGGGGGGGAATTGTTGATGCCCTGGGGGAAGGAGAATGGTTGGCTGGCTTGGGTCCCGCGACGAGCGATCCCACCGCGACCTCGTCGCCGACCGCCGTCTTCCCTGCCTTGGACCCGAGCTCCTTGGACTCTTCCCCCAACTCTCCTCAGCTGACTGCAGAAAACCACCTTGACGCCTTCGCCTCCCGACTCCACTCCGCTCTCCAACCCGACTTGACTGCCTCCGTCTCCCGACTCCACTCTCTGCCACCAAAACTGACTCTCTGCGCAACAACTCCTTTTGCGCAACAACTCCTCTGCGCAACAACTCTTCTGATTCACCTCGCGCTCGCCGTTTTATAGGCCGGCAGGAGAAAACAATATGCAAATTTCCGGATCAGGATGACCTCGGGGGCGGGGCCACGCTCGCCCATTGGACGGAGGAAAAGGGGCGTGAATCTCCCCTGATCCTAGAATTTGCATATCTTTATTCCACACAGATGCGCCTGGAGGCGGGGCCAAGCCGCACCGCGCTTCCTGATTGGACGGATCAGAAGTGGGCGTGTTGCATTCCTGATCCGAATTCTCCTTGGAAAGGCCGCTATTTGTAGTCGCGGCTCGGCGCGTATCTTGTACGAGCCCAGGACAGCCCGACGCTCGGTGCTCACAGGTGGTGCGGGAATGGCCACAGAAGGAGAGAGGTGAACGTGGTGGAGGGTTTCCAGTGGTGGCCGATGGCCATGGTGCCGTTTGGAATGGCGGTGATGCGATGTTTGCGGGAGCGAGTTGAGAAGGTGAAGGTCGTGGCTGTTGGCATTGTTGTTGTCTGACGGTTGGAGCGTGGTTGGTTCAAAATATAGATAGAACAGAAAAACGGCTATCTCAAAGCGTCGCAGCCCGAATGAATCACATTTATTCCCTCTAAACAACGGGTTTGGGGCTAACTTCACATGTACTTACAGAGATATCTCACCTACGGGACCTGAATGGTGGTTTGCGAATTTCCACAACCGTAACAATATCAAACCTTGAAAAGGCACATCCACAGGGCCCCAGCAATATACCTGGCAAGTTTCAATTAGATCGGACCAGTGGTTGTCGAGAAACAGCGGTCACACACACACACACACACACACACACACACACACACACTCTCACACTCTCACACTCTCACACTCTCACACTCTCACACTCTCACACTCTCACACTCTCACACTCTCACACTCTCACACTCTCACACTCACTCTCACACTCACTCTCACACTCACTCTCACACTCACTCTCACACTCACTCTCACACTCACTCTCACACTCACTCTCACACTCACTCTCACACTCACTCTCACACTCACTCTCACACTCACTCTCACACTCACTCTCACACTCACTCTCACACTCACTCTCACACTCACTCTCACACTCACTCTCACACTCACTCTCACACTCACTCTCACACTCACTCTCACACTCTCACACTCTCACACTCACACTCTCACACTCACACTCTCACACTCTCACACTCTCACACTCTCACACTCTCACACTCTCACACTCTCACACTCTCACACTCTCACACTCTCACACTCTCACACTCTCACACTCTCACACTCTCACACTCTCACACTCTCACACACTCACACTCTCACACACACTCACACTGCTGGAATTATAGATATATGAAGTGTGATGTTAAACATTGCCAAAGAAAAGTTGTATATTGTTACACTTTTTTTTTTTTTTTTTTTTTTTTTTTAATTTTATTTTATTTATTTATTTTTACCCAACAGGCTCTTTGTACACACATCGAAAGGGAGCGGTCCACATGCCCACTTGCATTGTAGATGTTTGTGGGAATACCCACATGATCAATTGACCAAACTTGAGCAAATCAGTTTGTCTCGAGTGACGATTTGTTAAATTATTAGACTCAAAGCATCTTTTGATTTGTTCCGTGGCCTCTCCCTTCAGCGTGTTATGATGCAGATCGTGCAAGAGCTCTGCAAGCGACCGGGCCTCAACAAGTGTGGATTTGAAATGCCAACCATCTACATACCCAACACTAACAAGGTGTGCAAAAGTCTCGCTGATTATTTCCCATTTAAGAGTAAGCCATGACCATCGTACCATCGATGTTGTTATGTTTGTGGGGTAGATGGAGGAATTTCATAGGATTGTATGGAGTAGCGTGGTCTGTGGACGTGAAGGAGACATCTCAATGTAAGTTAAGTCGGGGAAACTGTGAGCTTAACTGTTACTTGTCACCACATGGGGGCGGTGCTGTGTTAAGTTAGATGGGGATTAAGGCCAATTTCCTCCAGTATGTAATTACCTCCTGTGATCTTTTGCGATGTTTTATTGCATTTCAAGACGGGCGATTGAAAAGGGATCACAGCCTTAAAACTGTGACAACCGAGCTGCATGCCCAAGCTGGCAGAAAGCCCTGCCTCCAGGGGTGACGGCTGGAAAAAAAACACGCCTCCCCCCCCCCCCCACCTCAGAGTGCATGATTAGTGGGCGTGACGTCAGCGAGCCGGTGGAAGGAAAGGGAGTTTCAGAGCGGAAGCGGAAGAACGGAGAGTACAGTTGTGGGAGGATACGATCGAGTAAGGGGGTCTTGCTGGCTGGCGACGTCTAGACACGACGGAATACAGCAACACAATTCTCGTGCCGTACTCTGAATTTGCCCGCGTGCTGGGAAAGACGCTGGCCATTCCTGTTTGGCTGAGCCATGAAGTGTGTACATTTTCTGAGGAGGGAAGAAGAGCATGCCTCATCACCTTATCACGGGGCTTCATAGATCGTCTCGTCGTGTGGTCGAGGAGGAAGGTGGGCGATCGTTGAGCGAACCTAGTGTAAGAGAGGAACGTTCGGCATATTCATTCATGAGAAGAAGCCGCATGCCGGGTGGTGAGCCATGGCGTAGAATACGGCTTCGCAAATTGCCTCGTACGTTTCCCACCCAGAGAGCGGCTCGGCGCCATTTTGGGCGCATCATCCCACGCAGGATGACGTGGCTCGACCCCAAAGTTCAATGAAGACCACATCTGAACAAAGCTAAGTGCCAGAATATAGGAGGGATTTTTATTTTGCTTTATCTCCCCCCCCCTTGTCCATTTTTGTGTCTGAAGGCGCCTCAAATAGGAATTTCGATTTGAGTTGCCTCGCGTCTTGATTTATTTCCATGATAACTGTTTGATTTTCTTTCGAAAGCGCGGGAATATTGTGATTGTCTCCGCCGTCCGTACGTCCGTCTGTTTTACCCTGTAACTCCTCCTACACCGTTTGAAATAGGAACTTGAAACTTTAGGACATAGTAGATATATGTATGGGGAAGTGCACAACACTTTCAGATTTTTGATATGACCCCTAGGGGCTGGGCCAGAGGGGTTGGGGTCATGGGGGGTCGATTCAAAAAAAAAAAAAAGAAATTGTCTTATAGCTTTTTAAATCAAACACATTCATGAGTTATACATTTAACAACATATTTTTTTAAGCACATGATGATTATGGGGTGCTTAGCGGATAGGGGGTCAAAATAGCTCCTCCTACACCGTTTGGGATAGGAACTTGAAACTTTGGGACATCGTGTATATATATATATATATATATATATATATATATATATATATATATATATATATATATATATATATATATATATATATGTATGGGGAAGTGCACAACACTGTCGGATTTTTGATATGACCCCTAGGGGCCGGGCTTGAGGGGATGGGGTCATGGCTGATTTATAAAATAAGAAAAAAAGAATAGTCAATTCATTTTGCAAGATGAAATTTCACCTCGCGTTAATGGGACAAAGCAGTGTGCGTGGGAATATGCGATGGTGTGTCATCGACAACGTAGTTCTAGTTTAATTTGCTGGTGTCCGTATATCTGTTGTCGTTTCGAGATAAACCCCCTTGTGCTGTGCATCCATCTGCTCCATCCTTGTTGCTGTTCTTTCCCGCGTGCACCAAAATCTCTGAGAATCTCGGCTGTAAACTTCAAAGAGAAATCGTTTTAACGAAATGGTTATTTTTAACGAAATTTTAACGAAAAAACAATCTGCAGCATTAACCCTTGAAGCTGGAATCGTGAATTTTCTTGTGCTTAATCCTCAGGTCATTCACCATCGAACGGGCTCATCGCGTCAGGTTCCATTGGGTAGTCGACTACCCAGGTCTGTCTGCCTACCGGCTTGTCTGTCTGTCTGTCTGTCTGTCTGTCTGTCTGTCTGTCTGTCCCGAGCATAGCTCCGTGGGTTTTGATCCGAACCTGATAAAATTTTGGTGGGAGGTTTATATCATAATCCAGTTGTGTTTTCCTGAGAATGGGCGTGGTGTGCCCATTATGGACGGAGCCACGCCCAAAAAACGTGTTTTTAGGGGGTAGCCGATTTCAATTTGCATCTTCTAGGGGGTTTGTCGAATCTGACAGGGGTTTCGGTATTTGGTTAGCCCAATGTCACCTGCATAGCCCTACAGAGCTCTATTTTTCATTTCGTCACAAGGTCATGAACTTAGAAAATTGCGAATTTTGACGTAAAAATTTTTTCTTCTCTGAGGGGTTTGTCAAATCTGGCTGGGGTTTCGGTATTTGGTTAGCCCAATGGCACCTGCATAGCCCCACGGAGCTCGATTTTTCATTTTCGTCACGAACTTAGAAAATTGCGTTGTGTTTTTAGGGGGTAGCCGATTTCAATTTGCATCTTCTCCTCAGGGGTTTGTCGAATCTGGCAGGCGTTTCGGTATTTGGTTAGCCCAATGGCACCTGCATAGCCCCACGGAGCTCGATTTTTCATTTTCGTCACGAACTTAGAAAATTGCGTTGTGTTTTTAGGGGGTAGCCGATTTCAATTTGCATCTTCTCCTCAGGGGTTTGTCGAATCTGGCAGGCGTTTCAGTATTTCGTTAGTCCAATGGCACCTGTATAGCCCCACGGAGCTCAATTTTTCATTTTCGTCCCAAGGTCAAGGTCACAAACTTAGAAAATTTCGAATTTTGACATAAAAATCATAGGACCACCCAAACTTTGAGAGCTAGATGACAATATTTTTTATGCATAATTTGAGGTCATTTCCCACCTAAAGTCTTGAAACCATTTTGCTCTATCTCGAACACCTTGCTCGTGGCGCCCCCTTCAAGTTTGTTTTTACGCTGATTTCATCAAAGTATGGATAATCCGAGGAGTGCGAAATGCCATATAGCCTATATGACGTTATATTGTTCCTGGAATGTTCCAGAGGAAGCTTTGCACCAAAGGTCATACTCCTTGACCTTTGACCTTTAAAGTTCACAAAGGTCAAATTTTCAAAGTTGTGGGACTCGAACCGGGTTTTCGACCTTCTTCGACAAACTTCTCCAATAAGCTATAGCACGTATCCTGTTTCCTTATTTTAATGTCCACAACATTGTTTTGTGACCTTTAAAGGTTATGCAAAGGTCAAATTTTTAAAGTTGTTGAACGAAACTGGGTTTTCGACATTTTGCAGCTAATAACCTGTCACCCGTACCACATCATGTTGATCATTTTTATAACCTGGTCAAACATTATCACATCGTCTCATCCTTGACTTCTGAAACAATCTACATCGTCAAATACCGCTCGTGAACCATCGTAGTCTTCAGACTTGTCACAAAATGAATTTCCTTAATACGTTTTAAACAAATGTTGTGCCTCTCAGGTTACAGTCTGTACAGAGTATTCATGTCTGGTGCACAATGGGAATGCAGTAATGGCATACGTGGAGAGTTTCGTAATTCTTGAAAGAAAATATTTTATCAAGACAAAAGTGTTTCATGGTCGTTTGCCATTTAATGTTTGCCGGAATACAATGGGCTACTAGCGTGAGAGACTCCTTTTGTAAGAGAAGACTTGTGGTGGAGGGGGGGGGGGGCAGTATGCTGGTCGCTTAACTATACCACTACATTCAACAGGATATGGATTATAGGATGTGCTGATATTGTACTCAACCTGACAACTTGCAATCTCTTATGCCAAAATACTAACCCTTACCACACCCTCCAGACAAGTCGCTGTTTGAATCGGATTGAGGAAGTGTGCCTCACCATTGACAAGACCATAAAACAAACAGTGCAGACAACACTGAACCAGCTTGAGCGAGACTGTGAGGTCATCGTGAATGCTGCAAATCAGCGACTAATGGAAGACTGGTTAGTTTCTCACAAAAACCTTTTATGTCATCCCTTCCCTGAGAATTCCAACTCCAATCATTTGATTTATTTCCGATTTATTTGTCCATATATTACAGTCAGGCAGTTTGGCATTCCCATCTGAGCACTTGCTTATTGATGCTGGCATTGCAGGTTTAAATGCCATAGATTAATCTGATTTGTCCTGCATGTGTGATGTACCTGTACAAGTTCATCCACAATCACTAGTACTACAACTACGACTATTACTAATCCACATGCCCACTCAGGGGTGTAGCAACTCCCTTGGAGGTTGACCTTTTTGCACTTCATTTCCTTGAGGCAGAGGAGGACGTGAGGTTAGGGCAGGAATTTTGGAATTTATTTGGTCATGGTGCCAGCGATACTTCGCTAGCTCTTCGTGAAGGACGTGGGATCTTTAATGTCCACCAACTAATGCTGGCAGACGGGACCCAGGCTAAACAGCTTAGACACGAGTGTGCTGACATCTAGGCCATCCTGCCAGCCCACCCATTAACAATGGATCGTTGTAAAAGGAACAAATGAGTGCTTATTGACGTTTCCTTAGACAAGGAGACTGCTTAAGCAGCACCAACACTCTGCACAGAGTATGGTCCCAATTTCCTCCTCCTCTCCTTAAGGTGTCATTCTGTTCCTTGCTCTTATTCATTTTGAATAAATCATATTTCTATGAATAACAAGCAAAAGACTATGAGAATTGATGCATGGAAACTTTGCAAAGCAATGACGAGATTGCGACAGATTGGCGACTGAACGGATGGCGGAAGTACCACATCCACCGGAATCAACATCATTATTCAAACTCTTGGATGGCAAGAAGGTTCAGAAATTAAAATGGCTGTCACACCCTCTCTGGTAGGGTATGTTCTGATATTGATGCTGCTTGTGTTACTCCAGATATATTTTTTAAAATTAAATAAATAAATAATATTTGGGGAAATGTGGAACGTTGTGCATTAACATTGCAGGAAAATCTGAGGGAAAATATTTGGAGATGCATAAAGACCCCTGCCCCCCCAACCAAAAAAAAACAGGCAATTGCACTTGTCAAGTGCTGTGTGAATAACTAGAATATTGTCTGTGAAATTACATGTTATTTATTTAATTACCCCTTCCTACTTACCCAACCCTGTTTTCTCTCCACTCCTTTACCGTCCCTTCTTTATATCCAACTCCTCCACATCCACACTTTTATTCTCACAAAGTTTTCACAGTTTCCTCACCACCACTTCTCTTTTGCCTTGGTAATACAGTAGATCTGAGCAGATTGGGCTGAAGGCTATCCTAATCAAAAGTAGGACTCCACTTTGTCAGTTGATGTGGTTCTGTATTCTTCAACATGTTCCGACAGAGCTTCTGCAAAAGTAACATCCATTGTAGTTTCTCCCACTTGTCACGTTTTTTTTTTTTTCTTTTTAAAAAAAAGCTTTTTCTTTTTTGCTCCTGATAGGTCTACACTGGAATGATATTGGCATGAAGGACCAGATGACCTTCGTGGTTTTTATTTTATTCTTTTAATTACCTTCCAGTGTTATCTATGCTTCTGAGAAATTCCTTCTTCCAGTGGAGCTCTGTTTAAATGAGCAGCACACCGATGCTAAAAGGAACCGTGGCCTGCCCAAGTTTCTAGAATTGCAATTTGCACGAGTCACCAAACGCGAAGTTTGCAAAAGCAAGATTGTTGTGATACTGCAGTAAATGTGTGGAGGATTTGAATGGAGCCTTTTCCCTCCCATGCATACGACATTTTGCCACCCCGTTGTCCCTTTTCATTCATCAGGATGAAATAAATCAACAGCACATGTAGATTTGAACCTGGGATCGCAGCATCATGAGCTGTTTGCTGAGATAGGAACACCAAATGATTAAATAAATCCATTATGTGGAGCAAAATGAATCCTCATCACCCGCTCTCTGGCCGTCCTTGTCCCATCAGTGTGGCGGGGATGAATAATCGGCGAGCGATATGCTTGGGTGTGTTTCTGGGTCTGCTCGGCTTCTTCATGCCTGCCACGCTATTCCTGGGATTCGTCCTGACAAGCATCAACGATGAAACTGCCGTGGCATTCCTCGGGGCCGACATCACTGGTCTGCTACACTTCATGTGTGTGAGTGCTGACCTCAAAATGCCATGACTTGGTAATGTATTTTACCCATTTGAACAAGCCCCTTCTGTTGACCTCTTCCACTCTCTTAGGCACCGCTAAGCTGGTGCTGGAGTTTGGTTCCTCATGACAGCCGTACCACGGTGCTTCCACTCTTCCTGTTCGTCTGCATCGTTCTCCTGCTCTGGGCTTGGTTTATGTGCAGGTGAGCTCCTCGGAGCATTGCCAGGCCTCGTGATGACGTGCTGCCTCCGTCTTCCTGAGCTATGTGCATCTCTCTCTCCCACAGACTGCAGCGGCGGCTGAGCAGGCGTGAGCGACAGAAATTGGAGGGCTGGCATGATTATGTGCACGATGTCGTTTGCAGCAAGAAGGTAAATGCAATATTGATAGAGAATACAATGACTGTGTTGATTCATAGTTTGCACTACACGACTGAACACAGTTTTGTTTTTCTGCTTCCGCTGATGAAGTCGCCGGAGACATTATGTTTTTGGGTTGTCCGTCTGTCCGTCCATGCTAATTTTCTGTTTTTTCTGCAACCATTTATCCGATTGACACAATTTTCACCATAGGTGCAATGACTCGTGGAGAATGTTTTAATGATAATTATGACGTCATAGGACACGTGGTGGGGCAGCTATGTTGGACAAAAAGGAAAAACTTTGGACCTCTCTCTCTGAAATCATTCCATGTTAAAAACTGAAACTTGGCACATGCAAAGTACTCCCCATAGGATAGGTTATATATATATATATATATATATATATATATATATATATATATATATATATATATATATATATATATATATTTTTTATGTCATTGGTGGCATTGTTATGACGTCATAATTGCAGCCGTTAAACACTTTATCAGATAAGTGAAAAATTTTCAGGGTCATCTGGATAAATTTTATGGTGGGGAAAAAATTGATCATGTCATTGGTCATGTGGTTCAGCAGCCATATTTTTATTAACACAAAAACTTTCAAAAATCTTCTCCAGAACAGCTTGACAGATTGAGGGGAAACTTCACCCACATGTTCCACAAGCCATGGGAATACCAGGGTGTTCACAAATAATTAACAGGTCACATGGTCTGGCAGCCATATTGGTTGAATGAAAATCTTTAAAAAATTATTTATCTTGAACTGCTTCATCAATCGACGTGAAACTTCACAATTGTGATCGAGTCGTCATGGAGAATATGTTTTAAATTTCAACCTCACTGGACACATGGTCTGGCAGCCAGCATTATTTAATATTTTTTTGAATTTGGGTTCAGCGATTTGAATCAAACTTGGTACAAGTATGCATAAAGATGACATAATGTGGGCAGAGGCATATCTGGCAACGTCGAAGAGTGACCTTCTCGTTTTACCATTTGTCTCTTTCTTAAATACATTTAGATACTTTGTGGTTATCTCGGAGTGGTAAAATGTGTTGCCATTTGATTACCGACACATTTGCAAGTATGACGTTTTGAGTATGGCAAGATGGTGCTTTGCCCTACGAGTACAGCTTATAGCGCACGGTTTTGTTTGAGGTCGATTTTCTACAGAATTGCATTGGCAATGAAACCACTTCATTCATAGAAAATATGTTTGGGTTAATGGTGATCTTAAAGCTGGCCATGCATTGGTGGTGATCCATCCGTTTGCAATCCCTGGTGATTATTCAGCAACAATTGACATGTTCCCTTGGTTGTATTCGCCAACTAAAGGAGCACACTCCTCCAGTGCTGAAAATGTTGCCCGGCCAACATGCAATTAATGTTTTTTTATTTGTTTTTTTTAAGGGAGGGGTGGAGAAGGTTGTAGTTTGGGGAACAAACAAACACCGACAGCACAGACAGCACATTCACCTTTGGTGCCACCCTCAGACTTCCCATTCATGACATGTGTACAGTGCCTTCAGAAAGTATTCACACCCTTTGACTTGTCACATTTTGTTGTTATAGCATGAATTTAAAATGGATGAAATATATATATATATTTTTTTGTCACCGATTTACACAAAATACCCGACAATGACAAAGTGAAAACTTGTTTTTTTAGAAATTTTTACAACTTGATAAAAAAATTAAATGCTGAAATGACTTGCATCAATAAGTATTCGACCCCCTGAGTCGTTACTTTGTAGAAACGCCTTTGGCAGTGATTACAGCTTCGGGTCTTCTTGGTTATGTTTGTATCAGCTTTACAAATGTGGATTTATGGATTTTCTCCCATCCTTCCTTGCAGATTTGCTCAAGCTCTGTCAAGTTGAATGGGGAGAGTCTGTGAACAGCAATCTTCAAGTCTTTCCACAGATTCTCAATGGGACTCAGTCTGGGCTTTGGCTGTGCCACTCAAGGACTTTCACATTCTTGTTCTGAAGCCATTCCAGTGTTGCTTTGGCTGTATGCTTGGGGTCATTGTCTTGTTATAACTTCAATCTTCACCGCAATCCAAGGTCTTTTTCATTCTGAAGCAGGTTCTCCTCAATGATTTGCCTGTATTTGGCTCAATTCATTGTTTCCTCTATCCTTACAAGTCTCCCAGTCCCTGCTACTGAAGAGCATCCCCATAGCATTATGCTGCCACCACCATGCTTCATGGTAGGGATGGTGTTAGATGGGTGACGAGCTGCGCTCGGTTTCCACCAGACATAGCGCTTTGCATTCAGGCCAAGGAGTTCAATTTTCGTCTCATCAGACCACAGAATCTTTTGCCTCTTTCTCTCAGTCTGTCTCGTGCCTTTTTGCAAACTGCAGGCATGCTGTTATGTGCCTTTTTTTTTTCTTACGAGTGGCTTCCATCTGGCCACTCTCCCATAAAGCCTAGATTTGTGAAGTGCTGCAGAGATTGTTGTCCTTCTGGCAGGTTCTCCCATCTCAGCGAAGGAACTCTCTCGTTCTGTCAGAGTGGTCATTGGGTTCTTGGTCTCCGTCTTGTCCAGTTGCTCAGTTTCATCAGACAACTAGCTCTAAGAAGAGTCTTGGTAGTTCCATATTCTATCCATTTCCTAATGATGGAACTCACTGTGCTCTTGGGAACTTTCAACAATAGAAATTGTTTTTTACCCTTCTCCAGATCTATGCCTCCTCACAATTCCATCTGAGTTCTATGGACAGTCCCTTGGATTTCATGGTGGAATTTCTTCTCTGACATTCACTGTCAACTGTGGGATCTCGTATAGAAAAGCGTGTTTCTTTCTAAATCATGTCCAATCAATTGAATTGGCCACAGGTGGAGTCCAATCAAGTTGTGGAGACATCTCAAGGATGATCAAAGGAAACTGGATGCACATGAGCTCAATTTGGAGTGTCATAGCAAAGGAGCTGAATACTTATTGACGCAAGACATTTCAGCTTTTCATTTTTAATTTGTAAAAAAAAATTCTAAAAACATGTTTTCACTTCGTCATTACCCCTAAATGACATTGTTGGGTATTTTGTGAAGATAGGTGACAATTTTTTTAATATTTAATCCATTTTAAATTCAGGCTTTAACACAATAAAATGTGACAAAGGTCGAGGGGTGTGAATACTTTCTGAAGGCACCGGATGTAATCACTCATATTCCAACACCTCGATCCCCAATGCTTTGACACCTACCCAATTCCAGCTTAAACCTGTTGCTTAAACCTGTAAATTCCAGCTTAAACCTTAAACCTGTTTCTGTTGCCATTACCTTTTACAGGGAGATCATACCATTCATTAACTACTCTGAGAGAAAGACCCTTGCCTTACTACCATCTTAATTCTCCTCTTCCTTACTCCAAAACTATGGCTCATGGTCTTGTCGATGTCCTTTCTGCTGAAAAACCTCTGCACTTATTTTGTCACATTCCTAATGTACTGGAAGGGCACTCAGTAAAGATCATACCTCCGCCAGGCTGATTACTTTATGTTTTGTATTCCACTGATAGGCTGGATCTGGATTTGGACCTGAACTAAAATTTAATCTGCTTGTTCTTGTCACCGAACCAACTCGTCCACCAAGTTTGGTCCGAATTCGTACATAACTTTTTGAAATATCCTGCTATCTTCACTCAACGGTGAAGAATTGCTGAAAATATTCTCGGATCCGGATCTTCACCAAAATCTAATCATTTCATCCTCGTCACGTACTTAAGCTCTCCACAAAATTTAGTCCAAATCAGTCCACAACTGAGATATTTTGTTCAGACGGGTAAAACATGACCTCCGTCCACCTTCGGTGGTGGAGGTAATAAAGTCCTGTATCCTTCATCCACTTTGCATAGCTTGCTGAGAATTGATAGTCACTCTACACTGAACCCTCTCTGACAGCTACGTCCTCCTTGAGCTGTGGTAACCAAAACTGAACACAATATTCTCGATGGGGCCTCACTAAATTCCCATACAGTGTTAACATTTCCTCATTTGATTTATAATAAACCCTATTAGCTCCACCCATAGCTGCCTGGTACTGTCCTGTTTGCTCCTTCTTCCACACACCCCTCCCCCCTCCCCCAACTGTAATTATTATGACCTCCTATGTGACTTGTTCCAAAGTTGCCCCTTGCATTATATGTTATCTCTATATTTATTATTCTTACCCAACACCAGCATCATACATTTATTTATGTTCAACTGCATCTGCCAATCCTTTTCCATTCTATGAAAGTGTCTGGACTCTTGAAACTGATCCCTACCTCTCTGCTATCGAACTTAAACACAAGTTTTGTGTCATCTGCAAATTTGTAAGCAGACTTGCTACACTATCCCGATAATTGATGTAAATTGTGACTAATAATGGTATCCCACTACTAATAATATCGGAACCCCCGATGTGTACCTCACTGCTTCCTTCTCCCATTCACACCCACTCTGATTTCTATCAATCCCACAAACCAGTTTCCAAACTACTAATGCTTGTATACCACGGCAGGCACCTTGTTGTGCAATTTTGTTCGCCGTGCAGGGATCTACGTTCACACAAAGCAAGTTGTGCAATATTCACATTGTACAAGTAATCACGTCGAGCTGATTCGGCAAATCTTTTTTAATCTTGCAGAAGCAGCTTTACGAAGAATACCTCCAGCAAAGCAATGGAGAACAACAATGCTGAGACTTCCTGTGGCAGCAGAAAGTAACAAAACCTATTTGGTAGAGCTGTGTAGTTACTATATTTTATAAAACACGAGATATCTTCGTTGTTAACATTGAAAGGTCATTCTCCTTAGTGGCTGCAAAAGCAATGCCTTATCGAAAAACAACATTCATTTTGCAATGTGGTGCTGGGGAGAGGGGTAGAGGGGAGGGGTTAGTTGAATGTCCAGGATTTTGCATTTCATAAGCACTAAAGTCATACAGGCAGCTATAATTATCTTTTTCCTAACAAACAAAAAAAAACTTGACCAAAGTGATGATGACGTTTGATTTGCACGACCGACGTTTCAAACGTCACAAGTGCCTTTGTCAGACAATTTACTGTGTGCGTTTGTTGTTTTGACCGTTTTCCCACCAGAAAATTTGTGTAATAAGTATAAGAAGTACAAAAATAAGTATTGTCAAATTGCAGTGTGGGTAAACTTGCATTTCCATGCAGCTACCGACTCAATTTGTAATGACGAGGAGTTTGAAAAGCATGTACAGCAAATCATTGAATCTTCTACAATGCATTAAACAAGATCCCAGAGCAGAGCGCGAAGCTTGGATTCACGATGAATTCCTCTGGTCGGAATTCAGCTTGCGTCTTTATAGATAAACAGGATGTCCTCGTCTGTCCCGTAACTTGTCCGGGCTTCATTAAAGTTCTTCACGGTGCAAATGCACATTCCTTTGAAAAAGTGGAGGATCAGATTGTATGAGGTGTAGAGACAAGAGCAAGCAGTTAGAATGCCTGAAAAAGGAAACTGACATAGTCTGTTTGGATATGGTTAACGTTACAAATCATCATTTCAACAAATACTTAATCACCCCTGCTGGATAACTGCCCAAAAGGAAATAAAAAGGTGCACCCCATTCCCACTAAATTTATAGATTGTGGCAAAGACAGACACTCGAAATGGTAACATTGGGGTTAGAGAAACTGCTCGGAGTCCAGGAGGTAGGCGATTCGTTTTTGATCTTAGACGAGTCATAACAAAAACTTTTTAAATGGTACATGCTGCCTCCTTCCTTGGCTCTCAGCATTTAGAGGATAAAGCATGGATAAACCTGTGGGTTGGGCACCACGTGGCTCAAGAAGAATGGGGGTGGGGGGGGTAAAACCTCAATTCTTCTGCTGCCTGCAAAGAAAAGTCATATTACAAGATGGTGTCATTGGCATTCAGAGTGGAGTTGGATGTTGTATCGCTTCCTCCCAATGCAAGTAAAAACTGATTTTTCACAATAAAGTGAAAGACAATTGAGCAATTGCATATGCAAGGACATGTTCCAAAGTGAAGGCCATGATGCTATGTGTGATTTGGAAGACTGTGTCCACTTTGGTTGTGTCCAGGAGGTATCACAAACTTTGGAGGAGTCCATTCCATGCTGTTGAAAGCCAGTGAGCCAGAAACATGTCCATGGATTGATTTCCTTACCAAGGAGTGGGCTGCATTGCTTCAACAACAACAAAAAGTTCTTGCTTTTCTATGAGCCTCGTTCTTGGAGAGAAAAAAAAAACCTTTCCATTTCATTTTAATCACAGCAATAACACATTCAAGTGAAACGTGTTAATCTCTAATCACTCTATCTGATGATTATTGAAATTTCAATGAACATCCCTGTGTGAAGGAGCACATCTTGATGATACGCTGCAGTTGACTTTTCTACATGTTCCATTTTCGCAGCTGCGAATTGTCTGGTGATCACGAGAGCAGACACTTGATCTTTCAAATTCATTTTTCAAAAATCCTGTCTTAAAATTGACCATGCGTAACGAGAGACGATTTTAAAAATAGAATATCAAAGTACTTGTTCTCAACCAGTCATGCACATCACTGAGTTTGCAGAAATATCTGGGAAATTCCCCAAAATTCCATTTGCTTGGATGCTTCTTTGATAATGAGAAGGGAAAAATGTAATAAGTGCAGTTCTGAGGCTGCAATGTTGTCCAAAATGCAGGCCTCATGCCGACTAAACTGGCAGCGGGAACTTTTGTCAGAGTGAATAGATACAACACTACTCTTATTTTGGTTGAAGGGAATGCCATAGATTCCCAACCCTTTTTTAATACCAAGTCAAGGCTCGTGGAAGAGCTCGAATACTGAACGGATCAGGATGTTGAATAGAATAAAGAGGGGGGGGGGAAACACCAACAGCAGAGTTGAAGGACAAAAATAGAGGGAGACTTAGACAAATGAGGGGTAGTGGAGGATTCAGTGGGGGTGGACAACATGGATACAGAAGCAAACACTAAAAATTTGAAAGATGGACTTGGGGAGTAACGGGGGAAAGGGGGTAAGATGCCCAGTCAGCAACTGGATTTGGAGGCCAAATTTGAAAAGTGGTTTGCCCAAGAAAGATCATGGCTGATTGTGGGACCTGGGAGTTTGAATGACAGCTTCCCCAACAGGATTAAGAAAGTAGATGAAAGGGTTTGCCAGAAGGTCCTTTTGGAGAGAGAAGGTGAGTGTGTGAGATTGTCAGGATTGAAAGACATATTCCAAGTGTTTGACTTTTTTTTTCTTCAAATAAAGCTCACCCAGAATGTAGTTCCTTCCAGGGAGCTTATGGGATGGTACGTCATCAGTCCGTCCACAAACATTTGCAACTTCTCTAAAATGACAATTTTGATGAAACTTGACCACAACCTTCATCATCTGTGATGCACCAAAGTTTGTTCATGGTGATGAAAAAAAAAATCAATTCGGTATTTACTTCTCCATTAAATATTTTGTGGGTCATCCACACCTACCAGTGGTTCCCTAGTTTTCTTATCCAGCCACGACCAGGTGAGTGCCCATGGGTATTGCCCCTGTTTTTTTTTCAAGGTCTGAAGAGAGGGAAGAGGCTGTAGCCTGCCTTTCTGAAGGATGAGACTGTGGAGTCATCAACGTACAGATAAAGGAGATTTTTCAGTCAGAGAGATCGTTTATGAAGGTTAGGAATAGGACTGGGCCCAGAACAATGCCTTTGGGCAGTCTAGCCTGAACAGGGAGATATGAAAATATTCCGTTGAGAGCAACAGGTTGGCTTACGAGTGGAGGAAGTCGGTAAAGCCGTGTGTGAAGTTGGCTTTGGATGCCATCAGCAGAGATTGGAGTAAGGGTGGGATGCCAGACTCTCGAAAGCTCCAGATATGGCGAGAGATGGCCTGATCTTGTGTTTGACATTGAGGGCTTCCACCCATCCATCCATCCAAGGTAGAGTGACCAGGTCTAAATCTGAATTGTTGAGATGAGGTTGTTGGAGAAAAGGAAGAACTTCATATCAACTGCAATGATGTATTCCATGACCTTGCTTGATTGGAATTGAGCTAATTGGTATGTAGTTAAGGGGATCTGTTTTGTTTACCTATGGGAGTTAAAGTCCTACCCCCTAATGTAGAGGTGACGAACAAAAA
The DNA here is from genome assembly GCF_056783735.1 of Eptatretus burgeri. Lineage (NCBI taxonomy): Eukaryota > Metazoa > Chordata > Myxini > Myxiniformes > Myxinidae > Eptatretus > Eptatretus burgeri. The sequence continues at coordinate 40,895,982 of NC_140976.1, forward strand.
AACCTTTTGCCACATTTCCAAGTTTTTGCTTTAGCCACCTTGTGCAAGTATTGGTTTAATGTGAATATATTTTTTTTTAACATCGAACACCTGACCTCGTGCAGTCTTGAGAAAAGGTTATGGGAAGGGTCTTTTGAATTCTTGCTTTGTGTTTTCGAGCACTATACTGTATTTGCGAGGGGCAGCTGCCATTTTTGTCTGAATCTTGCTGTTGCTCCGCCCTGAGAGTGCAGCAAATTTTATTGGTGATGATGACATGACGTTTTGCCCAAGTATGACAAACCTAAAGCTTGGTGGTTGAGGTCGTTGGCTTGGGACCTTAGGGTCCCAAATTTGAGCCCCTGTCGACCGTTGAATCAACACCAGGTGGGGTTTGACTCAGCCCATCATGCTTTTAAGGTTGGCAAAATGAGTACCATTGTACTGGGGTAATCTGTGCTGTACAATGGGACAAGATGCTCTACAATGTCAAATTCAGAGCGAAAGTACTGCTAAACTGCAGGTTCATGTTCCGATTCATGTTTTACAGTGTTCAAAATAGAAAATTCCACTGAAATCAAGTTGTTCCTCAATCATAGACTGATGTCTGTCAGAGAGACAGAATGAACCAGTTTTTTTCACCCCACTTTGTGCTACGCGCACAGGTTAAAAGCAGGTAGTCAAAGCAAGTAGATCTTTCCTGTAGCAATAAGTAGGAGATGGGACTTTAAAGGGTTAAATACGACAGACGTTTTATTAAAATAAACATTTTGTTTAGTTTCAGTAGCTTCCAGCCCATGTGCAGATGGACGTGTAATAAATGGGCTGGTAGGATAGCCTGGATTCAAATCTCAGCCTAGTTACAAACCCATCTTGGTCTTTTACATGGGGGGTGACGCATCAATGCGTGTGCCGTCCCGAAGATGGACGTTAAACAGGGCGTCTCATCTGCTGGCATTAGCTGATGGAAATTAAAGATCGCATGATGTCCTTCGTGAAGGCTGCAAATTATCACCAGTACCCTGAACAAATTACAAATCCCTTCACACACAGCCAAGTATCCTGCGTCGGAGTGACGACCCACCCAGGATTGCAAACATACAAGAAATTGCTTTGGCAGAACAGACGCTCGGTGTCGAGCTTGGTACACAGACAGACACTTGCCTGATTTTTAGGTTTTAATAATACTGTACTCTTGGCCATTGATGTGGGACTGTCTGTTAAGAAAGATCTCGTCAACACACAGTGCATGTTTTAGGGACAGTTGAAGTAATTGTGTTTGAGAATACAAAAGTCACATGACTCACTGTCACAGGTTGGGTTATTGTAGAAAACAGATCCATCAGGTCGGCTGTAGCCACACACCGTCACAAAGTGGCCCTGATACTGATGCTTGCGGGAGGGGTAGCAGCTTGGCAGTGCACTTCCAAAGCAGCAGTAGCTGACAGCGGGTGGGGAGCAGAGTTCACAATGGAGAATGGTCGCGTCAGTGAGGACAATAGCCACGTTACCAGCAGCAAGATGAGTCTCCACCTCGGACATTGACACTGCCCTGGACATAGATGCTCATTAATGTAGACATCTCACCTCGGACATAAGGTAAACGTATGACTTCGTATCGTCTGCTTTATTTCGCAAGGTAAATTGTATTGTACAGGCTGTGGCCGAAAAATTTAGTGCAAAATTATTCCAACTTTTGATTTTAATCCCATGATAATGAAACTGCCACCATTACAAAGAGCCACTCAAAAAGGTTCCATTGATTGTCCTTTCTTTCTTTCCCCAGGATGATGTCTCAGCTAAGTGAAGAACAAAGTGTTTAGAGTGGAAATGTATCATGAGACCAATTCTGCTGTTCTCTAACTAAATCTCCTGACTTCTAAAACTTTTTCAGTTGCTCTTTGTTATAATGTCAGCCTCAATTACAGGACAATAAAAAACAGTAACCTCCGATCTTCGATGGCGGAGGTTAACAAAAAGGTTAAGCATAAGAAACCAGCTTTTTAAAGTACACCTTATACTAATGACATCACTTTGTTATGTTACACACCTTTTCTCCACCTTCACCCCACTATCGGCTGCATCTGCAAACCTCCGGTTTACTCTGAGCTCATCAGTTGCAAAGTCGCGGTGGTAAAACTCCTGCAACATCACCAACCCATATCAGGTAAGTCAAACAAAATTCCAAATCATCCCCTCCCCCCTCCACATTGTCCCCAAAACTATCAGTGACCACTGCTTCACAACAGTCTTTACCTGGTTTTCATAACTCCGGTCCACCCCGAGTGTCTGGGTGCAGAAATGGTGCGACAGATTCATGGTAGCCATCAAGAAGGCCAAGTCTATGGTCCACACACTCTGTCCTAGGCCAAGCTTCTGGCAGGCTGCGAGGAACTCTTCCTCACTCACGCCACGAGCATACCTGACAGACAGGTCAAACAGAAATGGGAATACATTGCTGGGGAGGGGGAGTTTAAAGTTTGCTTTTTCATATTGTTGCATGGTGTTGGTGTTGTCATTGTCGTATCAAAGCGCATTAGACCACTTGGTGGCATGTGGGCCACAGCCATGATTCAAATGGAAAGTACATTTTAAAAGCTTTGCATTAGTGGAACTAGTACGTGCCCGTAAAACAAAAAATAATAATAATAATAATAAAAAAGTAATAATAAATAAATAAATAAACCACACAGGCCGTTTCTTCGCTCTCGCGTGCCCGTACGTGCGTGACCCGGAAGTTCGATATTATTCGCAGTTACGATTATTCGCAATTTATTTTTAATACCCAATTATTCAATTAGCGCCAATGTATTTTACCTTTTCGCAATGCCGTGGCAAGGAAAAACAAAAAGAGAAGAGAAGAGAGAGAAAAAATTTACTTCCTGGTTCGGAGCATACCAGCACCCTGATGTTCCCAAAATTTATACACCGTCTAATATGAAAACGATCATAACTTGGGCCATTCTGTTTATCTATAAATGTGCATAAGAAATCGAGAAATTATTAGAATACACGAAGTCATCACTCTCCAGAAGCCCGTACGTTGTAACCCGTAATGGGGAACGTGGCTGAGCTTCCCTTCCCCATCGGCCATGCCCACGCAACAACGTGTCTTCCCATTGGTTGGTAAATAAATGGCCATAACTTGGGAAGCACTTGTCCGATTAATATCAAACCTTGAAAAGGCACATCCTCAGGTCCCCAGCAATATACCTGGCAAGTTTCAATTAGATCGGACCAGAGGTTGTCGAGAAACAGCGGTCACACACACACACACACACACACACACACACACACACACACACACACACACACACACACACACACACACACACACACACACACACACACACACACACACACACACAGATTGCTGGAATTATAGCTAGATGAACTTTCCCAAATGCTACTCTTGGTATGCTTCGAGTTTGCATTTCGAGCACATGCAACCTGAACGTGTACGGGCCACCAAAATAAACGTTTCACTCTTGAAAGGCGAAAGTGAGCTTTTTTTTGTTTGACACCAATATTCCACAAATCTGAAGGGGAGTAAATCTTGAGATTGTGGAACAAACTATCCATCCATCCATCTTGCCCCATATACCCATAAAGCCGTCGGGTCCAAATAAATTCATTATTGGATAAGACTATGGTAAGTACGAAGACTGGGTCGTCACTCCACTTGTTTTCAGGATGAGGCAGGAACTTGCAATTTATTCCAGCGTGCCAGCGATAACTCGCCTCATCTTGGCGAAAGACACCATTGGATATTTTGATGTCCACCAACGACAAGTGCTGCCAGACCGATCTTCTGGCTTAACGTCCAACCAAGGGATGGCGCACACGTTGACTACTCACCCTGCCTGCAAAACACCAGAGTGTGCATACCTCTTGGGCCTAGCCTTAGGTCATCCTGCCAACCTGGTAGAACAAATAATTACTGCCAAAACACCATAGTGCAATTATTAACTATTTCAAATGCATTTGTTCATCTTTGGACTTATCCAGACAGACAGACATGTAATGCAGGAACATTTATTTCCACTGTGAAAACTGTGGAGCTTCATTATTCCACTGCTTATGTGCCATGAGTCAAGGCTACGGGATGACTGCAATGCGAGATGGATTACATGAGATTTGGACAAAACATTCCTCTGCTCAGATGTATTCCGTGGTAGTGGATTTGAATAAAGACAAATTTGGGTCGGCCTGTTCATATTTCTGTCTGAACCACTGGCCGATGATGCAGGGAGCCCAGGTTCAAATCCCATCTGTTATGCTAGGTTCCCACTATCACGATGCGCGGCACGATTGAAATAATGGACTAATCGTGGTGATCCTTTCAGATATTATCAGATCTTGAGGTCAGTCGTGGCAATCGTGTTAATCGTAGAAAATTTTTCTACGATCAGTTGTCAATCGGGATCATCGCATCAGATCGTATTGCATCGTAACAAAGCGCGACAGATCGTATTGCATCGTAACAAAGCGTGACAGATTGCATCTAATCGTGCTTCCTAATCGTGGTGATCGGGATCGATCTTAGACAAGACAAACACCACGCTCTGTGAGACCACGATTTCAATCGTGCCGCGCATCGTGATAGTGGGAACAGCTTTCAGAGAAATTCCATGATCAGCTACGAAGGGCCAGTCGTGGCGTTCGTAACGGATCGCACGACAGTGGGAACCTAGCATTAGATGTTTGTTGTTCGATTCAGAACATTCTTGTAATTCACAAAGCACAATGATATAGGCTTAATTGTCCTTGTCCTGGATGTGATATATGTACAAGCTCCTACCTGAGCCTTTGAGGGCTAAGCGAAATAGTTTGACTAACAAGTAACTATAAAGAATCTCAAGATCCAAAGCCCGTCCACAAACACTTTGTTCTCAAACTAAATTTTATGAAAACAGCTAAAAACGAGAAGGGCACTCAATAGAGCGCATAGCTCTGCCACGCCACGCCTGATCCGGTAGAACATACAGGGAGGAGCCAATAAATTTTTGATACGTCATGCTATATATTGTTGTCACGCAATGGTGAAGAATCGCAAAAAAATTATCGGATCCAGATTCTCACCAAAATCGAATCAATCCGTCCTTGTCTCACACACATAATCTTGTCCACCAGGTTTTGCCTGAATCTGTCCACAACCTTTTGAGATATCGTGCTATATATCGTTTTGGCCCTATCTCTCAATGGTGAAAAATCACTTCAAAACTATCAGATCCCGATTCAGATCTTCACCAAAATCGAATAGATTAATCCTTGTTACAACCTGTCCACCAAGTTTCGTCCCAATCCATCCACAACTTTTTGAGATATCCTGCACACAAACAAACATTGGTGAAAACATAACCTCCTTCTACCTTCGGTGACGGAGGTTAAAAATAGTAAAATGTATTAATCATTGTTCTCCATATTGTCAAAATAAAGGTTTGTTGAAAATTAGACAACAGCTTCTTCTTTAACCACCATAATCATTCCTAAGTTCTTGTGGGGGTAGCCGGGGAAGTCTTCTATGAACTGACTGGCCAGATGTACCGTTCGAAGTAGTTAGGGCAGAAATTTGTAATTTGTTCAGGGTATAGTTCGCCTCCTTTTCACAAAGGACATCGTGGGATCCTAATATCCACCAACTAATGCCGTCAGACAGGACACCTGTTTAATGTTCATCTGAGGGATAGCACACACATTGATGAAACACTGGGATGACAGTTTTTAGCTGGGTTGGGATACGAACCCAGGCTGGACAACTTCGAGCCACGTGTGCGTACCTCGACACCATCCTGCTGGCGATTGATGACAAAAGCTTAAATGGTTAAAATTTAAAAAGAAATAAAACACTGACTAGTGGACATTTGGCCCATCATGCCTGTGCTACATCAACACTTCATCAATCCAATCCATTCCGTACACATTCAAAACTAGAACGGTACTTAGTGGAGGGCATACCTTCGCCAAGCTGAATAGCGTTTTGTATCTCACTAATAGGCCGGATCTACGTCTGGACCTGAACCCGAACCAAAATATAATCGGCTTGTTCCGGTCATCTACCCATATCATCCACTAAGTTTTGTCATAACCAGTCCACAACCTTTTGAAATATCATGCTTTGTATCGTTCTTGGCCCAATCAATGGTGAAGAATCACGCGCAAAATTAGGAAATTTATCGCATCTGGATCCAGATCTCCATCACAATCAAATCAATTTATCCTCATCACACACCCAACCTGTCCACCAAATTTTGTCCGAATACGTCCGCAACTTTTTGAGATAACCTGCTCACAAACAGACGGATGAAAACATGACCTCTGTCCACCTTCGATGGTGGAGGTAATGACATTATGAAAATTGTTCAGCAATTTTCACATGCGACGTAGAACTAATTACATTTCGCCTCACCTGAAAGGGAGAGGCTGCGTGCGTGCGTGCGTCTTTTCCCATCCCGGTCGGCCTACTTTAATGTGGACCACCAAAAGGCCTTAGGCCTATTTTACTAAGTCGTCAACTTGAAACATATAACATTTTTACATTTAATTTACTCACCAGTTGATTTTGAAATTTAAATCCAGATTATGTCTAAGTTCTCTGCATCCGTTCCAGAGTGCGTTTGTAAACACCGCCCTTGGTTTCAAGTGTGCTACAAAGGTCTACAAGCTCGGGACTGACAGGATAGTCGAGTTCGGCGGCATACTTGTCTCTAAGCTGTCCAGCCTGGTTTCAAATGCTGACCCAGCTATAAACTGTCATCCTGGTGTTTCACAGGCAGGGCAAAGTATCAATGTGTGCTCCATTCCTCGGATGAACGTTAAACTTGGCGTCCTGTCTGCTGCCATTACATGGTGGACGTTAAAGATCCAACAGTGTCCTTTATGAGGAGTCTTCGAGCTATCACCACACCCTGAACAAATTACAGATGTCCCTCACCTTCAGTTTAACATAAAGACTGGCCACCCGATTCATGAAAGGGGCTAAAAAACATACCCCAGCTGACCCCATAAGGTGGGAATAATTGGTGCCGTTAATTATGATCGCAGTAATGCAAGCTCCATGATATATTGGAGCAACTTACAGATTAAGTTGCCAATTCTCAAAGTATTCTGTGGATATCGGGTGTATTGAAAACTCAATATCTAATGCAGCTCCAAGAAAATTCTCTGTTACCATTTCTTGGGGGAAAGACGTCAACTGTCGTCGCTCGTGGAGACCGCGTGGTGCTCAGGTGGCCAAAACTCTGTGAACAGTTCTTTGCACAGCACCAATTAAAGACGAGATACCGCCGGTCGATTTCCATCAACGACTTTGTAATCGTTTTTTGCGATCATTGTCCTCTCGACCACAATGCTTACAATGGCTGTTGATAAGGCCTGCTGTCGGACATCCCACTTTTTTGTCTGCAA
>NC_140976.1:40913367-40915867 GCF_056783735.1 Eptatretus burgeri
ACAACCCAGATTCCCGTCGCCTGTGTTGGTGTCCTTACAATTTCGGGCCTCGCCCCCAATTTTCTCTCCGTGCCCTCACACGGTCTCCTGGCTGGGACACGTGGCTCTCTCTGGCAGGCACGACCCTCTGCCGAATCTCCCGCTATGGCACCCCGGGCACTACACTGCCTCCGAGCCTACCAGCTCCCTAACACCGGGGAGTGCCCCCCATGGCACCTCCCCTGAAACGCACACGTGGCAGGCCGGCCTCCCGGGCCCCTTTCCGAGGGTCACCCGTGCCCACAACACTGCCCACGCGGCTAATGGCGCCCCGGGCCCCCGCACCAAGCAGGCGCACCCGTGCCCACTACTCTATCCCGGCCCCCCATGGGCCCATGGCCTACCGCGGCCGACTAGCCTGGTGCCCGGGGTACCCACTCAGCGATACTCACCTTTCGCAGCCACGCTCCCAAGCCCGTCAACAGGGCTCCTGCACCCCTCCAAATGGGTTTCGAGCCTACACTCCCACCAACAACAAAACGACCTCCATTTTTGTTAATTTGACTAACCCAGCTAACTCACTCTACACTGACCCCGGGGGCCCTTGGGCGGGAGTCACTCCTCCCCCCAATCACTCATCGCACCATGCATTCCCCATTCGCTCCATACACACAGACCCGCTGGCCTCACTCACTCACCAAGCACATGCCTCACAACTCACCAACTCTTCAACACACTCACCACTGAACTCTGCCATCCTTTTATCTGCATCCCCTAACTAACTCGTGCTCCCACGTCGTCCCTTAAACTACAGCACGTTCCTTTTAACACTACGTAGCTAAGCTACGTCCCCTCTACACATTCACAAGTCTGTCCATGTCCTCAAATAATTCCATTTTATTTCCCAACCTAAATCTGGCTACAATCCCTCTAACTAATCCATTCCACGGACTCCATGAGGACTTACCCCTGCCCCATGAAGTCGGTCTAACTAAGCTAACCCTTCCCCCTAACTAGTTTCCATCCTGTGCCCAGGCAAGGGGGTCTTTCACCCCTTGCCCAGGAATCCTGTACACCCGAAAGTGAGGCTTGCTTTTTTTTTTTTTCATGCGCAGCACCTGCGCGGCAACTCAGAGCTCGCGCACTTTGCACCTGGCCGTGACGTCATGCAGCTGCACGTGTTCCTCGTCCCTCCTTGGACGGTGCCATCCGGCAGAGATACCCCTCCTGCCGGATTCCAACCCCACGTGCAGCCATGACGTCACCGTGCGCAGAAAAAAAACAAGCCCCAAGTCTCGAGGGGTTCCCCACGCGAACACATGTGCTTTGCCCGTTGGAGCTTAACACACACGATCGCGTGGAGAACCCGTCCGGTCCAAATCCATTTACCTGCCTAAACTTTGTCCGTCCGCGGGATCGGCAAATCCACCGCGTGCGTTTCCGGACCGGGACTTCACTCTCGCAAGCGAGCACGTGGCGGTCTCGTGCGTTGCACAGCACGAACCGCGTGCTCACTGCTGGGTGAACCCGGCACGGTCCTCGAAACAACTACAGCCGCTACTCGGCTTTCTTTCTTCTGTCGCCTTCGTCGTCGCCATTCGACCCACGCACACCTGCGTGTTACGACGCACACAGTCCACACCATTAAACTCACACCGGGAGACGCGGCTGCGTGCTCCCGCATGCCAACCGACATCTCCCTCTCATACCGCTCTCTCACACACACGGTCTCCCTGGCACACAGCGACCTTGCACACGGCCGTTCACTCACGCGTGCCTCACTACTCACACAAACCATACTACTCACACGTGGTGCTCCATTCACTCGCGCGGGGGCACTCACCCGCGGTGCCTCGCCCACACACGCGAGGGCACTCAACCGCTGTGCCTCATCCACACACCGTGCCTCACTCATACACGCGGGGGCACTCACCCGCGGTACCTCACTCATACACACGGCGACACTCACACACGCGGTCTCTTCCACACAACGTCCCTCACTCATACACGCGGGGGCACTCAACCGCTGTGCCTCATCCACACACCGTGCCTCACTCATACACGCGGGGGCACTTAACCGCGGTGCCTCATCCACACACGTGGGGGCACTCACCCGCGGTGCCTCATCCACACACGGCGTGCTGGGAAGCACGTACTCCGGCACCATCGCCACCACACCACTCACACGTGGTGCCTCACTCATACTGGCCGTTTCACTCACACACACGGCCTCACTCACACACGGTGCGCTGGGAAGCACACACTCCGGCACCATCGCCACCACACCACTCACACACGGGGTCGCTTCCACACACGGGGACGCACTCACGCCTTGCACCACACACACAGGGACAACCATACTGGGGATTCGTGTCCCCACAAGGGTCTCCGGGGCCTCCATACCCCCCAAGCTCTCCGTGCACCCGTCCACCGCACTCGTCCCCTCAACCTCGCAAAACACGACCGAACTCACCTGGTCGTGACTCGCCTCAAGGGGGCATACTCCCTCCCCTCGTTCCTG
>NC_140976.1:40925867-41000867 GCF_056783735.1 Eptatretus burgeri
ATCTTCAACCGAACCAAATCCGTATTTCTTCACTGCTAAATTTAATCCATACGTTGACCCGTAAGCAGCGTGGATTGACTTCAAAGGCATGCAGCCACCGTTTGAGTGGATCAATTCCAGAACATTCTCCTTTTGCTTCTGCACCGCTTTTCCTGGAATGGCAGGAAAGTTCCATCATGCACATCACAAAAACCTTTCAACATGACAACTAAAAATAATAAATACATTTCCTGAACCATTTAAAGTCTTCTTGAGGTTTCTGAAGAAAACCAAAAATTCTGGGCAATTTCACATCTCCTCTAAACATTTGAGAAAATCTATATCTTTTTACCCTCACAGCTTTGGCGTGATGCCATAGTCTTTCCTCATATTGTTGCATACTTTGCAATACAAACATAAATCCTCAAAAACATTTAAACTGAGAAAGAGAAGCCGTCATTTCCATTGTATTGTTGGTTATCAGATCAATGAAGCGAGACAGAGTTTGGGTCAGTCACCACTGATTATAAGGATACCAGATTTTCTTTTTGTCGGACAAATAAGGGATGCAGGTGACAATGAGGACAGAGGAGAATGCAAGGGGTGGACAAGATAGATACAGACGAAAAATTTGGGGAGGGTTGGGTGGTAGTTTAATGGAGTGTAGAAAAGATCATAGTTTTGGATCGGGGATGGTGGTGAACAGCCGTCTTGAAGACCTGAAGGGAAGAATGAGATTGAAGAGTGTGAAAGTTGGTTCCAACCACCCATCTTTCCATTTATTGGGACCATACTCTGTCCAGAGCATCAGTGCTGCCAAAGCAGTCTCCTGGACAACTCACCACAGAGGGATTAAAGATTGAGATATTGAAAGATGGATTGTTCGACTGAAAGACAAAAGTTGGAGAGTCCAGATTTGGGGGACCGGGGACATTACTCAGAGAATGAAACAGGCTAAACTCAATGCCGTTTCCCTCCCCCATCCCTCTAAACAATGGGTGGGAACTGGATGTCGATTTTACATGCAGAATGAAGATGTGTCTTCTCTGGGAATGGAAACTCGTTCATAGTTCATACCGGTATCTCTTTCAAACTGGTATCACTATCGCAGATCATTGACTTGGCACAGTATTTCTAAAGCACACCCAATTCATATAAAATAATAAGCAATTGGCAATTGCTTAAAAACCAGCCATAAGGCCAAAGAAAAACCCAATTGCTTGTATGGGTGCTCGGATGCTGAAGGTGAAAAGTTAAAACATTCTGTACTTACTTCCTGGTACGTGATGACGTCATATGTTTCACTGTTCCTTTTCCATGCCTATCCAAGACACCGAGTGCATGAAAGCTTTTAAAATCATGTACGGTATTTAAAAATTGTAAACACCTTTCTTCGATTTGTTGGTGATATGCTGGGTTTTTGTTTTTTTGTTGTTTTTCATATCAATTTTTTTCCAGTGTACTGGTATATTCAGAATTCCAAAAACCGGTATAACGATATGAAAAATTATATCGATATGAAAAATGATATTGATATAACCAGTATATCGATATACTGCCAGACCTCACTTTGGAATTGTTGCATTCTGCACAAGGTGGAACCTGTGCTGTCGTGGGGTCTGAATGTTCCACATATATCCCTGATAACTTGCAAATTGATAATCCAGCTGCCAAAATTAAGGCAGAGGGTGCAAAATACCATGACTATAACAAAGGATGGGAATTTTGGTCTTGGTTAAAGGAAATGTTTTGTGGATGGGGAGCAAAGATATTATTTCTTTTCATTGGATTGATGTTAATCGTTGCCATTAATGTGATTGCGATATGCTTCTCAATATTATTAGCAAAATGTATGACAAAAGGTGTGACCCACTTGGTGGTTACAGAACCTGCAAAAATGTAGATGGCCCGAGATGATGGAAGAGACCTTTGGAGGATTTTGCCAGATTGAAATGGTATATTTGTATGATGATGATAACTGCATATGACCCGAGGTTGGAGGGGTGGAGAGACAAAACACAATAAGAGTAGAGGGTGCAAGACCAGAAAGGAGGTGGTGGAAGACAGAGAGATCACTCACCTGTCTGTGATGACATTGTGATTGATAGACCCATTGACTTTCATCGTGGGAGATTCCAATAATTTTGAAGGTTGTGTTCTATGAACACTCTGGTTTCCATTGTATCATCAGGTATCAGACCAATGAAGTGACACTGGGAGTTTGGCTTCGTCACCACTGATTATCAGGATGACGGATTCATGTTTTTTTGTATACAGAGTCGAGGCTCATGGAAAAGCTAGTACTCGTACAGCGACGGATCAGGATGCAACAGGATAAAAGGAACAGCAGAGAGAGGGGGTACCACCAATGGGTACAACACCACCAAAATATAACCTTTCGGTTGAGGCCTTTAGAAGGGGTGGTGACCAATACAATCATGGAGAGTTTGACAATGCTTTTCTCTCTGGACAAAGTATGCCTGATAGAATATGTACGCAATAATTATTCATGAGTAAAATTGGTGTCCTCAAGTAGCAGGTAAACGTCGTGGTAGTTGAAACACAAAATTGCTCCTAATCACAGTTAACAGAGCTTATATTTCCAGATATCAAGGCCCAGGTAAAAATGAAATAACAAAGGTGCACGTAGGTAATAACCATCAAGATTCAAGAACATTAATAACCATCAAGAAAAAAGTACAAAAAAAAAACACAAGAATGATTTACTTCTGACAAAAACCTGTCCTATCGAAAAATCATTGCTCATTCTCTCAATGAAATCTTGAATAGAATCATATCCATATTTCTTGACTGTTAAACATCCTCCATATGTTGACCCAGAAGCAGTGTGGATGGACGTCAAAGGCATGGAGCCACCATTTGACTGAATCAAGTCCAGAAGGTTCTTCTTTCCGAATATCCTTATATACTCTGCACAAAAACCAGGGTTTCACACAATTTTTTATTAGGTTCTCCAATGAGGACCGAGCTGTTAGGGTTTGGTACTCATTAAAAAAAAAATGTCAGCTTCGAGCATGCTCATCTACTTTCCCAAGCGCCACTCGGACTTTTAAAACTCCTCTGAGCTTAGAATGCATCTTACTCCTCTGTAAGCGCTCTCTCAGAACGTCCACTCCAGACGAGACACTCACAAGCCGCTCTTTTTTTCGTTGCGGACACTCCTGAACATCCTCATCTTCCTCCTTGGTCACGTGTTCTCCTTCAATCTTTTCTTTTTTATCTTACAAGTTATAAACCTACAATATAACTTGTAAATTATAATGTTATGATTTATAAACTTAATTTTGAAATCGCAGTGTATCAATTATCAGAATTTTTACGGAACAATCTTACCTACATTAGCTAAGAAAACCTATTCTTCTTCCTCTTCGCTCGTGTGTTCTCCTGAGATCGATTTTTAAAATCTTATAAATTGTCATATAACTTATAAATTATGTTATCATTTTAAACTTAATTTTGTGCATTAAAATTTTGAAATAACAGTACAATACTGTATATCAGAATTATCACGGAAGAATCTCACCGAGATTCGCTGAGAAAATCTTCTCTCAAAAGCCCCTGTTGTGCTCGTCCGTTTTTGAGCTTTCAGAGAATCTTTGAAGTATGCATTTAGTTTTTTTTTTACTGCGTATGAGTACCTGAGTACCAGTTATGTGAACTCTTGACTTTAACCCTAACTCCTCCAAAACAATTAAACTGAACAAGAGAAATGATCATTTCCATTGTATCGTTGGGTATCAGACCAAGAAAGTGAGAATGGGAGTTTGGGGAAGTCACCACCGATTATTTATCAGAATGACAGATTCAGTTTGAAGACATACAACCTTTGGATTGAGGCCTTCAGAAAGGGTGGTAACCAATACAATCATAGAGAAAGACAGGGAGCTCGGCCCAGTTTAATTAGACAGTTGAGAATAAATTTCTCAATGGTGTGGTTCCATTTTAGCATTAGTTCAAAGCTTGAAAACCTCATTCTTAAGTTCCACCAGATCAGACTGGCAGCTCTGATGCCAAATTGAAATGGTGCTCTACCACACATTCACTTAGATTTTCGAATCCAAGCATCAAACTTGTATCTTCAGATTTCTCCAATCTTACGAAGAATGGAAACATGACTTTGGTATGACTAAAAATCAGCCAAATTACCTTTAATTCATTAGAACAAAGAGTACAAACACAAAAGTTGCCAGCAATGAAAGCTGATTATACATGGAACAAGAATCAGCTTAATCACGAAAATAAATCAGATTCTTAATCAATCGAGTCTTAAGAATCCATTAAAGTTAATTGGTAGTGGCCATAATGAAATGTATTAAGCAGTAAACACGTTAGTCAAAATGTCTGTGACCATCGAAATGAAACTACAGCAAATGGATGTATATTGTAGGATTGACATGTTGTTGTTGTTGTTGTTGTTGTTGTTCTCCTTTCGGCTGCTCACGTTAGGGGTCACCACAGCGGATCATCCATTATGATCCGCATACTGATTTGGCACAGGTTTTACGCCGGATGCGCTTCCTGACGCAACCCTGGTCGCCTCTTACGACACAGGGATAAGGATTGGGTTTCACCATGATTCCGGGCTGCCCTACACCCTCTCATAGCGCGGCCCAGCGCAGAGCACCCGTCCTCAAGCGATCCTCCAACCAAAGCCTCCGAGTAGCCGGATTACAGGCGCACGCCACTACGCCCGGTACATATTGTAGGATTGACATCTGAAAATTAATTGATGGTCAGTCATCTTCATAATCCAATGATAGGGACTGGCTACCATTACTGTCACAATCACTTTCATTCTCCAGTTTGTCATAGATCTTGAACTTTTCAGGGATCTGCAGACCCTTGAACCAAACAATATCGTAGGAATGATCGAATAGCTCCGAACCCTCATCTCGGGATTAATCGATTTGTTTCTCATCAGCATGTGCCCACATCCTTGCCACGAATGCTGATCATTGGACATGGAGAAAGAAATCATCACTACATGGTGGTAAACTGCTGCCAGCGAAGCCCTTCAATTTGCTGAGTGAATTTTGGAGTTTCTTGGATGGGCAATAGACTTTATCAAAGGCAAGAAACTGTGCATGATTCAATGAGGTCTCATTCCTGAAACCGTACATTCTGTACATGAATAGCTCGAGGGCGTTAAAGGATCAGTATGCATATGGATTCAGTACTATAACAAGTATCTATAACCATATGTCTGGTAACAAAAACACAAGCAAAGTATGGAGCAAGAGTTCAGGCATAACGAATTACAGATGAAGTCGAGTAGGTGATCGACCTATACGTGGGCTGCGACGGAGTGGTAAGTCTAATCTTGCACCCTTTGGTGGGTGGGAGGCTGGTCTGTCCTTGCTTCCACCGGTAGATGGATTGTGGCCCTCACTGTCCATCTCGGAGCATCAAGGGACATATGGACAAAGGAAACACCGGTTCCTCCGATAGACTATGCCCGATGGCAGTTTAACGAGATAGCTCCAGTGATGTTGAATACTGATGACCACACTGGTTTTGTCCCAATGCCTCGTCTGTGGATCTTCTACCAACACCTCAGTGCTGACACGAAACGGCATGAGAGGTTTGGACGATTGGTCATAATGCGCGCTCGTTTTTGCCCGTACCTCAGCAGCCTTAGCATCACACTCGGCAGTAGCCATCTGCCACTGTCATGAGAAAGCGCATTGATGTCCAGGAACAGCAAGCAGTTCATGTTCGATACCCAAAGATAATCTGAGCCAAAGCCATGGTAAAATGCGTCGTCATCGAGATTACCGTTGCATGCCGACTTCACGACCTGTATCTTAATGGATTTGACTGCTGCTTCTGCTTGTCCATTATAGCGTGAAAAGTGTGGTGTGGAGAAGCGATGGTTAACTCTCCAATGGTCCATGAATTTCCAGAATTCATAGGATGCAAACTGTGGGCCGCCATCAGTTCGAAGATGAACTGGGACACCCGGGTTCACAAAGAATGACCATAAAGCTCGGTTGAGGTCACATGGTGTGTGGTCACATTAGTAGAGAGAGATGCATGGCACCCAGAGAGTCTGTTGATGTAAACCAAATATGATTTTCCTGCATGGGAAAACAAATCGCCAGATACCTCCTTGAATACCTGCTGCGGTGGTGTGTCGCTTATTAGCGGTTCCTTCTGAAGGCTGGCCATTCTCTCCTGACACTGGCTATTTGCTCCTGACAAGGTGAGCCATCCTCGTCACCAATATGTTGAGCAGGCAAGTCAGCCCACAAGAAGGATCTTTAGCTCAACCGTTTTTAATGGTGTCTCCTGCTGCCCTCATTCGATAGCCCGCTCACGTCACTCTCGGTTTCACCTCATCAGTTCCGGTTCATCATGCATTCATTAATATTCATGTAACTCCCAATACCACAATAAGCTCAATAGTTGGAACGGGGAACGATAACGACACAACTGTGGGGAGCAGACTTGAAGTATTGGAGGGAAGCGAATGAGATAAGAGACCCAGGAAGACTGTTTCACAGTTGCAAGAGAAGAGGGGGTTGAATGGATGGAGGTGATGATGAAGTTTAGCCTTGCGGATACAGGCAAAAATAGGCATTTCTTTCCTGTAGTAATTCTGTGCAGACTACTGTTGTAGAATCTATTTTCAACTATAGTATATGATAGTACAACTATCATATACTATAGTTCTAACTATAACATTTTTTCCTGGGAGGGTAATAAAATAAAGGTGTCCAATTTTTAAAAAACCATGCGAGCCATTGGAGATTTTGCCGTGTATCTCTATCCATGGGAATCGTGTCCTTAAGCTTCTGTGACAGACACGGAAGAAAAACATAGGACTGAGTACAGACCGATAAGTGCAAACACCCTCACCTAGATTAACAAGGATTAATACCCCAAATAATGAGCGAGCACTTACACTGACATTGTAATCAAAAGAAAGTGGTTATTCATTAAACCACATTTAAATTTTTTCAAAACCGTATTGTCTTACCATCACATCCGTAGCTGTAGACCCACGATGCCATTTCTTTTTGAGCTTCCTGATTTTCCAAAAAGTATTTTCTTTTCTGCGACAAGATGTTTGCTTGCCTTGAAAAAGATGAGGGAGATGGGCAAGAGAAAGAAGGTTTATGTTTTCCATAAACTATTTTAAATAAAGTTTAACTTATAGTAATGGTCAGCCCAGTGGAGAATTGCCTCTTACAAGGAGGGTATGTTATCAACAGGACAATGCCGTACACTTTGTACCTTCGTGATATAATGGTACATAAACCTTTACTTCTCCACTCAAAACCTCTGAGGAATTTGTAACTCAATTGGATACACGATGGAGACACTAACGGACATCAATGTACTATTGCTTTGATTACAAAGACATCAGTAGATGATGCAGACAAATGAACATGCAGTATAGTCGTTATGATGGGGTTCAGGTTAAAAAACACGACTTCTTTTCTAATGGAACCAATGACTTGGAAGAATGTGACATTGGCAAGGAAGTACACAGAAGAGGAGGGAAGTCCACATTTAATCATTATCTTTTCAATCCTTATTTTAACCCCCACTTCCAAGCTTCCAGTTTTTCCTTTCTGAAAGTTTCCTTCAGTATCCATTTTGTCCACCAAATGCATTCTTTCCTGCACACCCACCCCCTCCCAATTTCTTTCCCATACCCATTGTTTGTCCAATTCTCCCCCTATTTTGTTATTTTGTTCTTCAATTCTGCTGTTGGTGTTTCCTCTTCCCTCCACCATTCATTGATCTGTTGTACCCTAATCCGTTCAGTGTTCTTGCTCTTCAATGAGCCTTGACGCTGTATAAAAAATTAATTAATTAATTAATTAATCATGAGATTCAGTGGCATATTTATTGCACAAGCTCATCAGTGGCATTTCATGGCTCGAGAGATGCATACATGGCAAGTTGGAAGCAACGAAAAACAGGTTGCTCAGAATCGAAAGCGGATATATTTAAATTGTTTTTTTTTTTAACCAAACGTGGCAAAAACGTTTTTCGAGAGGTTGTCGGTGACACAAAATACACCAGAACACTGAGATAGCAATTTATTGATGGGTAATGATAAGGAGGTTCCAAGAAAGCCAACTTCAGAAAAAGTTCAAACTCGGTGACTGTGGTGACACGATATTCAGAAGAAAGTTTGCAGAGGATTTGGGTGTACACAAACTACAATTCTAAATTCATACCATAATATAAAAATGAATGAAATGGGATACAATGATGTGGTTTGATGCAAGTAATATAACACTTCTCAAAGTTTTAAATGGCATCCCCACAAGAAACAGCAGTGTTGCCTGGTTTACCAAATGATGATAAATGCTATATGATGATTTTGACAAATGTTGACAATGGTGGACATTTTGCACATTAATGAAAACTATCCGAATTGAATCCTGTCATTCGAAGTACCGATAAATATCAGCAAGAAGTCGAAGAGCGAATTGGAAAGCATACACCCATTGATTTGGAGTGATGGCAATATGGTAAATGTGAGGAAGTGAAGTGCTGCTGCTTTGAGGGTGGTGGCATGGCCTTCAGTTGGGTCAAGCTCATGATGCCACACAGCCAATAAACTAGAGCAGTACCTTGCATATCCGCTCGAGGTCGCTACAGGTGTGTGTGTGTGTGTGTGTGTGTGTGTGTGTGTGTGTGTGTGTGTGTGTGTGTGTGTGTGTGTGTGTGTGTGTGTGTGTGTGTGTGTGTGTGTGTGTGTGTGTGTGTGTGCGTGTGCGTGAATCCTTGCGAGTGCAATGGAAGCGAAACATTGTGTTTTTGAAAATGTTTGTACTTTCCATGCAATATGGGTTTTGCCGATACTAAAACGGTTTCACAGGTTTTCGGCAACAAAACCTGAATAATGCAGATCAATAGCCATCCTTAGCAATGGTAAACCAACAAGCATAATCTTAGTCATTGATTAGGTACTGTTCTGCAGCACTGATGCTCTGTAAAGAGTATGGTAAATTGATGATGATAAAGGTTTACATGGATTTGAGAAAATTTGGATTTAAAATCCGTTTGAGAATTTAATGAAGCAGCGATGATGATGCCAGTTGCTGTAATCCAATCCATCCATCCATTGGGACCATACTCTGTGCAGAGCATTGATGCTAGCTAAGCAGTCTCCTTGGCTATTAGGTACAATCCTGGACAGGTCGCCACTCCGACACAGGATACCAGCAAGCTGGTACTCACTTTGCCGACCTCGGAAGGATGACAGGCAGAGTCAACCCCCTGGTGTATTAATTCAACAGCCGAGGGGGATTTGAAATGAGGATCCTCAGATCCCAAGCCCACCACCCGAACCATTAAGCCCACACCAGGCACGTAATACAATAAGGCCACTGATAGAAGGAGAGTGATAGTTCACTGAAATGCTGATGTTGAAGGATGGCCAACTGTGGCATATGCTCCCTATCGTCATTGGTGGTTCAGGCCGGTGGCGCGGGGGTGACGTCAGGGAGGTGCGACAATGGCGATAATCCTGAAGGCTGTGTGTGTGAAGGTCAAGCCTCTGAGTGATATATCACACCAACAGTGTCATTGTGAGGCGAAACAGTACCTCGGTATGGAGATGCTCCACCGTGCTCCTGCATCTAAGGGTTTTTGGAATTTGGCCAAGATACTCCTCCCCAGATAAATGGAGCATCTAAGAGTTGAATATTTCAACCCACACTGGGTATGTGCCAAGCATTTCTAATGAGGGGTGGTGGGGTCATCTAGCTAGAAAGTCGAAGGTACAGTTGGACAAACAGACTTGGCTTTCTTACCAAGTCTGTAATCCCTTGGGTACTCCCGTCGTTGTATTATGTAGTCACAGTAGGTATGGATGGGCTAAAAAGATAGATTAGAGCGGTGTACTCACCTTTGAGATGTCTCTTACGTTTTAGATTTATCACCCAACGAATAAACCGCAATTTAGTGCTTTGCCAGCAAGGTTTTGCATCAATAAATGTAGTCCTTCAGAGGGGGCTGTCACATCTGCTCGCATTTGTAGTGGACAGTAAATATCCCACAGTGCCTTTGGTAATGAGTTGGCCATTGTGTGCCAGTATCTTGGCTAACTTCCAAAACTATCCTCGAACCTGCAGGGGCATTGCATCAGCAACACAGAACTTTTGCTAATTGCTAATTCCAAAGGCAACACCTTGCCAATTTCAGAGACTCTACATTGCCAATCCCAAAGTGTGCATATTGCTAATTCCAAAGACAAAACATTGCTAATTGGCTGTTCTATCCAAGACCATAGCTCAACATATTCGAGTCTAGAGTTAGGCATCATCCATGGTAACTGACATTCCATGCAATGGATGTGACAAAAATCCACTTGTGTTTATATTCATTTTGACCTCAAAGCTATACTTGAATCCCAAATATTCTAATCACAAGATAGATGTCAAGTAACAGTATAAACATGCATGACAAAAATTGGAAATTATATTCATAACCAGAAATATGTATCATTTACTTGGTCACTGACATGGCAATTCTTCTGCACTGTCGTGCCAGATCAAACATCAGTCTACGGATATAATTTCAACATGTTTACTACGGCAAGAAATTACAAAATACAATCTAAAATTGGTACCAACCATCTGAACCATCTGAAGGAGAGGTTAGGGGGATTCCCAATCCACAAACAGGGCCCCGAGCCAATAGCAGTTGACCAGGAAGGGGCAAGTGACTTTACAGCTGCAGGTGGGGGTGCACAGCTATAACTAGGGCTGATGCAATCAGCGAGGACAGATAAGTTTCCTGAGCTGATGAAGGAAGCTGCATGCGAGCCGCAACGGGGTGCCTACCCAAACCGACGCCAGTGCCGCCACAGCTCCAACCATGCCTCCCACCTCCCACAGCAGACCACGCCCGCCCTCCCCTCTCAAGCTAGGATCAGGCAGTGGCATGAACTGTCTGCCGGGAGGTACCTCAATATAAAACTCTGTCCTGCTGGACGCAGCCCAGGTATTTCAGCCTGGTCATTTCTTCTGGTCTTTACTCCTGTGGTGTATGTGAGGTTTTAAGACTTAGGTAATTAAGGAATTTTCTACTTAGGTAATGTTGGCTCGGGGGCACGTATTTGGGTAGTGCGGCTTAATCATTTTTTGCTTCCATTTGTATTCATGTCCTTTTTGCCAATTACATTCTAAAAAACACTTGGTCTCTGGGTGCAGAGTGTCTGATTGCTATTACAACCAGAGAGTTCTTAGAACATGATACCCCAAGCAGTGTTTAAGTATATACTTCAATTTTAATAAAAGAATGATTTTAAAGATTGTTAAAAAAAATCCTGAAGTTTAGCGCGACTGAAGCAGTCTTATACATCACCCTTATCCACTGAAATAAGACGATGTTGAGTCGCAGTTTACCTGATGGAGGCTTTATTGGTCACCATGGAACACAGCATCAATTACTATCATACATAACCCTGTAGGTAGCCTCTTCTTCATCCCGATACCGTACCGTCTCACATGCCACATCTTCTCATGCTATATATCGATATATAGCATTGTTTTGGGAAGTATTAGGATGGTGATTTGTGTTCTACAGTGTTCAAATATATAATTCAATTGAAATAAAGGTTTACAGGTATATAAGTAAATAATTTTAGCTTTGCGTGGTAATTATACACGTCTGTTAAAGGACAGATTGCATGTGGGCAATTAGCATCCAGCAAGAGAACCATTCCTGCGCCCGGTGACTTTGCTCGGTCGCCATTGGAGAATGGGCATACAGTGCCAATCAGCGTGATGCATCGACTGGCTCGGTGGTTCCATTGAGGTATGGTATCGTGACAGACAGGCCCGTGATCTGAACCACCTTGAATGAATGATCGGATCAGTCAACCATCATGAGTGCTTTGATGCGGTTTATCGAGATTGGAATCAGGTAACTGCACAAACCTGATGGCTGTTACATACATAATTATACACACTTTTAAAATCTTAAAACTCCTAATGTGCTCTTGACTTGTGACCATTAACATCTTCACAATCTTGTACTTTATAGTATAAAGTTTGTCTTCACAGCTGATCTAATTCCAGCATTTGTTGGCATGTACCATCATAGATAACTCATAGTTTCCCCCTGTACAGCTTTTATTTCACCAGGAAAGAGTTGCCAATCATACTGAGTGACACATCAGTTGTTGATTTGAATTGTGTTGTCAGGGACTCTGACATCAGCAACAGCTTTGAACAACTCTGGAGGTTGCAGATCTTTAGTCACATCATAGGTCAATGCATATTCTCCTTCATAGTCGGTCAACTTGTAGGGGACAATTACTATCACTCACCCTAATATGGTGAGTCACTCACTTCTCTCTCTGTTCTTGCACACGGCAGCTCGGCTGCCAGGCAGCTATCATTTCTTGGAGCGCGGCTGTGCCACTGATGCTGTGCCTCTCTACCAGTACATTGTTACTCATTTCACTGACTTCAAGAGGATGGCAGGCTGAGTCAACCCCACCTGATATTAATTCAGTGGTCAAGAGGGATTTGAACTCAGGACCCTATGATCCCAAACCTGCCACCCAAACCATTAAGCCAACACCAGGTTTTCCAATCACCCACTAACAACGACAGACTTTACAAACACACTTTCAGGTTTAAGAACTTGTTCCATTCATCAAATTTGCATGTTGACATCTCTATCACCTCAACATTTGAAACCTGTTGGGCTGTTTCCACAAAAGTTACTGGATTTTGAACCAAGTGCTTCCTTGACTGACCTGCTCCCCAAACCTGTCGTTTTACCGAGCCACCTTATTCCATCAATGGGGTATTTGCCATGTGATGTGGCAAATAAATTCCAGTGAAAGGTGATGTGCTTAGCCTCAAGTGAAAGGCATAGCTGCTGCTATTATATATATAATTGTTCTTTTTAAAATTTATGATAGTTGATAAAGAAGGACCACTGAACCTGTAGCTTATGTAGGCCCTGGTCTAATGTTGTAACCCAAATTTGGTAGCATTCTGACTGGTGGGACTGGAGAAGAAGATTTTTGAAGGAATTTATGGATTTTCTCAATAATTTACTCAGTCTGCCATTTTGACACACTTTCAGTCATGTGATTTGCATGACCTCCACAATTTAACATCGGTACCCTGTTCTAATGTCACCAAAATTTGGTAGCATTCTGACTGGTGGGTCTGGAGAAGAAGAGTTTTTGAAGGAATTTACTAAGTCCTCCATTTTGACCTACTTAAAGTCACGTGACTGGAACGAACTTTGCAATCCCCATTACCAGTTAGGAGCAGAACCTTGCTGTCAAATTTCAGCCAGATTGGCCCAGCAGTTTGCCCGGAGAAGTCTAAATAGGAGATGGACGGACGGACAGTGCACGATGACGATACCTAATCTGGAATTCCAATTCCAGACAAGCTATTCAACTGTCAAGGGAAATTTCCCATGTAAACCTTGTAAGTCTTGAAACAGGAACAGAACAAATAGGAAGTGAGCCTTGTGGGTAATATTGAAGACAACATGATTCCATCATGTTCGAATTGATTTGAACTATGTAGAATCACCAAATAAAATCACCGACATTATATTGTTGCGGTATTGGCGCCCGCCGGCGTGCTGACGGCCACGTAACTCGAATCGCGGCACGTCGCCCACCGGACGGACAATCCAGTCGTGACCCTCTCGGACTAACGCCGGGAACCAGTCACGGGTGGACCTTTCGGTCTCACCGCGATCGAGCCAATCAGCCCCCGCGTGGGATAGGGTTGCTCGCCAAATTCGACCTACCTAAGTACCCACGCGGAGGGTAGACCGGGCGATCGCACCTCGCCGCAGGTCGACTTCGGACACGGGCCACTTAAGCGACCCGTTCCGTACTATCAGAATAACCGAGCGGTGTTATCGTCGACCTCGACGGTTCGATTAATTATCGGGCGTATTCAGCCCACTACCAACCCTTTACGTGAAGCAAGATGAGGATTCAATGGGAGAAAAAGACGAAGCGAAGCGGGAGAACAGTTCAATAATAAAACACATTTATTCGCGGCACACGGGAAGCACACATATTCAATTCCACCAAAAGCACACAGAAAAAACACAATTCCATTTACACAAAAAGCAAATATAAAAGCGAAGACAATGCAGAGCTAATACCGACTACCGAGCACACGGCAACACTTATACAATTCTACTTCACAGACGGCGCCGACAACACATACCCAAAACCAAGGAAAGAATACCCTCAAGGATGAGGCGGGCCTGAGGCCGAGACCGGGTCGCGCCTACCCGTCTGGTGATGAGACGCGGAGCGGCGATGGCGCCTCACTCCGCGGGCCTCGCGGACAGTGTCTGGCAGGGGGTGGGAAAGGGGCCCCCTTGGTCGCACTATCTCAGCGCGGGGGGAAACAGGAGGGGGTTGCTGATGCTCGGGGTATAGAGGATCTTTATTATCCCTAGTGTGCGTCTCCACCTCGGCCAGGTCGCGCTGCCGGCCTCCCTCGGGCGTGCAGCTCCCGGCACCGACGCGAGCACCCCCTCGTCTGCCTTCGCCGCTGCCGCCTCTCCGCCTCTGGACTCTCCGACTCTGGACTCTTCTTTGGACTCTCCTCGTTGGACTCTTCTTTGGACTCTCCCCGTTGGACTCTTCTTTGGACTCTCCCCGTTGGACTCTTCTTTGGACTCTTCTTTGGACTCTCCCCGTTGGACTCTCCTCGTTGGACTCTCCCCTTCTCCACTCCCCTGACTGACGAACACGGTCCTTTTATCCCCCGTAGCTTCGCCTTTGACCCCCTCCCTTTGACCTTTCACCTCGCTCCCCATTGGCCCGAGAAAAAGTGGGCGTGAAGGCTTTTTGATCCACAAATTTGCATATATCGATCGTCCTGGAGGCGGGGCCAAATTCGCCACTCGCTCACCGATTGGACGGCAAAAAGTGGGCGTGTGTCGTTTTTGATCCGTTTTTGAAGCACAAAATCCGTGATTTTGTACACGCTGTTCGACGCGCGCTCTGCACGAGTCCAACACCGGTACCCACAGCGGGGCAAGAACGGTGGCGATGCTACGGTTGCGAGGTGTGACGGGAAGGTCGTGGCGGTTGTGGTGAAGCGGCGTTGTGGCTGGTGGTTGATGTTGTGGTTGTGGTGGTAATCATGGCGGTTGGTCCAAAATAAAGATAGTAAAAGAAAAACGGCTATCCTGAAGAGTCGCAGCACGCATGAATAACATTTATTCCCACTAGACAACGGGTTTGGGCCTAACTACACATGCACTTACCGAGATACCTCACCTAAGGGACCTGAATGGTGGTTTGCGAATTTGGTAACCACAACACTACCCCCTTCCCTTTTTACAGACTCGTCCCGAGTCGTCAAATTTTCGTGTGCCATCATGTGTAGTTTTCCCCTAGTACATTTTACCTACGGATCCCTGAGTGCGACATTCATGGTATTCGTGTCCCCAAAATAAATAACCTAAGGGCTGCGTAACTATCTAAACAAACTCACTCACACGGACGACTTAAATAAAATTGCCGGCGCTAGACAGACATGCCGGGGGCGCACTCATATGTACAGTACATCTTAACCTTAACTTACAAATTTTACACTAAACCATGGCCCAGGATCACTGAACTCTGCAAAAGAAAAGCAGTTTGCAGGGAGCCAGGCTGCCCACATGCAGTCTCTGGCTCAAAACAATGCAGGTGACAGGGAACGTGGCTGGCTGCTCACATGCAGTCCAAGGCCTTCCCTTTTGAACTGAACGCAGTGAACCACAACGGTGCATGGGCTGCACAAACGTAGTCTCCGTGCCAGCTCAAGTGGCACACGCAATGAGCACAACGAATGGATGCATGAATGGACACAAACACGGTGCACGGGCCGCCACTGTAGGCCCGTGTTGTAGCCGCCAACGGGGCAGTTCTCGCAGCTTGCAAACTGTTGCTTTTACGATCCTGGCGCACATGGCAATGAACAAGGGGGGGGGGGCAAAGCAAAAATTGAACGGGGCTGGTGAACGTGGGCAGTGGGCATGGCATGGCAAAGGTGAGCAGGCAAACACAGCCCGCAGAAGAAGGCCGCTGCAGGCAAACACAGCGGGCAGATGAACTGGCCGGCACAGGCCTTGAAGAAAAACAGCCAGCAGATGAACTGGCCGGCACAGGCCTTGAAGAAAAAAACAGCCAGCCGATGAAGCTGGCCAACCTTTGCCGTTCAGTGGAGGTTGGTGGAGGGGGTGCGGTGGTGCTGGCCACTTGGAAGGCGGGCTCGGACCTACCTACCTGTCTCCCTCCCACCTATCGCCTTTGCCTGTCACTGTACATACCCACTCCCTTAATTTGTCAAACCCCAATTTAGCCCCAACTTATTTTTTTTTATTTTTACTTTTATTCTTTAACTTCCCCACTATAAATCGTCCCCTAACCCCCTTTATCGTCTTTGTTCGGCTAACCTATCCTGTCACCTAGCCGACTCCCAACCCCTACGTTCCCTTCCCGGAGGGGAATAAGGGAGAGCTAACGTCCTGTGTCGAGGCCCAACGAAGCCTCAGAATGGCCTCCCCAGAGTTCGGCGATCTTAACCCAAAGTGGGTCCAGCGGCCCACAACGACAGCGAGGGGATGGATGGTGCGGAGGGGTACATCTCCTAATCTACCCTAACCATTTAACTGTTAAACTACCCCGGGGCTTTCAACAAGCACCTCTCGCTTAAACTATTGGTTCTAACAACCCAGATTCCCGTCGCCTGTGTTGGTGTCCTCACAATTTCGGGCCTCGCCCCCCAATTTTCTCTCCCTGCCCTCACAAGGTCTCCTGGCTGGGACACGTGGCTCCCTTTGGCAGGCACGACCCTCTGCCGATTCTCCCGCTATGGCACCCCCGGGCACTACACTGCCTCCGAGCCTACCAGCTCCCTAACACCGGGGAGTGCCCCCCATGGCACCTCCCCTGAAACGCACACGTGGCAGGCCGGCCTCCCGGGCCCCTTTCCGAGGGTCACCCGTGCCCACAACACTGCCCACGCGGTTAATGGCGCCCCGGGCCCCCGCACCAAGCAGGCGCACCCGTGCCCACTACTCTATCCCGGCCCCCCATGGGCCCTTGGCCTACCACGGCCGACTAGCCTGGTGCCCGGGGTACCCACTCAGCGATACTCACCTTTCGCAGCCACGCTCCCAAGCCCGTCAACAGGGCTCCTGCACCCCTCCAAATGGGTCTCGAGCCTACATTCCCACCAACAGCAAAACGACCTCCATTTTTGTTAATTTGACTAACCCAGCTAACTCACTTTACTCTGACCCCGGGGTCCCTTGGGCGGGAGTCACTCCTCCCCCCAATCACTCATCGCACCATGCATTCCCCATTCGCTCCATTCACACAGACCCGCTGGCCTCACTCACTCACCAAGCACATGCTTCCAATTCACTCACCAACAACTCTTCAACACACACACCACTGAACTCTGCCATCCTTCTAACTGCACCCCCTAACTAACTCGTGCTCCCACGTCGTCCCTTAAACTATAGCACGTTCCATTTAACCTACGTAGCTAAACTACGTCCCCTCTACACATTCACAAGTCTGTCACGGTCTCCAAATCAATCATTTTATTTCCCAACCTAAATCTCACTAAATCCCTCTACCTAATCCATTCCACGGGCCCCATGAGGACTTACCCCTGCCCCATGGAGCCGGTCTAGCTAAGCTAACCCTTCCCCCTAACTAGTTTCCATCCTGTGCCCCGGGTCAAGGGGGTCTTTCACCCCTTGCCCAGGAATCCTGTGCACCCGAAAGTGAGGCTTGCCTTTTCTTTTTTTTCATGCGCAGCACCTGCGCGGCAACTCGCGCACTTTGCACCTGCCCGTGACGTCATGCAGCTGCACGTGTTCCTCGTCCCTCCTTGGACGGTACCATCCGGCAGAGATACCCCTCCTGCCGGATTCCAACCACACGTGCAGCCATGACGTCACCGTGCGCAAAAAAAAAACACAAGCCCCACGTCTCGAGGGGTTCCCCACGCGAACACATGTGCTCTGCCCGTTGGAGCTTAACACACACGATCGCGTGGAGAACCCGTCCGGTCTAAATCCATTTACCTGCCTAAACTTTGTCCGTCCGCGGGATCGGCAAATCCACCGCGTGCGTTTCCGGACCGGGACTTCACTCTCGCAAGCGAGCACGTGGTGGTCTCGTGCGTTGCACAGCACGAACCGCGTGCTCACTGCTGGGTGAACCCGGCACGGTCCCCGAAACAACTACAGCCGCTACTCGGCTTTCTTTCCTCTGTCGCCGTCGTCGCCATTCGACCCACGCATACCTGCGTGTCACGACGCACACAGTCCACACCATCACATTCACACGGGGAGACGCGGCTGCGTGCTCCCGCATGCCAACCGACATCTCCCTCTCATACCGCTCTCTCACACACACGGTCTCCCTGGCACACAGCGACCTTGCACACGGCCGTTCACTCACGCGTGCCTCACCACTCACACAAACCATACTACTCACACGTGGTGCTCCATTCACTCGCGCGGGGGCACTCACCCGCGGTGCCTCACCCACACACGCGAGGGCACTCAACCGCTGTGCCTCATCCACACACCGTGCCTCACTCATACACGCGGGGGCACTCACCCGCGGTACCTCACTCATACACACGGCGACACTCACACACGCGGTCTCTTCCACACAACGTCCCTCACTCATACACGCGGGGGCACTCAACCGCGGTGCCTCATCCACACACCGTGCCTCACTCATACACGCGGGGGCACTTAACCGCGGTGCCTCATCCACACACGCGGGGGCACTCACCCGCGGTTCCTCACTCATACTGGCCGTTTCACTCACACACACGGCCTCTTCCATACACGGTGCCTCATCCACACACGGCGTGCTGGGAAGCACGTACTCTGGCACCATCGCCACCACACCACTCACACACGGGGTCGCTTCCACACACGGGGACGCACTCACGCCTTGCACCACACACACAGGGACAACCACACTGGGGATTCGTGTCCCCACAAGAGTCTCCGGGGCCTCTATACCCCCCAAGCTTTCCGTGCACCTGTCCACAGCACCCGTCCCCTGAACCTCGCAAAGCACGACCGAACTCACCTGGTCGTGACTCGCCTCAAGGGGGCAGACTCCCTCCCCTCGTTCCTGGAGGAGGCCATCCAGGTGCTCGCACTGGGTCCCTACACTATCCGCCAGCTCACCCCCATTGTCCTCCACTACCTCTGTGTGTGTGTGTGCGTCACTTACCCCGTCTTCCTCGTGTAGTCTTTCCTCTATTTTTTCTATCTCCCGTGTCGCTGCCAACTCTTCACCCTTCACCTCCCTTGTCTCAACTATTATTTCCTTTGTCACGGCCTTCATGCCCGCCTGCAGGCATCGGCCCATGTTCTGCGTCTCACCCCGGAACTTTTTCATTTCCTCCTTCATGTTTGTTTCCATTCCGTTTATTTGCTTGTTCATTTCGTTTTTCATTTCATTTGTATTTGTATCCATCTTTTCGTTCATGCCTTTCATTTCGTTTGTATTTGTATCTATCGTCGTTTTCACTTCATTCATTTGCTTGTTCATGTCTTTCATTTCGTTTGTATTTGCATCCATTTTTTCGATCATTTTCGCATTCATCTTTTCGTTCATTGCCGCCAGCATGGCGCATAGCTGGGCCATGTTGGATGCACTCAGCTGAGCCGTTTCGGCAAGGGTTGGGGAAGGGTCTTGGTGGAGAGGGGGGGGGAGGTGTCATACACCGCGGCCGCTGCCGCACCCACCTCGGGCCCTGGGTTCAGTTGGGCGAGTCCGTGTTCCTGCACAATCAACATTTCCTGCTCGGGGATTCCATCCTGGACCATGGACTCTACATTATTACACATATACATTTCTAATACCCCCGGCTCCCGCTCGCCTTGAGACGCCATCTTGCTTCTCGTGAAGGGTTAATTTAACTCGCTCGTAATTTGGAGGGAATCGGGGGTCGCTTCTCTCACCCCTGGACCGATTCCCGTGAATTTAGCCGGAGACAGGAGAGCCCGTTTTCCTGTTCTCCGATACCAGTGCCGCGAGGAGGGCGATGAATTTGTATCGCACGACCTGACACCAGTGTTGCGGATTTCGCGCCCGCCGGCGTGCTGACGGCCACGTAACTCGAATCGCGGCACGTCGCCCACCGGACGGACAATCCAGTCGTGACCCTCTCGGACTAACGCCGGGAACCAGTCACGGGTGGACCTTTCGGTCTCACCGCGATCGAGCCAATCAGCCCCCGCGTGGGATAGGGTTGCTCGCCAAATTCGACCTACCTAAGTACCCACGCGGAGGGTAGACCGGGCGATCGCACCTCGCCGCAGGTCGACTTCGGACACGGGCCACTTAAGCGACCCGTTCCGTACTATCAGAATAACCGAGCGGTGTTATCGTCGACCTCGACGGTTCGATTAATTATCGGGCGTATTCAGCCCACTACCAACCCTTTACGTGAAGCAAGATGAGGATTCAATGGGAGAAAAAGACGAAGCGAAGCGGGAGAACAGTTCAATAATAAAGCACATTTATTCGCGGCACACGGGAAGCACACATATTCAATTCCACCAAAAGCACACAGAAAAAACACAATTCCATTTACACAAAAAGCAAATATAAAAGCGAAGACAATGCAGAGCTAATACCGACTACCGAGCACACGGCAACACTTATACAATTCTACTTCACAGACGGCGCCGACAACACATACCCAAAACCAAGGAAAGAATACCCTCAAGGATGAGGCGGGCCTGAGGCCGAGACCGGGTCGCGCCTACCCGTCTGGTGATGAGACGCGGAGCGGCGATGGCGCCTCACTCCGCGGGCCTCGCGGACAGTGTCTGGCAGGGGGTGGGAAAGGGGCCCCCTTGGTCGCACTATCTCAGCGCGGGGGGAAACAGGAGGGGGTTGCTGATGCTCGGGGTATAGAGGATCTTTATTATCCCTGGTGTGCGTCTCCACCTCGGCCAGGTCGCGCTGC
This sequence comes from Eptatretus burgeri, assembly GCF_056783735.1. Classification (NCBI taxonomy): domain Eukaryota; kingdom Metazoa; phylum Chordata; class Myxini; order Myxiniformes; family Myxinidae; genus Eptatretus; species Eptatretus burgeri. The sequence goes on from NC_140976.1 coordinate 40,946,849, forward strand.
CGGCCTCCCTCGGGCGTGCAGCTCCCGGCACCGACGCGAGCACCCCCTCGTCTGCCTTCGCCGCTGCCGCCTCTCCGCCTCTGGACTCTCCGACTCTGGACTCTTTTTGGACTCTCCTCGTTGGACTCCTCGTTGGACTCTCCCCGTTGGACTCTTCTTTGGACTCTCCCCGTTGGACTCTTCTTTGGACTCTCCCCGTTGGACTCTTCTTTGGACTCTCCCCGTTGGACTCTTCTTTGGACTCTCCCCGTTGGACTCTTCTTTGGACTCTCCCCGTTGGACTCTTCTTTGGACTCTCCCCGTTGGACTCTTCTTTGGACTCTCCCCGTTGGACTCTTCTTTGGACTCTCCCCGTTGGACTCTTCTTTGGACTCTCCCCGTTGGACTCTTCTTTGGACTCTCCCCGTTGGACTCTTCGTTGGACTCTCCCCGTTGGACTCTTCGTTGGACTCTCCCCGTTGGACTCTCCCCGTTGGACTCTCCCCGTTGGACTCTCCCCTGACTGACGAACACGGTCCTTTTATCCCCCCGTAGCTTCGCCTTTGACCCCCTCCCTTTGACCTTTCACCTCGCTCCCCATTGGCCCGAGAAAAAGTGGGCGTGAAGGCTTTTTGATCCACAAATTTGCATATATCGATCGTCCTGGAGGCGGGGCCAAATTCGCCCCTCGCTCACCGATTGGACGGCAAAAAGTGGGCGTGTGTCGTTTTTGATCCGTTTTTGAAGCACAAAATCCGTGATTTTGTACACGCTGTTCGACGCGCGCTCTGCACGAGTCCAACACCGGTACCCACAGCGGGGCAAGAACGGTGGCGATGCTACGGTTGCGAGGTGTGACGGGAAGGTCGTGGCGGTTGTGGTGAAGCGGCGTTGTGGCTGGTGGTTGATGTTGTGGTTGTGGTGGTAATCATGGCGGTTGGTCCAAAATAAAGATAGTAAAAGAAAAACGGCTATCCTGAAGAGTCGCAGCACGCATGAATAACATTTATTCCCACTAGACAACGGGTTTGGGCCTAACTACACATGCACTTACCGAGATACCTCACCTAAGGGACCTGAATGGTGGTTTGCGAATTTGGTAACCACAACAATATGATTCAGATGTTTATAAGCAAGGAAACAAAAGAACTAGAACGGCACTCGGTAAAGCGCACTCCTCCACGAGGCTCAACAGCTTTCGTTTTGTATCCCACTGAAAGGAGGGATCTGGATTCAGACCTGAACCAACATCGAATCAGATTGTTGTCACCTAACCAACTCATCCACACAGTTTTGTCATTAACAGTTCAAAACTTTTTGAAATATCCTGTCATACATCGATTTTGGCTCTATCTCTCAATGGTGAAGAATCACTCAAAAACTTCTGGTATCCAGATCCAGATCTTCACCAAAATTGAATCAATTCACCCTCATCATACACCCAACATGTCCACCAAGTTTCGTTTGAATCAGACCACAACTTTTTGAGGTATCATGCTACAATCAATATCGTTTTAGCCCGATCACTCAATTGTGAAGAATCACTTTAAAAATTCGAGTATCCAGATCTTCACCCAAATCGAATGAGTTCGTCCTTGTTACATGGCTAACCTGTTCACCAACTTTCGTCCGAATCTGTCCATAACTTATTGAGATATCCTGCTCACAGACGGGTGAAAACATAACCTCGGCCCGACACCTTCGGTGGCAGAGGTTAAAAGAAATGTGTAATGATTTGAGCCTCCGCTCTGAGTCTGGGCAGTCGGTGGTTCAAACTCTGGCTGGGTCATACCAAATACTTAAGAAATGGTACGTGCTGCTTCCTTGCTTGATGTTCCAGCATTTGAAATGATAGAGCACAGACAAACAACGCTGCGAAGGCAATGGCAAACCACCTCGTATAACCCGAGCCAAAAAACTTCATCAGCAGCATCAGCACGATGTAAACACTTCTGGTCTGTTCTTGCATATGACAACTTGGCTGCTGGGGTAACTGTCATTTCTTGGAAGCACAACTGTGCCACTGATGCTGTGCCCCTCTACCGTACATTGGTACTTATTTCACCAACCTTGGAAGGATGAGCAGGCTGATTTCACCCTACCTTGTAATAATTCAGCAGCCAACAGGACTCAAAATCAGGACCCAAATATCCTAAACCAGTCACCCTAACCACTGTCAATACCAGGCTTGTAAAAAGTAAGATGCAGGTAAAAAATCTTGTGAACACAGTTGTTGAGATACAAACTGTCATAGCCTAAAGAAAAAGTTATGATTAGCTGGCTGGTTTCAAGTGTTTATCAATATCATCCAAGTAACAATAAAGATATACGAATTTTCGCTAATTGCTGACTTCTGATGTGATTCATGACTGTAATGTCTTCAAGCACATGCTTTTAACTTTCTAGCCTATAAATATTTACTCATACAATTTGGCAAAAACTAATTGAATTTAAAACGAAGAGGTTATATCATTGCTCATTTGGTCCTTTTATCACTTTGGGAACTCCAGGACATCATCGAGTGAGGTCCTGCAATTATAAAATAGAAGAGCCGAGGATGAAAAATTATGGAAGTCCTGACAAACTTCCATATCCTGCACTTTGTCAATCACATCCCAGTTACAGCTGCTAGGAATAGTATATTTATTCATTATTTTAATTAGAAAGGTTACCAGTACTGCATTGTGCTCAAACTGTTGTGTGTTTACATGAGTTACCATGCTTTTTGGCCGAAAATGAACTGAAATTCCAACATGTGTCCATGTTACTCGATGTTATCAAAATGATGGCATAAGGGCAAAGGGGCAGAATTTATTTGAGGGGAAAAAAACAAAGAAACTAGAAGGGAAGAGAGCATACCCCCACCACGTAATGCCTGATCCACGAGAACATATCGAGCACAATACATTCTTGAAATATCTTGCTATACAGTAACTATATTGTTTTTGGCCGTATCTCTCAATGGTGAAGAATCACTTTGAAAATTAAATAATTCTCGAATCCAGATCCGGGTTCGGATCTTCAACAAAATGGAATCAATTCGTCCTTGTTACACACTTAACCTGTCCACCAAGTTTCATCCAAACCCGTCCACAACTTTTTGAGATATCGTGCAATATATTAGTTTAGTCATAACTCTCAATGGTGAAGAATCACTTAAAAAATTTCTCGGATCCAGATTCGGATCTTCACCAAAATTGAATCAATTGTTCCTTGTCACACCCAATGTGTCCACCAAGTTTCATCCGAATCTGTCCACAACTTTTTGAGATATCCTGCACACAAACAAACATAGAAAGAGACAGAGAGGGGTGAAAACATAACCTCTTTCACCTTCGGTGGTGGAGGTCACAAGAAAAAACACTATATGCTTCCCTTTAATGATTTAGGGCAGAAAAAAAAACATGTGGACATAAACAGGAAATTTTAAATTGAAGAAATCAAGGCGTCAAATTGAACAGGGTGGCGTAGGAATTGTACACATAGATCATGGTGCTCATGATCAAAATGTGATGCTCACATGCACTACTCGGCTGTTGCACACCAAAAGGTCCCAAAAAGGGATCGTGCCCATGTGCAGTAAGATTATTTTAATTAATCACGATATGCAGAATTATAAATCATATTAATTAGATGTAGTGTACTTGCTGCACAGCACGATCACTATCCTCGTGTGTTGTACATCACTCTATGGCAGCTGTAGACTTGACAGGTGGAGACATTTACTGCCAAGATTCGTGCGGTGTCTTATCACAGTGAATATTGACAAAATACATGACAAATTAGAATCAGGGATTCCTTTTGAAGAGATTTCAAGGTTTCCTTCCTGGAGACTCCAAAAAACGTGAGGACAAAATGATTGACAGTTAGAGAACATGATGCACTCGAGAAGCCTCTCACACTCTCTGCTAGTTATTAGCCTGGTGTTGGCTTAATGGTTTGGGTGGTGGGCTTTGGATCCTAGGGTCCTGAGTTCAAATCCCGCTCAGCTGTTGAATTAATATCAGGTGGGGTTAACTCGGCCTGTCATCCTTCCGAGATTGCAAAATGAGTGCCAGCATGCTGGTATACTGTGTCGGAGTGGCGACCCGCCCAGGATTGTGCCCAATAACCAAGGAGACTGCTTAAACAGCACCAACGCTCTGCACAGAGTATGGTCCCAATCTCCTCCTTCTCCTCGAAACTCCGAAAAACGTGTGAGGACAAAATTATTGGCAGTCAAAGAACATGATGCACTCGAGAAGCCTCTCACACTCACTGTTAGTTCAGCAATGTCGACAGACTTTTTCGGGCGTCTGCTTAATAAGGTACTTTCTGCCTCACACACTCTCTGGCGTCCACCTGATAAGCTACTTTCTGCACCCCGCCACCACCCCAAAGCTCTGGCGTCTGCCTGATTATGTACTTTCTATCCCCCAAGCTCTGACGTCCGCCTAATCATGGTACTTTCTGCTCTCCCCCTCCCCCCACTTTCTGGCGTCCACCTGATAAGGTACTTTCTGCCCCCCCTCCCCCACCCCCAAGCTCTGGTGCCCGCCTGATAGGGTACTTTCTGCCCCCCTCCCCCCCTAAGCTCTGGCGTCCGCCTAATAAGGCGCATTATGCTCTCCTCCTCATGCTCCAGCATTCCAGCTTATCACAAAACTTCATATTATTAATGAAAGAATTAAGCACAGGACACGACATTTTACCCTGTACAATGATATTAAACAGAAGACCAGGAAGGAACCTGAAGGAGTAAAGAGCAAAGATGGAGTCATGAGGAGGAACCTGGATAGGATTCGGGTTTCAGCCGCTACTCCACAACCCTCAAACCCATCCAGGTGCAGCCAAGTGAGTCTTGCAGAAAGATTTCTGCAAGAATTCACTTTTCCCAAGAGAGATCGATAACAAAAGAGAGGAATAAAGAGTAAAAGAGATGAAAGAGAAGAAAAAGCAAGAATTGGAATGAACTAGAAGGGCACTTGGTAGAGCGCATACCTCCGCCCAGTAATGCCTAATCAACGAGAACATATCAGGCCCATTACATTTTTGAGATATCGTCCTATATATCGTTTTCGGCCCTATTTCTCAATGGTGAAGAATCACTTTGAAGATTATATAATTCTCGTATCCAGATCCAGATTCGGATCTTCACCAAAATGGAATCAATTCATCCTTGTGACACACCCAACCCGTCTACCAAGTTTCATCCAAACCCATCCACAACTTTTTGAGATATCATGTACACAAACAGACAAAATAAAATATATTCTATATATTACTAAAACTCTCATCTTGTATGTACGTACGTATGTATGTATGTATGTATGTATGTATGTATGTATGTTCCCGAAATACAGCCAAAACGGTACACGGTAGCGCAAAATTTTAGGGCCACCTTACTCACTATTCTCTTGCAGTTTGCAGTATCAAGTTTCATTCAAATCGGGCAACAAAAAAAATTATTTAAAAAATCAATTCCCGATTCAGTGAATTACTCTTCGGGAGAATTTGATCAATGTAAACAACCTCAGCGGTATAGTTCACTGGAGCTATCTTGTTTTTTTCTCTTGAAATGATTTTTTTCATCAACCGCTGTCACAACGGGAACCCAACGGGAACCCAACGGGTTCACGGGTCGTCTAGTGGTTATTAAAGGTGCATCGATTTTTACTTGCACTCACCATGTTTCAAAAAAACAAGAAGTATATAAAGAAAAAAAAAGAGGTAATATGGTTCTAATTAGAACTAAGAGAGAGAAAAAACAATAACAAGAGGAAGAACCTCAAAAAAAAGCGAGGTAACCACTTAAGGTGATTAATATTCAATAATAATATCCGACCGCGCTGTCTCTCCCTCTCTCACTCAGATAAACAAGACAAGACAAGACAAGACAAGAACACCAGCAAGAAAAGCACCATCAAATGGACAATAGAGAAGGGAAGGGAGAAAAGAGAAAGCAACAAAAAGATCCACATGTACCGCTAGAGACTGAGCAACAGCACCCTGCGATTGCACGTGCGTGCCAAAGCGAACAACAGCTGTATAGAGAGAGAGAGAAAGTGAAAGAGAAAGAGATAAAAAGGTCAAAATGGTCAAGGGTCTAAGCTGCCTAATCTGTCTGAATGGTGTTAAGGTCTGAGGGGTCAAAAGGGACTTGAGCAGTGAAAGGTCTAAAGGTTCTTGGGGTCAAAAGGGTATAAAAGGTCTCAAGGGTGAAAGTATCTGAAGGTGTCTAAAGTGTTAAAGGGGTATTAAAGGTAAAAAGCATCTTAAGGGGTATTATGGATCTTTTGGGTCCTCAGGGATCTTTGGGTCATCTGGGTCTTTTGGTTCCTCAGGATCTTATGGGTCTAAAAGGTTTTTAACGGTAGAAGGGGTCTCAGCAGTCTAAAGGGTCGAAAACTACATTCCAATAGTACGGAATTAATAGACGCACATGCGTGAAGTCAGGGTGAAATTGACGTTCAAACAGTATGTAATTAATAGACCTGTAGTTACACGGCTTCACGGACGGACTGACCGTGTTTTTCATTTTTATCATGTGGGAAAAGAAAGGTGAATAAGTAACATTTTGTAGCCAAAGTAAATTTGGAAATTGTAATACCCTCTGCCACCACCACCAGGTGGCACTACACGGTACATATTACATCGAGAATTTATGCCCTCCCTTGCCCCCACACACCTGCATGAGGCTGCGGCCACATAGCCTATGTTACCCCGAACACAAAGTTGTATTTGTACCCCGAGTTTGGAGTTTGGAACGTAAAAGTTGTGGCCATGCATAAGGAACAAAGAAAGCCAGAGAGAGGGAGAGAGAGACAAGCTACAGTACATCACCAAAATAACACAGCAGAAGAATGATGTATGTTGTATTCAACACGGCCAATACAACCAACCACTACTGTCGAGTCATCGAGGTGAGCCATCTATTTACGCCACTTTCATACCGATTCTTGAGCACCAACGGTCTGACTTCATCGGCTTATTGAAGTCACCCCTTCTTTCTTTATTCCAACTTAATTCGGAAAAGAGCTGCATGACTTTCCATGAATCTGGAATTTAATCTGGAATAAATGGAACATGTCCTTCAATCCATAAAAATCTGTCTCACTCATTCATTCCAGAAGAATCAATGAATGGGCATCATCCATCATCCCAACTATGCACAGCCTACATGACTTTTGTCTGGAACTCAGTAGAGTATTTCTCTTCCCTATGAACCAGAGCATCGGCATCATGTATCTCTCCTGTAATCTGTGGGTTTTAAAGCTCAAAACATTAGCATCCCCAGCAATGAGATCGAAGTACAAGACCTGTTTGCTCACATCACTGAGGGATTGTGGTGTTTTTGGGAGTTTTTTTTCCTCTCCTCTCTCAGCCCTTTGACTCTTTCCAACTTTTCCAGGACACACAATTCTCCCATTAACACTCCTTTGGTTAAACTCCCAAAATCCATACGGACTGACCTACTATCCATTCTTTTCTCCCATTTTTGGAACCACCCTCATGAGAATGTTTAATCCAACTCTTCTCTCCAGAGCTTCAAAGCAGGCGGTGCACTCCCATCCCATCCCTCCATTCCTATTTCCTACAAACACTATCTTCTCGCTCCATTAACCAAACTTAACCCAACTCTCTTATTTGCAGGTTCGTGTTTTCTCCCCTCTTTTCCTGTCTTGTTTGTTGTACCTTCTCTTGGAATTAACCTTATCTTGTTTGTTGTACCCAACTGTTTCTAATGCCCCACTTTCAGTTTGTTTCCTTTGTACCCTCTGTCACCACCTTATTCCCTGAGCCTTTATCCAGCATAGAGAGGGGGGGGGGGGGAACTTGTATATAAACACACCAAGGTCTTTCTCTTCTTCCATGGTCCTCAGCATGACTTCTCCAATCCCTGGACTTATAGGTTTCAGCATTCACATTTCTATATCCAATGCACATCACACTTGACTAAATATAAAAATTTGTAAACGGATGGACCATCTGAGTTCTATATTCATTCGTTTTGCAACTCCATTCAATCATTTTCTTCCCAGACCGTTCAATATAATTTAATGTCATCGATGAAGGTATAAGCTAAAGGCTAAACAGTTTAATCCACCATTTAAATAGTTTACGTAAATTAATTGAAGCACAGTTCCCAGGAACATTTCCTTGCAGAATGTCACTGATACCATAAAACGCATCCATTTTCCTTCCTGACAAAACATCTGTTGTGCAATCTCATAAATTACCACCAAATTCACAATCTTTCAATTTACTTTGTGAAGTATGTGGGGCACCCAGTTAGAAATAAATGTGAAAGGAACAAAGATGTCGGCAAGAATCCGGACAGGTAGATTTCAGAAGTTACTCCTGTTGTGATAATGAAGTGTCGTACTGTAATTAGTGGCAATGGTGGTTGGGTGGATGTGACAGCACTGTATATGAAGGTCAATGGCTGGTGTTGACATGTTTACCACATACTCCGTGGAATGTCATGCTGTAACAATGTAGGTATGTTACATACTATACTAGGAATAATGTACTCTGAGGAATGTAATTGGTATTAGAGTATGGGGTTTAACTTTGTTATTATGTGATGTGTATGTGGTATTTGCCTTCAGTATTATGTATACTAGTTATTGGTTCACGAAAAAATATTTTCAGAAAAAAATAATTGGTTCACGAAAAAATATTTTCACGAAAAAAAATAAGTGACCACCATATTCGTTATTGTTGTATGTCTGTCTGTCTGTCTGTCTGTCTGTCCCGAGCATAGCTCTGTGGGTTTTGATCCGATCCTGATAAAATTTTGGTGGGAGGTTTATATCATGATCTAGTTGTGTTTTCCTGAAAATGGGCATGGTGCGCCTATTATGGGCGGAGCCACGCCCAAAAAACGTGTTTTTAGGGGGTAGCCGATTTCAATTTGCATCTTCTCCGAGGGGTTTGTCGAATCTGACAGCGGTTTCGGTATTTGGTTAGCCCAATGGCATCTGCATAGCCCCACGGAGCTCGATTTTTCATTTTCATCCCAAGGTCAAGGTCACATGGTCACGAACTTAGAAAATTGCGAATTGTGTTTTTAGGGGGTAGCCGATTTCAATTTGCATCTTCTCCTAGGGGGTTTGTCAAATCTGGCAGGGGTTTCGGTATTTGGTTAGCCCAGTGGCAGCTGCATAGCCTCACAGAGCTCGATTTTTCATTTTCGTCCCAATGTCAAGGTCACAAGGCCAAAGTCACAAGGTCACAAACTTAGAAAATTTCGAATTTTGACATAAAAAATCATACGACCACCCAAACTTTGAGAGCTAGGATGACAATATTTTTTATGCACAATGTTGAGGTCATTCCCCACCTAAAGTCTTGAAACCATTTTCCTCTATCTTGAACACCTTGCCCGTGGCGCCCCCTTCAAGTTTGTTTTTATGCTGATTTCATCAAAGTATGGATAATCCGAGGAGTGCGAAATGCCATATAGCCTATATGTCGTTATATTGTTCCTGGAATGTTCCAGAGGAAGTTTTGCACCAAAGGTTATAATCCTTGACCTTTGACCTTTAAAGTTCACAAAGGTGAAATTTTCAAAGTTGTGGGAATCGAACCGGGTTTTCGACCTTCTTCGACGAACTAACTCCAATAAGCTATAGCACGTATCCTGTTTCCTTATTTTAATGTCCACAACATTGTTTTGTGACCTTTAAAGGTTATGCAAAGGTCAAATTTTTAAAGTTGTTGAACGAAACCGGGTTTTCGACATTTTGCAGCTAATAACCTGTCACTTGTACCACATCAAGTTGATCATTTTTATAACTTGGTCAAACATTATCACATCGTCTCATCCTTGACTTCTGAAACAATCAACATCATCAAATACCGCTCGTGAATCATCATCGTCTTCAGACTTGTTGTATTTTGTTATTCTTACCCGATGTATATCTCTGTTGTTGTAGATATGCGTATGAGTTTTGTGAGAATAAAGCCTATAGAAAAGGTCTATTGTTGATTATTATTCCAACAATAGCGTTACAAAGTATTTATTAGCAACGATTAATAATAATGGTGTTGTTTTCGCCTGTAGAGCGAGTAAATCGACATAGGTAGGCGACGTTGCTATACAGTTATACTCCACAGTGAGTAAGTAAACACCTGTACATTTGCACACCACACAGAATATCGAGTGCGGTATTCTCACTCACCCTGGACGGTGAACGGAGTTCGGATTCGAAAACACCACAGAGCGATCAGTCCTCCCTTCTGCACAACCTGCGTCCGTTCGTCCCGCCGAGTCCTCGCTTCACAGATAAATCGTCTCGAAATTAATCGACTCCACTCGAGGGAGAGCTTCTTTCTACCTTCCGTCGAAACTACAACAGCAGCAAGTAACGAGATTGGTGAGTGGCATGCTTTAAATACCGAATTATATTGTGAAATGGACAATACAAATTGCTTTTCTCGTCAGAGATGGGACACGGTTTCGAATTCCGTCAACTTTTTCGTGTTTCTTCACACGGTGACGTGTTTGCTTGAGGGTGTGACAAAAGAGGGTTTTCTTGAAGTGACGCGTGTAGCCATGGAGATTCAGCGCGCACGCGCGCTTTTTTAGCCGCGTCTCGCGTTGCGATACGAACGCTGGCTCTTGGAGAGCTCCGCGTTGTTGTTGTTGTTGTTCTTGTTCTTCTTCTTCTTCTTATTGTTGACTGGTGGAATGACGCGGCTCTTGGACACATTTGTCCTTGTTTTCCCAGAGGCCGCACGTGTCACGTCGTTATGCACACGCTGTCTGGGTGTGCCTGGAGACGCCAAACGGATCACGGGGGTTCATCTTGCGTACAGTACAGACATAATACAATATAAGCATTTAATATTAATATTTCCATGAAGTGGACGGTGCTTGTCTTCTGCAAGCAGGTAAATAACTCGAGTGAATCAATGAGTGATCAGAATGAGCTCTTTATTAGTTGTGGGTTGCTGTCATTGTCTTTAGCCTGGTGTTGGCGCAGTGGTTAGGGCAGCGGCTTGGGATCCAAAGGTCCTGAGTTCAAGCCCCGTTGGGCCACTGAATTAATACACCAGGAGGTTGACTCAGCCTGTCATCCTTCCGAGGTCGGCGAAGTGAGTACCAGTGTACTGGGCCGGTGTATACCCCGGCTGGAATAGGTGTACCAGATTCCTGTGTCGTAAGATGCGACCAGGGGTGCGTCAGGAAGGGCATCCGGGTAAAACCTGTGCCAAATCATTATGCGGATCATAACGGATGATCCGCTGTGGCGACCCCTCACGGGAGCAGCCGAAAGAAGAAGAGGTTGCTGTCATTGTTTTTGATGATGACATTCCAGGAGGCTGAGCAGAACTCCACCAGATAATTTATAAGTAGGGTGTTGTTTCTGCAATCAACGCCCCCAATTTTTAATGGTACCACAGAGTTTGTTTATTTGTTAGACCCCGAGGAATACTGAACCACCATTTAGGAAAAAATAATCATTCTTCCTGCACTCCCAAGACTCACAATTTCTGAGCTGTATCTTGGAGCTGGCCTGGATTTTCAGAATTCTATTTTGCATCAATAATGGGGATATATAGTAGGTGGGGTTGACACAGTTTTTTTTAACCTTGACCTAATTTTAAGGTCATGACCTAATTATAGACATTTTAACATTTTTCATCAAAATTCGACAAAGGTTTGTCTGATCAGAACGGAGTTGCCCTCTCACAATAGCCTAAATAAAGCAAGACTCATTTATGCTTAATTTACATCATGCCTCTCTAGGTTAAAGGTCAAGGTCAAACGGCGTACTGAAAAATAAAACACGTCTTTTGTCATCGCTCAAACTTGCACATGCGGAATCTCAGACTGCTTGGCATCATAACTCCATCATAACATCATAACGGAATCTCAGAACTCCAAGATGTTCTTGCATCATAACGGTGGAGCTGCACTGATGTTATGCACCTGATATTTGATTCGTGTGCTTGACATACTTTTTTTGGGATTGTGACCTAATTACCAAAAAACACTTTTTTGGTCATAACTTGAATAATTTTCCTCTGATTTTCATGATGTTGAGTTTTAGGGATAGATTGTAGAAGGGGACACATTTTCTTAATTTACACTCTATCCCTGAATGTTGATGGTCTAGGTCATATGGTGGTCCAAAGAAAATATGGCCATCTGTCATGTGGTGGTGTGCCATCTTTTAGGAGAAGGGTAACTCGCGGACGATCGCCAAAGGGTAAGCCTCCCCTGAATCGGGGAGGCTTACCATTGGCGATCACTTTGTGATCACAGATATATAGTTTTTATTTGCTGGTATTTTAGACTACAGACATTTACATACAGTTTTGCAAATTAATTTTTCTGCAATCATGGCTTTGAGTTACATCAATATGTCAATTTGAAACTTTCTAAATACTAAACATTTTTATATACGTGAGTGAGTGGTTAGAAAGAGCTTTACACATCTATACTGCATCATAAAGCAGGAGTGTCTGTCTGTCCGTCCCAGAACTACTCCCTGAGTTTTGGGGCTCGCCCTACCAAATTTCCCGTGGAACCTTTTGGGGGCATCATCAGGTGTCCTAAGGTGGTGGGAGGTTTCTTAAATTTCTCAATACAAATATGATTTTGACATTCCTCCCCAATGAAACTCTCTCTCTCTCTCTCTCTCTCTCTCTCTCTCTCTCTCTTTCTCTTTCTCTTTCTCTTTCTCTTTCTCTTTCTCTTTCTCTTTCTCTTTCTCTTTCTCTTTCTCTTTCTCTTTCTCTTTCTCTTTCTCTTTCTCTTTCTCTTTCTCTTTCTCTTTCTCTTTCTCTTTCTCTTTCTCTTTCTCTTTCTCTTTCTCTTTCTCTTTCTCTTTCTCTTTCTCTTTCTCTTTCTCTTTCTCTTTCTCTTTCTCTTTCTCTTTCTCTTTCTCTTTCTCTTTCTCTTTCTCTTTCTCTTTCTCTTTCTCTCTTTCTCTTTCTCTTTCTCTTTCTCTTTCTTTCTCTCTCTCTGTCTGTCTTTCTCTCTCTCTGTCTGTCTTTCTCTCTCTCTGTCTTTGTCTCTCTCTGTCTTTGTCTCTCTCTGTCTTTCTCTCTCTCTGTCTTTCTCTCTCTCTGTCTTTCTCTCTCTCTGTCTTTCTCTCTCTCTGTCTTTCTCTCCCCCCTCTCTCTCTCTCTCTCTCTCTCTCTCTCTCTCTCTCTCTCTCTCTCTCTCTCTCTCTCTCTCTCTCTCTCTCTCTCTCTCTTTCTCTTTCTCTTTCTCTTTCTCTTTCTCTTTCTCTTTCTCTTTCTCTTTCTCTTTCTCTTTCTCTTTCTCTCTCTCTGTCTGTCTTTCTCTCTCTCTGTCTGTCTTTCTCTCTCTCTGTCTTTCTCTCTCTCTGTCTTTCTCTCTCTCTGTCTTTCTCTCTCTCTGTCTTTCTCTCTCTCTGTCTTTCTCTCTCTCTGTCTTTCTCTCCCCCCCCCCTCTCTCTCTCTCTCTCTCTCTCTCTCTCTCTCTCTCTCTCTCTCTCGCCCTCTCGCCCCCTGCTGGCTGTTGGTGAGTCGAGTGGAGTGTCATGGCGGCTGCATGGTCTTGGTGAGCTGTGATCTGCCCTGTTTTTTTCGCCTTTCTATCCCCTTTCGCATCGTTTTTCACCTCCCTTCCTTTGTTTCCTTCTACACATCGTTATTTGTGCTCCCACCCTCCCCTCTTTATTAGACCTCACGCTTCAGCCTTCCCTCGCGCTCCAGCCTTCCCTCGTGCCGTTGTCACCCCACCCATCTGTCCTTGTTATTTCACGGTTACCCCTTCGGTTCATCTCCTTCCCTCCCCATCCCCCTGTTTTCTCCTCGCATACCTTTTCCCCAAGATAGAGAGAAAGAGCCCACATCATCTTGTGGATAGCTTTTCGTTGGCGGCCCATCCCGGGCCTTCAACTGATCGTTTTTTCCTCACTAAGGCTGTGTTTATTTCCTTTGGAAACCTGTCTCGGCTCGTATTTAATTACTGCACGAGAGCAATCACCCCTCCTCCCCCCTCCTAAACATGACTTCGTATTCCCGTTATTCGGCATTTGAAGCATTAACACGAAAACATGGCGTCGTCTGTGTCCCGCCCGACGACGTCAGCGTCGAGGATCTCGTTATCGCTACAGGAAACGTAGTCGGTACTGACAAAGTTCGTGCAGCTTCGAGAATGAACAAACGTGTGGTAATCTTCATGTCTGAGACAGAACTGGTTCACTAAATCATATCGACTGGACGATCAACAGACGACAGACATTTCGTGCTCGTGTCCCCTCTCGACACACCGGCCGTGAAGGTCATGATCTCGAACGCTCCTTTCCTGAAGAATCAGACGCTGATCTCCGAACTATCTCGTTATGGTTCTGTGGTTTCTGAGATCATCATGTTACCTTTACGTAGCCAGGCCGACTGGGTGAAGCATGTGATGTCTTTTCGGAGACAAGCTTATGTGGTAATTCCTCCCTCTAACGCTGAAAGAACCTTGAACATCGTTTTAAAACTCAAAATTGATAATCACGATTACCAAGTCGACGTAACCACTGTCACCCTGAAATGTTTCGAATGTGGTAATTTCGGACACTTGAAACGATCTTGCCCAAAGGCGACTTCGTCAAATGATGAAACAAACCTCGTCAACAAGGATACGTCTTCTTCTTCTTCCTCGCCTGTGAAGGAAGCGAATCCCGTGTCTGGTAATAACACCCAGTCCTCCCAACCCGATAGTCCAAACAGCAAAACGAATGTTTGGGATGGTTTCACCATCGTTTCATCAAGGGTGAGAAAGACTTTACCTGATGGTCGTTTAACCCAGAAGAAGGTGGCATTTACAAACGAGGAATCTGTCGGTAATGTTCCTGCAGTTGTGACTGACGTCACTTGACAATGTTTACCCGGAATGGACCCGGTATGGACCCGGAATGGACCCGGAATGGACCCGGTATGGACCCGGTATGGACCCGGTATGAACCCGGTATGGACCCGGAATGGACCCGGTATGGACCCGGTACCTTCGGCCAACAAGTTTACCCTACTTGCCGGTGAGGACATCGACGTCTCCCTTACGGAGACCGCTTTACCTGTTATCGCAGTAAATTAAACTGTTTCACTCGTTAAAAACTCTCCCATTGGAAAGTCCATTGACTGTGATACACAGACCACTCGTGATGAACCTGCTGTCACTTCGGTAAATGTTAACCCTGAATCCTTGTCAGGGGGAAATAGTGAAACAAATGTTAACCCTGTTACTGCTCCCATTTCATCACGTGGTGAAGCTGGAAACGCAGGAAACGTTAAAATGGATGTTTTACGAGAGACCCCCAAAGTACTGTATACCTCCACGCCGTTGGAGGTCGATAACACTGTTACGGTTGAGGGAAGCGAGATCTCTGCATCCACTGATGGTGTTTTCGTTTCATCAACTCCCCCGATTATTTCCGTTACTTCACCAGATGTTCCCACAATGGAAGAGCACATAGATGTGGTAACCAGTACAAATCCGTGTATCAATACTGACCACAGTATCGATATGCATGACGGTACAAGCTTGTGTAACTCGGAAACTAAAACCGATTCTGACGAATCTGACCTGGAGGAAGCAAACAGGAACAATCAGGTGGAAATGGTGGAGAAGCTCACCAGTCAAAGTCCTACCCCCCCCCCCCCCTGAACAAATAAGACTCTTATTACAAAATACATACAGGAAACGCAATATAAACCTGACAGAATACTTTCCAGATCTACCGTCCTTCCTTGAGTGTGCTCAGGCTATCGTACGTAAGCCTGACTTATTCGGTTATCGTACGTAAGCCAGACACACTGTCTCCACTTAAAAAAAATTGATTGCCAAGGCGAAAAGGGATTCTAATCAATTATCCCACTTCTGATCTTATTCTTAGAAGCTGTTATTTTTCTCATGGCCAGTTTCAAGATTGGAACAATAAATGTTAATGGTGGTGGGAGTCCGCTCCGCAAGATCCAAATTAAACAGTTGGAAGAGGTCAACGGTCTTGACATAGCTTTGTTACAAGAGACCCATGCTGTCCGATCTGTTCAGGCTCAGCAGCGACTATTTATGGACAAGGAATGTTTCTTCAGTAACAACTCCACGTTGAAGGCAGGCATAATGTTTGTCTTATGGAAACATTTCCATCCGTCCTGCCTTAAATTTACGAGTATTATTGATGGACATCTGCCTCTGTGACCTTCTCCATCAACCAGGTCAAGTTCACAATTCTCAATGTGTACGCTCCAAGCAAAAATGACGAGCGGATCTCCTTTTCACCGAACTGAGAAAATTTCTGTAAACACTGGATTTGCAGACTTGTCCAATTATTGGTGGCGATTTTAACTGTACTGTTAATGCTTCATTTGACTGGAACAGGCCAGAACCCCAACCATGTAATGCAAAACTTTGTGCAAACATCATTGCAAAATATAATCTTCATGATATTTGGCGCGTGCAGCACCCTTCTGATCAGTCTTATACATGGTGTCATTGTTTAAACAACCACATCTCACTTGCGAGGCTCGATCGCATCTATGTAAATTCTCATTTATAACATGGAGTTTATAAATCCGATATCGTGCCTTCTGGTTTCTCCGACCATTCCCCAGCTCGAGTCTTTATTCAACTTTCTAAACCATGTCCAGGGAGCTCTCATTGGAAATTCAATAACAGTTTACTAGAAAACCTCAACTTCACTCAGGCCTTTGAATCCTTCTGGACGGCTCTCCGAGAACCGAAGCGAAGCCATTCCATTAACCCGCTGATATGGTGAGATTTAGTAAAACCCAAATTAAAGCGTTCTGTCAACAGTATCAGTTTTTCTCAACAAGGGCTGACCATGAAGTAAAGAAAATATTACAGTTAGAGGTTTTACAACTCCGACGGGTCATCGGACAAAATAATAGTAACATACAAAAAACCTTAACTGAGAAACAGTCCTTATTAAAGGAAATAACCGAGAGGAATGCACATGGTGCCTTAGTTGGGATGAGGGTGCGACACCTGAATGAGGCAGACGTACCAACCAAGTACTTCTTTTCCTTAGAGAAACGTCTTCCCAGTAAACAGCTTTCTCAGCTGCGATTAGCAGATTCATCCATTATCTTTACACAATCAGAAATCAAACTTTTCGTGAAGGAATACTTTTCGAAAATATATTCAATGGAACAAATAAATCCTGTCAGTGTCGCCTCGATCTCCATAGGCCTGCCAGTGTTGTGTGCAGATGGGCGTTCCCAACTGGAAAGACTCATTACTTTGGATGAACTTGGCACTGCCCTGCACGGCCTTGCCATTGGGAAAGCACCTGGATTGGATGGACTTGCAACCATGTTACTGTGTCTCAAAACGTTCCATCTTTGATAACATCTCCCTTGTGAGAGACATCATTGAACTGTGCAAGGAAAGCCCGAAAGATTTAGGACTTCTTCTCCTTGATCAGGAGAAAGCCTTTGACCGTGTTGACCATCGGTACTTTTTCGAAGTACTTGAGCGGTTTGGACTTGGTTCAACCTTCATCTCTTATTACCTTCGCAAACTTTGTTGCGAAGGTTATGTTTTGATCGCTGTGTATTTATTTATTTATTTGTGAATATGTGTGTTTGTTTGTTTGTTTGTTTGTTATTCGCATAACTCCAAAAGTATTGAACTGAATCGCAGCAAATTTGGTGGGATGATTGGTTATTATCGCAGGACCATTTGATTAGATTTTGGGAGCGATCAGGTCAAAGGTCAAGGTCAAGGTCATGATAAGATCAAAATCGTCTTTTTACCATAGCGCGGTCAATTTGTATCCAATTTGCATGCAACTAATGCCAAGATGTTCAGAATTCAATGCCCCATCTTTTGATATGTGACATGACACAATGACGTAATAACCCTTATTAGCGGTTGGGAGTCAAAGGTCGGGGGGGAGGGGGGTCATGACATTGCAAAATGTGCGGTTTTAGTCATAACACGGTCAATTCTTATCCAATTTGCATGCAACCAATGCCAAAATGTTGTGAATTCAATGCCCAATCTTGTGATAGATGATATGACACAGGAAATTTAATGTTTTAAGCTATCATAACACATATGAGATGGCAGATGTGGTATGGGATTAAATACCCTCACAATCAACGGTTTCTGGGGTAGGCAAAATGTAGCGTTGGTGAAGGTATGCGCTCTACTGAGTGCCCGTTCTAGTATTAAAATACTATACAATAATATTTATAGTGTGCTTAAGATAAACAATGAACTTGTTGCACCTTTGTCTATTAACAAGGGAATTAGACAAGGTTTCCCTCTTTCCAGGTTGCTTTATGCTCTCTCCATCGAACCCCTACTGGTTTCTTTGCGCTGTAGACTAACAGGGGTTAGTTTGTCCCAGCTTGAACGGCCCACCAAGGTACTGGCATACGCTGATGACGTGTGTGTATTCATACAAGATATCAATGACGTTAACATCATTCGTTATTGTTTGTCCTTATTTGAAAAGGCTTCTTCAGCCAAAGTAAAATGGAACAAAACGAGCACCCTTTGGCTCGGTCCATTATGCTACTTGGTGCCAAGACTTCCTGCTCCACTGTCATGGGCCAATGATGGTGTGAAATACCTTGGAGTGTTCTTAGGTAATAATACCACAGTAGCAAAAAATTGGGCTGGTCTGCCTTAGTTTGTTGAAGGTAAACTGCAAAAATGGAAAGGTCTGATCACACAACTGTCATGTCGTGGAAGGGTCTTGGTCATCAACACACTGTGGCCTCTACCTTATGGCACAGGTTCTTCGTGCTGCATCCTCCAGCGGTGTTGCTTCAACAGCTCCAGAAGTGCTTCGTGTCCTTTTTCTGGGACGGAAAACACTGGCTGTGACCTGGGGTCCTCAGTTTACCACTGACCGATGGAGGACAAGGCCTGGTCGACAAAAAGAGCCGGCTAATGGCCTTTCAACTCTCGGTTGCTCTTCGCATGCTGTACATGCGACCCTCTCCACCATGGGTCAATGCTGCTCATCACCTTTTGCAACAGGCTGGGAGGCTTGGCTATGACCACTCTCTTTTCTTGATGGACCTTTCCAAAATCGACACATCCCCCCTCTCTGGTTTCTATCAGAGCATGCTAAATGCGTGGCAAGCTCTGACACTAACAAGAGCTACACATTATTACACGAAACATGTTTCTGGAAGAACCTTTGTTCTACAACTCATTTTTCCATGATATGCCTGCTGATAGGTGTTTTATTCAATGCTTTACCGACAAGGGCATTAAATCTGTCGCAAATCTTCTCAGCCCAAACGGCAGCTGGATCGGAGCTGATGCATTGGCAAGCCTGGTCGGTGTGCGATCCTCTCGAATTGTGGCACGCATATTATGTAGTGTGCTTTGGACATGCACACAGCTTGCACCTGCTTGGGAGCAGGACCACCAAAGCAATGAACAAAATGCACATCAAATACCTTCTATCTCTACCTTTCCTGAACTTGTATGTGCTTTTTCTCTTGCCAGCCCTCTTCCTTGTCCCCCTTTTAACGTAGGCTTCAATGGCCTTCCCAAACAAAAAGACCTTTATTTGGGTTGTGTAAAATTTCTTTCGCAACGGCAAATAACACAGCAGAAGGTTCGATGGAGAGACCTCTGACCTTGTTCTCCCCCTTATTTTCCTAACTGGAAAGGTTTTTTATCACCCTCCTGTACCACCACGACATGGCGACCTCCAATGGAGACTAGTACACTGGATCCTTCCTTCTAATCACTTGTTACACCGTTTTTCAAATCTGCTTGTCGATGAATGTCCTTTTTGTAAGAAATCTGAAAACCTTTTTCACATCTATGTTGAATGCCAACGGTTGGCACCTTTATTTATTTTACTTCGGAATTGTTTTGTGAGGTTTGGTTTGATTTTTAACACTTGTGTGTTCATCTATGGATTGGATATCCCACACAAAAATTCCAATGCTGTGTTAGCTAATTTCCTGCTTGCTCAGGCAAAGATGGCAGTATACAATTCGAGGAAAAGAAAACTTGATGGTGTTGGAGTAAATGATGAAGATGCTTTGTTCTTGTTCCAAAACCTTGTAATGAGTCGTGTTAAATTGGATTTTGCTTTCTTTTCAGTAACTGGAAGATTACCACAGTTCGAATCAAAATGGTGTGAAAAGAAGTTATTTGCAAAGTCCGAGAGGAACGTTTATCCTTTTGTGAAATGTTTTGTATATAATCCACCTGATTCATCCTTTCCTTTCTTCAGAAATTGTTTCTTGGCTTTCCTTCTTTCTCTGAAATGAAAATGTAACTCTCATTTGGGGATTTCTTTTCTATTTTTATCATAAAAACATACAAAAGTCTCTCTCTCTCCCTCTCTCCCTCTCTCCCTCTCTCCCTCTCTCCGTCTGTCTGTCTCTTTCTCTCTCTCTGTCTCTCTCTGTCTCTCTCTGTCTCTCTCTGTCTCTCTTTCTGTCTCTCTTTCTGTCTCTCTTTCTCTCTCTCTCTCTCTCTCTCTCTCTCTCTCTCTCTCTCTCTCTCTCTCTCTCTCTCTCTCTCTCTCTCTCTCTCTCTCTCTCTCTCTCTTTCTGTCTCTCTTTCTGTCTCTCTTTCTCTCTCTCTCTCTCTCTCTCTCTCTCTCTCTCTCTCTCTCTCTCTCTCTCTCTCTCTCTCTCTCTCTCTCTCTCTCTCTCTCTCTCTCTCTCTCTCTCTCTCTCTCTCTCTCTCTCTCTCTCTCTCTCTCTCCCCCCCCATGTAAACATATTAACGGATTCGGCATTAGCAGTTTCGCCATTTACTGCATGTGCAAACATTCGCTGGTTCGGTAATATCTCAATTCAACAAACGATGCGTTTGAGTTTCCACCCGAACTACGCTGATCATTCTCTGCGTGCAAGCACATTCATAGCTTTGACAATTTCTCAATAAAATTGAGATTCTTGGTTTCCACCCATAAGATGCCTCAATTTTTCGCTCACATTCGCAGATTTGGCATTTGCAGTTTCGCCATTGACTGCATAGAGAAAGAAACATTATACCCACACTGTCTGTTGAGGTCAACTGCAGCAAGTTTTTTTTTTTTGCCCAAGTCCTTCATGAACCGGCTGTCCATGCCTGATGTTCGACTAAAGGTGGCACAGGAATGTGTAATTTATTGCTTGATGGTTTGGCATTCGCCGTTTTCACATTGTCTGTTTGCTTAAGGGGTCCCTTCCATGCATAGCACGGTTACCTCGCTTTTCGGAGTTTTCGGGACCCTCGACGAATCTTCAGCTTCGTGCCACCCCCCCCCCCCCAACCACAATTAACTTTCGAAAATGAATATTGTGCATTGGTATGAATAAAACTACTGTTTTCAGGTTGAGTTCACGGTAAAGATCGCAGGGTGTAGTATATAGGCGACTTCTGATGTCCCCTGGGAGGTCGCTTGTCTTGTGGAGCTGGACGTTAACAGTTCGTATTAAAGAAAAAACACATAAACAGTCTCGTCGTTTATTTATATCATTTAATCAATATTTTTTCATTCATTCTTTGGCTGCCCCTAAATTTTGCTGCTCGAGCCGACCGCCTACTTTGCCTAGTGTTTAAACCAGCCCTGCCATAATGTATTGTTATGGTTGTGGGGGTAGATGGAGGAATTTCATAGCAAAGTTAAGATTGTATAGAGTAGCATGGCCCGTGGACGAGCAGGAGACATATCGGTGTAATTTCAGTTGTGAAACTGTCAGCTTAAGTTGTTATGAATCTCCGCGTGGGGGGGGGGGGGGGGCGGTGCTGTGTTAATTCGGAAAGGATTAACGCTAATTTCTCCAAGTATGTGATTGCTCCCTGTGACCTTTTCCTATGTTGTTGCGTTTACAAGACCGGCGATAAACAGGAATCACGTCTTTAAAACAACAACGGAGCTGCACATTCTGAGCAGGCAGAAACACTGCCTTCTCAGCTTCGTGCCAACTTGCCACGCCCCAAGGCTTATGTTTGATCGGTGGACATCAGAAGGTTCGGGAGAGAAGCGAGTGAGGAGATGGCTGTTGGACAAGAAGGGCATTACGGTTGCTTCTCCTTGACACAACAAAGAAGGTGCACGATTCTCATGTTCATGCTGTGTGAATTTGCCCATGTGCTGGAGCAAGATGCCAGTCATTGACTGTTCGGCTGAGCTGTGAAGTGTGTACATTTCTGAGGAGGGAAGAAGAGCGTGCCTCATGGCCTGATCACGCCTCAGAAATCGTCTCGTCATATGGTTGAGGAGGAGGGAGGGCGATCGTGGTGTGAACAGACCTGGTACAAGAGAGGAACAGTCTGTATATTCGCTCGTGAAAATAAGCTGCACGGCAGTTTCTGAGTCCGAGCTTTGAATACCGCCACACCAATACCTCAAGTACATTTCCCGCCCAGAGAGCAGCTCGGCACCATTTTGGTTGCGGTTTCCCGCACAGTATGCCACGGTTCGATCGTCAAGCTCTAAACGATCACTTCTGGACCAAAAGCTCAGTGCCGGGAGAAAGGGAGGATTTTTCTTTTATTTATTCTATCTTCTTGTCTGTTAAAGTCTGTGTGGAGGCGCTTCAAATAGGAATTTAGTTTTCCTTCACCTTCTGTTTTTATAATTACAATTTGAACTAGAACTGCCACTTTATAACTGCTGGCAGTGATGACCGGGTACCCAGACGTGTCCGCCTTTGACACAACTGATACAACATGAGACTTAAATCATAGTCGCAAAGTTTCGCATTCATCGGAAAAGCGGTGCCAGAGAAAACATGATTTAATGGTGATACAAACACAGGCCTGCTTCGAGATGGCGCAGAAGACGAGTGCCGAACCGGGCAGCACAAAGCGTTCAATTTCCTTATTACTGGTGAACAGATTAAAATAATTAAATAATTCTGGCTGCCAAACCGCGTGACCGATCCGGTTGAAATTTTAAACTTTTGTTTCACATGTCAGCTAAATTACAAATTTGAAGTTTCGTATATATAGAAGTAGCGGTTCCAGAGTAAACATTAATTAATATTTATCCTTCAATCCAAAATGGCGGCCAAACCATGTGACTTGTGACGTCATAATTTTCACCAAATGTGCAAACACCATCACAGACGATAACTGCCAATTTTCGCTTCGCTAGGTTAAGCAGTTCCAGAGAAAACATTATTTAATATTTTTCTTAAAAACAACATGGCTGCCAAACCCTGCGCCCGATCCCGTTGAAATTTCAAACCCTCATTCCGCATGACTGTTACACCATAAAGGTGATGTTTCACATTTATTGATGCAGTAGTTCCAAAGTAAACATTAATTAATATTTTTCCTTCAATCCACTATGGCTGCCAAACGTTGTGTCGTACCTCAAAAGGGGGTGAGAACTTTTTATTCGTCATGGAGAGGCGGTCATAGTGGTGGAGTTTCGCCTGGATCTGTTCAGTCGTCTTGTCTTGCCCTTCTGTCTTGCCCTTCTGGAGAAGAAGATTTTTAAAATTTATTCATTTTCAATCCAAGATGGCTGCCGAACCTTGTGACCTATGATATCATAAATTTAAATTCTGCTTTCCATCGTCGACCCGAACAAGTGTGTGAAGTTTCGTGTAAATCGGATAAGGTCTATTTTTCTATCCAAGATGGCCGCCAAACCATGTGACTTCTGAGGTAAAAATTTTTACCATGTATGCAGACTTGAGGGAGGAAGGAACTTGCAAATTTTCGCTTCGATGACTTATGAAATTCCAGAGAAAACATTATTTAATATTTTCTTAAATCCAACATGGCGGCCAAACCATGTGACCTATCACTTCGAAATTAACAAACTTGCATCGCATACATGTCACGAATATAGTTCTGAAATCTCGCCTTCATTGGACCAGTGCTTCTGGAGAAGATGTTTGAAGGTTTTAGGGTTTTTTCAAGATGGCTGCCAAACCATGTGACCAATCAAGAAGAAATTAACAAAGTTGAAAGAGGACCTATAGGGTAATATATCTGTCAAGTTTCGCCTCAATCTGTCCAGCCCTTCTGGAGAAGAAGATTTTTTTTAAAAAACACTAAAAAACAAGATGGTGGCCGAAATACGTCATCGATGACGTCAAGAAAAACATTTTCATCGGTGACTTTAGGCATAGATGATGCTCAAAATTTTTCAGATTTTTCCTATACGGCGTTCTTGACGAATTTTCACCGGTATATCGCTTCACCTATGACGTCACGAAAAATCACACGTGTTCGCCATAGGGACCTTAGTAAAATGTATCAAACGAAAATTTTTTCCATTGCACAGTTTCCGAGATACAGATGTCCAAAGTTTATCGCTTTTTTCAAGATGGCGACCGCACCACGTGACCAATGACGTCATAATTATAACGTGATTGTGCTATCAAAAAAGATACTTTACTTTGGTGAAAATTTCATGTCGATTGGTCTTAGTGTCCCAGAGAAAATGATTTTTAAAGCGAAAAAGGGTGCAAAATGCCGGCGGAAAAAGAAAAATAAGAAAAAAAAATAAAGAAATAATCTTAAGAAAAACAATAGGGTACCCTGTACTGACAGGGTACCCTAATTATTACCATTGCAGATATTTGATTTGAATGCTTCTGGTACGTGCTTCACTGCCTCCTGTCCCGTGAGTAATATAATCTCTCAGGAACTCTGTTGTTCGCCTCCAAGGGAAATCGTTCGGCGATATGGCCAGGTCGGTGCTAACCACCTGTCCACGACAATCGGGTTGGGGGAATTAACTTAACCGGTGTGGCCATGACAGCATACTCATAACGTTATTCAAACATGCCTTTCATATTGAAACATGCCTTTCACTTCTACTTTTCATCCTTTTAATTCCTCAACTCCACCCACCCCAAGTTCTCAACTCTCTACCCCCAAACTCAAATCCTCAATCCTCTCCCACCAACCCCAAGTCCTCAACCTCCCCGACCCGATCCCAAGTCCTCAACCCCCCACCCCGCCCCACTCCAACCAACTACAATACAATTCCCTACCTGCATCACAAAGTGCGACGTCCCTCAGATGGACGTTAAACCAGGTGTCCCATCTGTTTGCATTTGTTTGTGGATGATAATGATCCCACAACATCTTTGGCGAAGAGTAGGTGAGTTATCACCAGCACCCTGGAACAAATTCAATATTTCTGCATTGATCTTGCTGGGAAGGTAAAAGCAAACCACCTAGTGTAATCCTTCCATGAGAGTGTTTTGGTAGCACCGTAAATACACTTCAGGCAGAACACCAGAGACAGATATTAAACAAGAATGACTACACTGTGATCACAACCTGCGACACAAAACACATTTTCTTTTTCTGCCTGCTCACACAAAACACAAAACACATTTTCTTTTTCTGCCTGCTCACACAAAACACAAAACACATTTTTTGCCTCCTCTGTCCACTCATCTCCCTCATCCTTGCTCGTGTTCCAGGTGTCCATGTGGTGAAAGCTGTGTCTGAGAATAAAAATAATCATTAGCCATGACTTGGATTCCATTGCCGAATCTATCTCATTAACCTTGAGCCGTGTCTGTCCCGTGTTCCCATGTGAATGAATAAGATTAGATAGAGCCGTGTCGGTCCCGTGGTCCCATGTGAATGAATAAGATTAGATAGAGCCGTGTCGGTCCCGTGGTCCCATGTGAATGAATAAGATTATTTAGAGCCGTGTCGGTCCCGTGGTCCCATGTGAATGAATAAGATTAGATAGAGCCGTGTCGGTCCCGTGGTCCCATGTGAATGAATAAGATTAGATAGAGCCGTGTCGGTCCCGTGGTTCCATGTGAATGAATAAGATTAGATAGAGCCGTGTCGGTCCCGTGTTCCCATGTGAATAAATAAGATTAGATCGAGCCGTGTCGTTCCCGTGGTCCCATGTGAATGAATAAGATTAGATAGAGCCGTGTCGGTCCCATGGTCCCATGTGAATGAATAAGATTAGATAGAGCCGTGTCGGTCCCGTGGTCCCATGTGAATGAATAAGATTAGATAGAGCCGTGTCGGTCCCGTGGTCCCATGTGAATAAATAAGATTAGATAGAGCCGTGTCGGTCCCGTGGTCCCATGTGAATGAATAAGATTAGATAGAGCCGTGTCGGTCCCGTGGTCCCATGTGAATGAATAAGATTAGATAGAGCCGTGTCGGTCCCGTGGTCCCATGTGAATGAATAAGATTAGATAGAGCCGTGTCGGTCCCGTGGTCCCATGTGAATGAATAAGATTAGATAGAGCCGTGTCGGTCCCGTGGTCCCATGTGCATAAATAAGGGTAGATAGAGCCAGAGCTGTGTCTGTCCCGTGTTTCCAATGAATTTATAAGATTAGATAGAGCCGTGTCTGTGACGTGTTACCATGTGATTGAATAAGATTATATCGAGCGGTGTCTGTAACATGTTCCCATGTGAATAAATAAGATTAGATAGAGCTGTGTCTGCCCCACATTCCCATGTGAATGAATAAATTGAGATAGAGCCGTGTCTGTCCTGTGTTCCCATGTGAATGAATAAATTGAGATAGAGCCGTGTCTGTCCTGTGTTCCCATGTGAATGAATAAGATTACATGGAGCCGTGTCTGTCCCTTGTTCCCATGTGAATGAATAAGATTACATGGAGCCGTGTCTGTCCCTTGTTCCCATGTGAATGAATAAGATTACATGGAGCCGTGTCTGTCCCTTGTTCCCATGTGAATGAATAAGATTACATGGAGCCGTGTCTGTCCTGTGTTCCCATGTGAATGAATAAATTGAGATAGAGCCGTGTCTGTCCTGTGTTCCCATGTGAATGAATAAGATTACATGGAGCCATGTCTGTCCCTTGTTCCCATGTGAATGAATAAGATTATATAGATTAAATGAATAAGAATAAGATTAAATGAATGAGTTTTTCGAGGTCCTTCATCGTGATTAACACTTGACCCAAACAAAGCCGATGGAAATCTGAGGCAACAAAGCCGGACAGTGTATAATCATAGATCTACAGGCCTAATGTGTTCGGCCCACCAGAAAACCATGGCGGCCATATCATTTTGTCTGGGTGCTATGGTGGTTGGAGTCAAGTGACAGATGTGGGTGTGGTCCAGCAGCTGTCCGACCAATGGGTGCACATTTCAAAAATCGATCTACAAGAAGAAGAAGAAGAAACTTATATTCCTGTGACATGTCGCAGATAAAAATTGAAGCACCACCGAGCACAGGTATCCAGCAAGGTATGGCTCAGGTTAGATGTTTCGACCACCGTGGTGGTATTCATCCAAGACTATGCAGAAATTGTGGCACCAGGTGCTCGATTCCCTCCAATTTGACATGGGGGGAGGCATGATGTGACTACAATATGCCCAACATCGTTTTCGTCGTTATCTTGCTTGTGACACTGGGAATAGCAGAGCAACATAATTGTCACCACCCTCTGTTGCATCATTGGAATGTCTGCCAGCATGTTGTCTCTGATTGATGTACCGAAAGTACGAAGAAAATGATTTTCTTCTTTGTGTTTCCCATAAGTGACACTAGTATTACCTTGGGGTGGACTGTGACAACATTCCTGGGGCCCCACCCTGTGAAGTGGATTCCTGAATTCACAACTAATGCCATCGTAGGTCCCTTTCATGCCACGGATAAGCAGCATGCCACAACAAGATGTCAACAACCTTGCCACAAATTTCCACCATGAACTTCATCTATGACTCTGCAAGAATTGTGGCACTTGGTGTTTCGTTACCTTGCCCCAACATTGTTTTCACCATTACCTAGCTTATCACATTGGGTTCAGTTGGGTCATATAATTGTTACCACTCTATGTTGCAACTTAGTGGGGCGGCTTAGCCCAAATATTCAAAAGAATTGTGCATTTTGTGATACAAGCACCAAATTTGGCACAAATTTACATTAATATGTTGCGAACATTTTCAGATATTGGGCCACTTGAAATTCTCTCTTTATGTCCGCCATATTGGATTTCAAAATGGCCGCCACTTGAAATATACATTTGCTATTATCTCTGGACGTAATGCAGCTATTGACTTGATTCTGGTATCTGAATGTATGTTTTTTTTTTTTTGTATACCTTGGTCGAGGCTCGTATGAGAGCTAACACACAACTCACAGCAAGGAGCCATGAGACAAGAGGGGCGGGAGTGGAAGGGACAAAACAGTGGGGAACAGACACATTAGGTGAACCGTGGAAGGGAGAGGGATGGGGATGGGACGGGGAACATGGCGAAGAGAATATGGACATTTCAGGGACTTTCAGGAAGGAAAGTAGGAGAAATGAAGGAAGTGGGCTTGGGTGGATTATCGGGGGTAGAAAAGATCGAGGATTTGGATGGGGGAAGATAAGAGGTGGTGGTGAACAGCTGTTTTGAAAGCCTGGAGGGAAGAATGGGAAAGAATAGAGTGAGGAAGTTTATTCCAAAGGCGGGAAAAAAGAGGAATGAAAGAGTGAAGATGGGCAGTGATTCGTGATTTTGGTAGTTTTACCAGAAGGGGGTTGTTGGCGGACCTTGAGCGCCCTGTGGAAATGTGGTGGGGACAAATCGCAGAGAGAGCAGGGGGGGCAAGGCTGGAGAGGAGTCGGTAGAAGACAGAAAGACCACTGACCAACCTGCGGTGATGGAGTGAGAGGCCCAAAGACTCAGCTTCATTGCGGGAGATGCCGATGATCTTAAATGCCCTGGTTTCGACAGCGTGAAGCCGAGAAAGGTGGGAGGCAGGAGCACCAGCCCAGAGGGGAGAACAGTACTCCATCAGGCTATGGACAAAAGCTTTGTAAGTGGTCAGGAGCTCAAGAGGGCCGAGGAAGGACTTAGCACGACGGAGGATTCCCAGTCGGCGACTGGCTTTTGAGGCGAGGTTGGAAATGTGACTTTCCCAGGAAAGGTCATGGCAGATAGTGAGACCTAGAAGCTTGAAAGAAAAGACTTCTTCCAGAGGATTGTTGAGAAAGTGGATGGGGGGGTTTTGTAAACGGTCCTTTCGAAGAGACATCGTGAGAGTGTGAGATTTGTCTGGATTGAAAGACATGTTCCACGTGTTGGACCAGTTTGTGATTTTATCCAGATCTGCAGCGAGTCAAGAAGCTGCTGCTTGCCGATCTGAGGGATGACAGATGGTACGGCAGAGGGTGGAGTCGTCGGCAAAGAGAAATAGAGGATTTTCCAGAGAGTCCGAGAGATCATTGATGAAAACCAGAAAAAGAACAGGGCCCAGAACGCTACCTTGAGGAACTCCAGCCTGCTCAGGAAGAGGGGATGAAAGAACTCCATTTAGGGCCACACGTTGACTGCGACAGGAGAGGAAGTCTGCGAGCCATGAGTGGAGATGGCCTTGAATACCATGGGAAGAGAGTTTGGTGAGTAGGGCAGGGTGCCAGACTGTGTCAAAAGCACGTGATATGTCCAGGGATACGGCTCGGATTTCCTGTCTGGCATTGAGGACCTCCATCCATTGATGGGAGAGCAGAAGCAGCATATCCAGGGTAGAGTGACCTGGTCTGAAACCAAATTGATGATTGGAAATCAAGCCATTGGAGAAGAGGAAGGATTTCATATCTGAGGCGATGATGGATTCCATCACCTTGCTGATGATTGGGAGAAGGCTGATTGCTCTGTAGTTACAGGGATCTGTTTTTGCACCTTTTTTATGCAGGGCAGTGATGTTAGCAGATTTCCAAGCAGATGCAGATGACCTTGGGCAAATGAGAGGGTGAATAGAACAGAGAGAGGGTGAGCAAGAGCAGAAGAGCAGGCTTTGAGGACACGTGGGCTGATGCCGTCTGGACCGGTTGCAGAATCTGACTTGAGGTTTGAAAGCAAGCTCTCCACCTTGTCAGGAGAAAAGGATACAGAGTCCAGGGACAGTTGGGTGCGACTGGGTAAAGTGGGTAGAGATAGTGATGGGTTTAGGACACAAGATTTAGCTGCAAACACCGAGTTTAGACATTCAGCTTTATCACGTGTGGAATCAGCAGTGCGGCCATTTGAGGTAAGGGAGGGGATGGAGGGGGAACATACACCAGAAACAGATTTGATTAAACGCCACCAGGATTTTGAGGAGGGAGAGAGGTTTGAGAGTTCAGACTTGAGATGAGAAAGATGTTGTTTTCTGGCTCTCCTGAGGGTAGATACACACTTGTTCCGAGCTTTGTGGAAAGAACTGAGATTGCCCTCAGTTGGGTTTGCTTTCCATGAGGCAAAGGCAAGTTGTTTCAGGACAACTGCCTCACCACAAGCTTCAGTAAACCAAGGGCGGGAGGAAGGGTAAGACAACTGAACACGAGAGGGGATAAATCTGTGCATGAGGGAGAGCAAGTTTCTTTGAAAGAATTCCCAGGATGAGTTGATGTTTGAGAAAGTAGTGATAGGAGACCAGTCTGTAAGTTTGATGGCTGCTCGGAGACCCTGCCAGTCGGCTTGAGTGAAATGCCAGACTCGACGGCGGTGAGGTGGTTCTCTGATAACAGCCAGAGAGATGTCCACTTTAACAAGGACGTGGTCAGAAGAACCAATTGGAGCGAAGGAAGAGCAGCAGATATTGTCAGGGAAATTTGTCAAAATCAGATCCAGAAGAGATGGAGTACCATTGGTTGAGATCCGGGTCGGGAAGTTGACCGATTGAGTCAGTCCCAATGAGTCGCAGAAAGCTTTTGCTGAGGTGCCATGGCAGGTGAGAGAGGTACCCACACCTAGCCAACTGGCGTGATGACAATTGAAGTCACCACATAAGAGGAAGAGAGAGTTTGGATGAGAAGATAGAAGATGGTCCATGTTTTCGGATAGTGAGGTGTAGATGTAGTCATCACTGTTCGGTGGACGGTACAGTACACATATAAACATGAGGTGGGAGTGGAGGGGAAGCCGAAGCCAGAGGTATTCCTGGGGGTGTGGGGGAGTGAGAGCAGTGCATGGAGAGTGAGGAATAGAGTCTTTGATGAAGAGAGCAACACCTCCACCAGGACGAGGCTCAGGTCTGTCATACCGTAAGAGGGAGTAGCCAGGGAGAGATACTTGGGAGTCAGACACGTCTTGGGAGAGGAAAGTTTCTGTTAGGCAGATAATGTCTGGTTTGTCAGTGGCAACCTGTATGGAAAGATCTGAAAGGTTTGAGCGAAGGCCCCGGATATTTGAGGTCCACACTTTTAATGAAGAGGAAGGGGAGGAGGCTTTGGGTGCAGGAGGTGGAGGGGGAGGGGGAGGCTAGGACAAGGGACGAGGGGGGCAGGTAAGGAGGGTTGCTGAAGGAGTGTGGGGTATTGCAGAACAGCGAGGGGAGGGGGCCGAATGAGGAGGAGAAAAGGTTCTGTGGTGCTGGGGGAGAGGGGGTACAAGAGACAAGGAAGAAGGCAGTTGAGGATTTGAGGAGGTGGAGTGAAGAGATGGAGGTGAGAGGGCAGTGGAGGGAGGCAGGTTGGTGGATGAGAGGGGGGGCAACTTTGAGAAGGAAGAGTGTGGGGGATGAAAGGTGGGAGAAAGGTGAGGGGGGAATTTTTGAGAGAGGTGAGAGGGAGGCTTGGAGGGAGAAGAGTGGGATGGTTGCTTTGAGAGTGAGAGTGAGGGGTGAGGGGGGTGAGTTGGCACTGAATTTGGAAAAAAAGAATGTTTGATGGAAAGCGAACATCCATGGCAAACTGTGGTTTTTAAAAGTTTTAGGTCAGAGATGCGATTTAACACAATTCTTGATGGATGCAATGAAGGCGAATTCAGAGCATGGAGAGAAGAAGCGCTGTAATAGTTGGATTTTTTAGGCAAGGAATGAAGGAGAGCTCGAAATGAGAGCAGTCTGTTAAAATAGAAGAATAGTGCATTGTGAAACAGTAAAGAGTACCACATGTGTGAGAGAGGAAGATGAAGCATTATAAGATCGTTTTTGTTGTTAAAAATAATGTATGAGAGAGTTCAACAGATTAGGTCATGGAAGTGTTTAAATAAATAAATAAATAAATAAACAAATAAATAAATAAATAATAAATAAAAAAATCGAGGAAGAAGACGAGGAGGAAGTTAAGAGGAAGAAGAAGAAGAAGCAGAATCGGGAGAAGGTGAGCGTGTTGTTGTTGTTGGGTGTATATATATATATATTTTTTGTTGTTGTTGTTGTTGTTAATATTAATATATGAGAGAGTTCAACAGATTAGATCATGGAAGTGTAAAAAAAAAAAAAAAAAATCGAGGAAGAAGACGAGGAGGAAGTTAAGAGGAAGAAGAAGAAGCAGAATCGGGAGAAGGTGAGCGTGTTGTTGTTGTAGGGTATTTATTTATTTATTTATTTTTTTTTTTTTTTTTTTTTGAGATAAGAAAGAGATTATTTGGGAGAATGGGGGATGTTTGGAAAGTGGGGAGGATCAAAATTGAAGGTAATGGGGAGGATAGAAAATGAAGGTAATGGGGAGGATAGAAAATGAAGGTAATGGGGAGAAAAAACAAACAAAAAAAAAACGATCGAACACCGAGTGGAACCGGTAGGCCTCAAGCCTACGCCTAGGCCTCAAGCACAGGTAAGAACGTCGACAAAAATACTCACAAAATAGCACGATTTTTGAAACAAAACCGAACTAGCAACACACAGTAACATGTAGGTGAGAAAATTAAACAGTTAAAACGGGACAAATAACAACCGGAAACTTAGCTTTGAGAACGTCAGCAGGGAGCCCCAAAGGAGACCTCTCGCTGCTCAAAACCGGAACCGGAAGTGAGGCAAGGAATCCAATGATACCATTTTCAACTTAATATTATCTATCACAGTCTGTTATATAATTTTATTTGGAAATTATCTAGACAAATATTGGATTCAACACAATACTTTGAAAAGAATGTCTTAGTTCTGTAAATATAAATAAATAAAAAAACTATCCTAAATCGCTCGTTACAACTCAGACAATCTCATATATACTGGCAGTCTAAAATATAAATTCATATCCCATTAGGAAACAAAGTGACTCATTCATTTGTGTTTTTCATATGCATATTTTATGTAACATTACATTCATATTGTCAATAAATACCAAACATGCATAATCCCCTTTTCCTAGACCCTTAAAGCCATCTTTTGTGTTTCTAGAGTACAGAAATTTCTTGTATAGGCTTCCATCTGTCTTGTTTCCTTAACAATGCACTGGAGCATGTCTTTAACAATGTTTACAAACATGACTCCACTACATGTCTTTAACAACAGCCCTGACCCAAATAAAAGAGTAGAGAGGCTGCATGTGTGTTGACCCACATCAACTGTGTGTGTGGATCTGGGGATGCACAGTCCAAGACAGTCACCCACTTGCCGCACTACTACACTGATGTACCCCCTGTCACTAGCAGCATCAATAAGTCACCTGTCGCAGCTGCTAAAGTGGCGTCATTGACCAGAGGAGACTTCAAACAGCAGACTGATGAAGAATAGCAATGGCTAGGCAATGCAAAGCGAGTCCTGGAAGACAACACTGGTACAGTGGACAATGACAACACATCTTGGGCTGCATTTCATGCCAGCCGACAGCCACCAGATGCTCGAGTCATCTGCCCACGTCGCTGCTTCCACTCTTCCTGGAGAGTGCCCACACAGTGGCCATGATCTGGCACTCAATGGACGTCGTGAAGAATGCTGTGGAACACCTGAATCCTGGACAGACACCAGTGGTCACCGTTGATCAGCCACTGTTTGCTTTGGCCAAGCAGATACAGTGGAAGTGGCCAGAGAGCTATGGTGAAGACCAGATAGTGGTGATGTTTGGTGGCCTCCACATAGAGATGGCATCACTGAGGACACTGGGGGACTGGCTGAAAGGGAGTGGTTGGGTGCAAGCACTTGTGCAAGTCGAGATTGCGACAGCAGGGACTGCAGACTCATTCCTGCGAGCATCCCATGTCTTGCGCACAAGAAGAGCACATCAAGTGACTGCAGCAGCACTGTACATCCTGCAACACCGTGCCTACAACCACCACTGTCTGGGAGAAACCAGGGATGCAGAGGACCTTCCGGAGTTTGAAGACTGATGTTGCCAGAGAGGAGAAGACATCCCCCAGTTTCACTACTGGGCAACCGTGCTGGAACTAGAACTGTTGGTTCTCGTGTATGTTGGTTCCGTTCTCTCAGGCAGGGATCGTTAATGATCTACCTCGATGCTCTGACAGAGCTGGTCCCCTGGTTCCATGTACTGGATCACACCCACTATGCTAGGTGGATACCAGTGCACTTGAAGGACATGGCCGAACTCACCATCAAACACCCAGATGTATCCAGGAAATTCAGGGAAAGCCACTTCACCATTCAGAAAACAATGACGGTGTTCTCTTCAATCCTGATTGACCAGGCACATGAGCAGAATAATGCCTGCATCAAAGGAGACTGTGGAGCAGTCGGGCTCACTGACAACCCTAGTGCCCTACGTCGGTGGATGGTTGCGGGACCAGAAGTTGCCAGGGTGATCGAAGAATTCCAGGATGGGAACCAACACTGGAGACGGCAAACAGCAGACACACGTCATCATGATCAGACACCAAGTGTACAGGCCTCATTTGTGAAAGATGTTCGCTCTCTCGTCGGTGTCATAGAGGAGATTGGCAACCCATTCGAGGAGGAGAGTCAGGATGTAGTCAAACTGGACACAAAGGAGATCGCAGATCCTGCTGTTGTGGAGACCGTGATGAATGCCAAGAGGATTGGCCAAGAGCAGTTTGAGGCTTTCACCAGAGAGTGTCTGTTGGACAGAACAAAGGCAGTGGACGCACCCATTCCTCGTAACAAGCTGAAGGTGTTCAGCACTTCCACTCCAAGAATCCAGAACATAGGTCAGCAACAGCTCGCCTCCATCAAGAATGACTGTGAACTCTTCGCACACCTGTACATTGGCTGCCAGACGAGGGATGGAAACCTTGAGGAGTTCTTTTGTCACGAGAATCAGGCATGTCCTCCTGCATTGTCTGATGGTGGAAGCCTCTGCACTGGTACCAAGAGTGATCTCCTCACATGCTTGGAAGAAGTCTCCGACGCAAAGACAGAGACTCCTGTCACGACCTGTATTGTGCTTGATGGAGCAGCCATCGTCCAGATGCTGAAGCCGGCTGCATCAAAGACCTTTGAAGAGTATGCACAACAGATCTTCATCCCATATATGTCCACGAAGCTGCAAACAGTGTCATGCCTGGATCTGGTCTGGGATACTTACCTTGCTGATTCACTGAAAGGTAGTACACGTGCAAAGCGGGGACGAGGTGTGCGGAGACGTGTGGTGGCTGCCGCAGCCATACCAGGAAACTGGCAGAACTTCCTACGAGTGGACAGCAACAAGACCGAGCTGTTCAGGTTCCTCTCAGCAGCTCTCATGGAATGGTTTGACCAGGAGGACAAGCAACTCGTCATTACTGATGGAGAGGCAGTGCTCAGCCAGCCACGACTGCCAGATCTGACCTCACTCGCCCCATGTAACCATGAAGAAGCTGACAGTCGGATGTTGCTGCATGCATCTCACGCAGTTCAGCATGGACACTATGCAATACTCATCCGGACTGTAGACACCGATGTTGTGGTGCTGGCAGTGTCCCTGGCACAGGAGTTGCAACCAGAAGAGAAACTGTGGCTGGTATTCGGAACAGGCCAGAGTTTCCGATACCTAGCAGCACACGAAATAGCAGCTGGTTTGGGACGAGAGAAGGCTCGTGCACTGCCAATGTTCCACGCTCTAACTGGATTTAACACTGTGTCTAGTTTTCATAGACATGGCAAGAAGACTGCGTGGGCAGTCTGGACGGTACTGCCAGAACTCACTGAGGCGCTGCTGCTGCTGTCCTCTGCACCTCGTGACATACCAGACGATGCAATGCGCATCATCGAGAGGTTCGTGATCCTGTTGTATGATCGAACTAGCAAATGCACAGACATTGACAAGGCTAAGAGGATACTCTTTGCAAACAAGAACAATGTGCAGCTCATCCCTCCAACGAAGGCAGCTCTGGAGGAACATGTCAAGAGGACAGTGTATCAAGGTAGACATGTGTGGGGTCAGATACTGCTGCCAGCACCAGAGCTCCCTCCACCAACCAACTGGGGTTGGTCAAGGACTGGAGAAGGACAGTAAACACCTTACTGGACCAGGCTAACTGAGGCAGCTCACAGCTGCATTGAGCTGGTTTCTTGCAAGTGCAAGAAAGGGTGTGTGAGGCACTGCAAGTGCAAAAAGGCTGCCCTTCAGTGCACAGCCCTCTGTGTGTGTGAAGGGGACTGTACATGACGATGAGTCAACAACATACATGTACTTGTGGCAATGCTGAACTTGTTAACATGACACTGTTTATGTACACGTATCTTCAGTACCAGTATGCCTGGTGTTGGCTCAGTGGTTAGGGTGGCGGCTTGGGATCCGAGGGTCCTGAGTTCAAGCCTCGTTGCCCACTGAATTAATTCACCAGGGGGTTGACTCAGCCTGCCATCCTTCCGAGGTCGGCAAAATGAGTACCAGCTTACTGGGATGACCGAGTCATTCAAGTATCCTGCGTCAGAGTGGCGACCTGTCCAGGATTGTGCCCAATAGCCAAGGAGACTGCTTCGGCAGCACCAACGCTCTGTACAGAGTATGGTCCCAATGGACATGGACATGGGGTTGACTCAGCCTGTTATCCTTCCGAGGTCGGCAAAATGAGTACCAGTGTACTGGGCCGGTGTATACCCCGGTTAAAATAGGTGTACCATATCCCTGTGTCGTAAGAGGCGACCAGGGTTGTGTCAGGAAGCGCATCCGGCGTAAAACATGTGCCAAATCACTATGCGGATCATACGGATGATCCGCTGTGGCGACCCCTAACGGGAGCAGCCGAAAGAAGAAGAAGAAGATCTTCAGTACCGGTATATACCTAGCCTCAGATACCAGTACACCTAGCCTCAAATACTAGACCATGTAGCATGTCAGTATTATACCGAAGACATTTACAGAACTAAGACATTCTTTTCAAAGTATTGTGTTGAATCCAATATTTGCCTAGATAATTTCCAAATAAAATTATATAACAGACTATGATAGATATTATTTAGTTGAAAATGGTACCATTGGATTCCTTGCCCCCAAAAACATACATTTAGATACCAGAATCAAGTCAATAGCTGCATTACGTCCAGAGATAATAGCAAATGTAGATTTCAAGTGGCGGCCATTTTGAAATCCAATATGGTGGACATAAAGAGCGAATTTCAAGTGGCCCAATATCTGAAAATGTTCGCAACATATTAATGTACATTTTGCCAAATTTGGTGCTTGTATCACAAAATGCACAACAGGTTTGCTATGCTGCTACACTAACTAACATATTTGAAATGTCCCGAGTGGTACGTGAATGGAGATTTTGACCCCCTATCACAAGTAAGTAACGAAACAAGAAAAAGAGCAATCAGAAATTGCAGACCCTCGCCAGGACTTATTTTGTGTGGTGTTTGTGTAGTTTTGTGTCGTGTATTTTGTCTGGTGTTTGTGTACTGATGTGTTCCACAATTAAAAATAGACATAACTAGAACTGCCATTTTATAACTGCTGGCAGTGATGAGCGGGTACCAAGACATCCCTCTTTGATGCAAACCTGCTTTGATCGGACACCTGACCTGAACCCATAACGTTTAACATTTTACAATTGAATTCAAAATGAGATTAAAATCAATTCAATTAAAATCAAATGGAAGACCAAATACTGTAGGTACAGTCCCACATTGGAGTCATCAGAAGGAACCTGAACAAGCAAAGAGCAAAGATGACGTTTTCAGGAGGAACCTAAATAGGATTCGAGTTTCAGCTGCTATTCCTCTACCCTCAAACCCATCCGGGCACAGCCAAGTGAGCCTTATTAAATAAATAAATAAATAAATAAGAACCCAGATCAAAAAAATCAAACTTCTGGCTGCCAGATTATGTGTCCGATCAGGTTGAAATTTAAAACATTTATTCACCATTACTACTCGATCATCATTGTGAAGTTTCAAGTCGATTGATGAAGCGGTTCAAGAGAAATAATTTTTAAAAGATTTTCTTCAATCCAATGTGGATGCCAGACTGTGACCTATTAATTATTCATGAACACCCCTGTATCCCCAAGGCTTGGGGAACATGTGTGTGAAGTTTCCCCTCGATCTGTCTAGCCATTCTGGCGAAGGAAGATTTTTATGGGTTTTAGGGGAAATCCCTGCCGAACCAGGTGACCTATGACGTCATAGGCATGACCCTTTTGTTCCTCATCGATAGGTGGTCATACCTGTAAAGTTTTGTCTCGACCTGTTCAGCCTGCCAAGAAGATTTTTGAAGGTTTTCTTTTTTTTAAAATGGCTGCCGAACCACGTGACCGATGACGTCATCGTTTTTCCTGTGGACCAATTTATCCAGAGATGATCCTCAAAATTTTCATACTGATCGGATGTACTGTTCGTTGTATGTATGCAATTATGAGGGCATAAAGAAGGCACCTATGACATCATAAAAAATAGGACCACTGGACCTGCAGCTTACCTGCACCCCTGGCCTAATGTTGGAACCCAAATTTGGTAGAATTCTGATGACTGGTGGGTATGGAGAAGAACATTTTTGATGGAATTTACGCAATTTTCGCAATTAAAGTCATGTGAACAGAATGAGCTGTGCAATTCCTGTTACCAGTTAGGAGAGGAACGTTGCTGCAACATTTCAGCAGGATCGGCCCAGCTGTTTGGCCGGAGAAGTTGAAAAAGGGGACAGACAGACGAATGGATGGCGCACAATGACGATACCTCATCTGGAATGTAAATTACAGATAAACTAAAAATCACATTTATTCCTCATGAGGAGTACTTGCCATGTGCCAAGTTTTAATTTTTTCCTTGTTGTAGTTTCAGAGATAAAGATAGAGGTCCAATGTTTTTCCAACATGGCTGTCACACCACGTGACCTATGACCT
Organism: Eptatretus burgeri; assembly: GCF_056783735.1. NCBI lineage: Eukaryota > Metazoa > Chordata > Myxini > Myxiniformes > Myxinidae > Eptatretus > Eptatretus burgeri. The sequence goes on from NC_140976.1 coordinate 40,985,627, forward strand.
TATAATTATCATTAAAACATTTTACAGAAGTAGTTGCTCCTATGGTGGAAATTCTTTGTTAATGCAACATTGTGGAGCTCGTTTGGGCATAAACAACTCAGCTCCCAATGAACAGTAATGCCACATGCATAACAGGTTTTCCACACGCCCTCTATGGTGGTTTAACTACCGTTAAAAACGGCACCTCCTTATGCTCCCACCCGGCCTCGCACTGCAAAGCTTGGAGGAGTTTCTCCTCCATTGAGTTCCTGAGCAATGGGCAGGGGCATGGGTATGGGAAAGCTATGGGGCAATAGATGGGGGCAATGTGTGGGAGCATCAGCAGTCGTAATGGTGAGTACAATGGTGTTAGCATGTGTAGAGCAATGGGTAGAACATGGGAAAGGGTAGCAGCATGGTTGGTGCAATGCATGGGGCAATGGGTGGGAGCATTAATTGTTGCATTGGTAAGGACTTTGGTATCGGACAGAGTGGAGACATTGGTGTAAGCATGTGTGGAACAATGGGTTGGGGCATCTGTGGGGTGTGGAGAAATGGATAAGGACAGCTGCCATCCATTCTACCTTCACCTGCAGTACATGCTCAAGGGTGTATCCCTTCCTGCTATGTCCTACATACACGCTAAATCAATAAAAACTAATCAAACACAACGAACGATGGAATTATTTTATTGTCACAAAACAACAGTAGTAACACTTCAACCCATTCCAGCCGGTCCATGTGCTGCCCTCATGGCCTCTCTTACCCGTCCACTGTTCCATTTCCCCAACTCACCTGCATGGCCCAAAAGCAAAGCATGGCGAGTCGTGACAATGGGGAAGGTAAATTTCGCTCGGGGAAGGAACATGGGACAGACACGGCTCAATCTAATCTTATTCATTCACATGGGAATACGGGACAGACACATGACACAAGGTTAATGAAACAGATCATAAAATGTAATCTGAGCCATGGATAATGATTTTTTAGGTTATTTCTCTGAAATAAGCAGACAGAGTGGGCCTCGGTGTCTGGCCATTCGTACATACTGTACATACATCCGTTAAGATTTGACTAAAACATCTTCAATTCACAAACTACTTGACCGACATGGACCAAGTTTGGTACGATACATCAGAACAGTAAGGGTTGTGCCCCCCATCCTGATGCACCTCCCATAAAGGGGATGAAAGGGTTTTTTGCCCTAAATATTGGTATTTTATTCAAAAATCTTCTTCTCAAAAACTGCCTGGCAGATCCAGACTAAACTCTCCATGAGGCATCGGGACCATGCCCTAACCTTAAGTTGTGCTCCTCATAGCCATATCTCTCCCGGAAAGGGGGCCATGGGCTTCCTCCCTGAATCCCTCATTTTCACTAAAACATCTTCTCCACAACTACCTGACTGACATAGACAAAATTTGGTACAATTCATTGGACAGTAAGGTCTCATTGGGTTGTGCTCCCCGTCCAGATGTGCTCATATAGGGGGGGGGGGAGTTCCCCAAATATTGGTATTTCGTTTAAAAAATCTTCTTCTCAGAAACCCACAACTGGATCCAGCCCAAACTGGCTATGCGGCATCATGACCTTAAGTTGTGCTCCCCATGGCTGTATCTCCCTTGGAAAGGGGGCCACGGCCTCCCTCCCCTAATCCCTCATATTCATTAAAACATGTTTTTCTCACAAACTACATGACCAATATGGACCAAATTTGGTACAATACATCAGAACAGTATGTTCTCATGGGGTTGTGCTCCCCATCCGGATCCAGCCCTACAAAAGGCTGAAAAGGGGGGTTTCACCTCAAATTCAGATTATTCACTTTTGAAATATTTTCAGAAACCGATGGCCAGATGCAGACCAAGCTTTTCATGAAAAATAAGGACCATACCGTTAACTTAAGTTGTGCTCCCCATGACCGAACCACTTCAGGAAGGGGGGCCATGGCCACTTCCCCCTAATTCCTCATTGTAACCCCGCCTGTTGGGACAATAACTGTCAGTCCCATACGGGGCTATTTTTTTATTCTCAGACCCAGATTTCACCACATAGACATATGGACCATGAGCAAGGACGAGGGAGTTGCGTGAACAGAGGAGGAGAAAAATATATATTTTGTGTCGCAGGTTGACCACAGCGCTGTCATTCTTGTTACTTTGTGTTCATTGGATCGGAAGTGCTGGCGTGTGGTTTTATAAGAAGGGGGAGTCCTGGGGCACGGTGCATTCTGGGGCTTCTCTTCGCTTGGCACGTGATGATTCTGGTACTGCAATAAAACCTATCGCCTCTCTATCATCAACATCAGAACTTTACATGGTGGCAGTGGTTATATATATACAGCACGTGTTGCAGTCCGGCAAGGTAACAACAAGTCGTTGTTTCCTGTGCAACCTTTCATTGCCTCATTGTCGCAGCCGCTGTTCACAATGGCTGACCTGGTGGGAATTCTGTGTATGGACTGGACCGTGCCAAACTTAGCGGCAGTTTTCAAGATGTTTAGGCAGCGATTGAAGCTGTATTTTCAAGTTAGGGGCATTATGGAGGGCAACCAGGTGCCACTGATCCTGCTTCAAGTTGGAGGGGAAGGCCTCAAACGGTACAATACGTGGACATTAACAGAAGAACAACAGCAGCAATCTACGCATGTTTTCAATTGCTTCCTGGAACAAATGGAGCCCTTGGACAACTTCAGAATCTGCTGACTGGAGCTTCGTAACTACAGCCAGAATGCTAGTGAGTCGTTGGATGCTTTTATCAGCCGGTTGAAACTTTTCTCCAAGAAAGGTGATTTCAGCTCCAAACAGGAAGAAGATGAACGCTTGTTGGAGCAAATAATTGCAAGTACCCCAAGTCTCGACTTCCAGAAGGAGCTTTTAACAAAACCTAAGACCTTTATTCTTGATGATTCCTTGAAACTGGGACACACACATGAAGTCTCCACCACATACATCAAACAGTTGCACACTATGAATGGCTTTGTAAATAAAGCGGCAGACAAGGTAAAAATCTCCACTGTTGTCCCGAGACTCAGTAAATGCAAAAACTGTGGTACTTCACACCCTCCTGCTTGTGATTGATGCCCTGCTCGCAATGACACATGCAGATTGTGTGGTAAACTCAGCCATTAGGCCAAGTTTGCCTTTCATCTAAGTTTCTACGCCCACGACCCAACTTCCCGTCAAATGCCTGCAGCTACCAAGCACCGAGAAATTCTGCACCCAACAGCTGTCGTCCAACAGGGCATGCTTGCCGGAACCCCCTGGGCATCATCTGCTCACGTTGATCCCCTCACAACATACAACAATATACGGTACAACACCCACAGTTAAGATATTTGTGGTCCCCATGACATTGAACAATATGAACCAGTGATCATGAAACAGCACCACAGGCTTCAAAACAACAATAACGACCCTGACGATGCTATGTCACAATTTAAATCACTAGTGTGGGCCCGTAGGTGCGTTCCAGTATGTGCAGCTTCGTTCCTTCGCTCTCATAAACGATGACTGGATTGGGGCATTGTTTCAATTAGATCGGACCAACCGTATCATAAATGGCCATAACTTGGGAAACACCTGGGAAACATACTCAGGTCCCCAGCGTCAATTGTGACGTCATATCAAACGAAGAAGAATTGTGACGCCCCCTCTCTCTGACCCCCCCTCTCTCTCCCCCCCTCTCTCCCCCTAGACTCACCCTCCTCTCTCCCCGCCCCTCTCTCTCGCCCCTCTCTCTCGCCCCCACTCTCTCCCCTCCTCTCTTCCCCTCTCTTGAATTGTGACGCCCCTCTCTCTCACCCCGTCTCTCCCTCCCCTCTCTCGCCCCCTCTCTTGCCCCCTCTCTCGCCCCCTCTCTCCCCCTCTCTCCCTCCTCCTCTCTCCCCCCTCCTTCCTCACCCCTCTCTCTGTAAATGTATTCACAAATGTCTACCAAGCACAACAATTAATTCAAACCTTGGGAAAAAACAGCTTTCAAACCCTTGAGAAACAGCTCTTTCCCTTGGGAAAATTCAAACCTTGGGATTAATTAATAATTTGAACAATTAATTCAAACCTTGGGAAAAAAACAGCTTTCAAGCCTTGGGAAACACTTGTGATACAGCTGTTACGGATGAAGAACGATATTAAACCTTGAAAAGGCACATACTCAGATCCCCAGCGTCGATTGTGACGTCATACCAAATGAAGACGAAGAAGAATTGTGACGTCAATCGTGCAAAACCCCCCCCCCAAAAAAACCATTAATTGTGACGTCATTCGTGATGTCATAGCACCGTGTCTTGTCATTGGTTGACAGATAAATGGCCGTACTTGGGAACTGCTCGTCCGATTAATATCAAACCTTGAAAAGGCACATCCGCGGGTCCCCGGCAATATTCCTGGCAAGTTTCAATGAGATCGGACCCGTGGTCGTCGAGAAACAGGGGTCGCCGACAGACACACATACAGACACACACACAGAGATTGCTGGAATTATAGATAGATTGGTTTTCGGCTTGATTAATACATCTGTTCAATGTCACTAAGCTTACATCACACTTTATATCAGCTTACACAATAGGCCGGGTGCTCATTAAGCTGAAGGTGGACACAGGTGTCCAAGGAAACACTAACTTTTCGGATTTTTCGATGCATGTTTCCCAAAATGTTGGATTCAAACGATGAACCTTGCACTTGCTCCCTTCAGGCAGCACGCAGCATCCTAACCATACAACGGAATCCGCATCAAGTGTTTTGGTACTAAAGACGTTGTCTGTAGCTACAACGGCTCACTGTGGATTAGCACATGTTTTTTTGTCGTGGATCTCCATGATCCTGCAGTGCTTGGTCCTCCATCATGTGAGAGTCTATATGTTGTTATACTGCATTGTTCAGTGAACAGTAACCAACCCCTGGTTTGCAACAATGTAAAGGACCTCATGGATGCATATGCATAATAATCTGACCATATCGGCACATTTCGTACAACGCATAAGCTTGTCATGGACCGAACATCCCGCCGCATGTTGACCCAGCATGAAGAACACCTATTACTCTCAAAGACAAAATTCAGTCAGAACTCAACGATGTGGTTCGACAAGAAGTCATATGGCATATCCAGGAACCGAATGATTGGGTCAGCTTTCTCACGTACATCACCGAAAACGATGGCAATATCCTTATTTGTTTGGACCCAAAGCATCTTAATTATGCCCTGATTCGTCCGTACCACAAAATACCAACAACGGAAGAGCTCAATCACAAATTTGCAGAAGCAAAGTACTTCTCGAAACTTGATACCAAATCAGGTTACTAGTCTGTAAGACTTGACAGTGATAGCTACCAACTTCTTATTTTTCAGACCCCAGCGGGTCGGTATGGCTTCCAATGATTGCCGTTTGGACTGGTAAGCCGTGACATTTTCCAGATGGAAATGGAACATATTCTCCAGAATTGCAGTTGTGCAATTAGCATAGCAGACCACATCGCCATCTATGGCACCACTGAGGAGGAACATGATCAGAACCTTAATGCACTGATGAAAACAGCATGACACGAAGGCCTGCTTTTCAATTCAAAACAAATGCTATATCAAGAAGACCGACATCACCTTTTTCGGTAATGTTTATGGCAGACAAGGAATATGATCTGACCAACAGATGGTTCAAGATCTGAGATCCATTCCAAAACCTGAGAACAAGGCTGAACTTCAACATTTCATCGGCTTCTTGACATATCTATCACGCTTCAACGATTGCAATGTAAAATCTGCTACTTTCAGAGACCTTTGCAAAAAGGATTTCCAATTCCTATGGGAGCCACACTATCAAATTGTATTTGATCATCTGAAGAAGGAAGTGTCGGAAACATCTCTTCTTCATTACTATCAGCCAGAGGAGCCTGTCGACCTCAAATGTGATGCCAATCTTCAGGGCGTTGGGGATTGCTTTGCTTGCTTCAGGAACAGGAATTGCTTCAGGAACATGGAAATCAGTTAAGGCTAGTGGTATATGCAAGCAAAACACCAATGGATATTGAACAATATGCTTGCATTGAATGTGAGTTATTGGCTATCGTGTTCGGCATTGAATGTTTCCATACCTACCTGTACAGTCGCAACTTTATTGTGGTCACAGGTCATAACCCATTGTTGATGATCATTGATAAGGCATTGATCTCTGCCCCACTGAGTTTACAACGAATGCTCATCAGACAGGGTAGCTACTGAGCCTGAAGTTTTTGGGTTTGGGGAAAAGATCACTCACAGCCTTTTTTGCAGTGGCCATTCGGAGGTCAGTTTGAATTCAAACGGCAAGAGAACAATTTGCGATCTGAAGGTGATAGGAATTCAAGCAGACATCTGAACATTACCGAAATGCATTTCATTGAAGCCTCGACTCCAGCTTCCAGCCAGACTTTCAGAGGCCAATATATAAATATTTATACACGAGAATCCCTTTATATTAATAAGCAAAATAGAATAATAGTTAATTATATTCCACTGAATAAAGATTAAAGATTATTTGGAAAGCCATTCTGTTTTGGGGAAGAGGGGAGTTTTACTGAGCAGACAAGAATACCTTCCAATCCAGTAAAGAGATAGAAGGCTTTTTAAAATGCATATATATATATATATATATATATATATATATATATATATATATATATATATATATATATATATATATATATCTTCTTCTTCTTCTTTCGGCTGCTCCCGTTAGGGGTCGCCACAGCGGATCATCCGTGTGATCCGCATAATGATTTGGCACAGGTTTTACGCCGGATGCCCTTCCTGACGCAACCCTGGTCACCTCTTACGACACAGGGATATGGTACACCTATTTTAACCGGGGTATACACCGGCCCAGTACACTGGTACTCATTTCGCCGACCTCGGAAGGATGACAGGCTGAGTCAACCCCCTGGTGTATTAATTCAGTGGCCCAACGGGGCTTGAACTCAGGACCTTTTGGATCCCAAGCCGCTGCCCTAACCACTGCGCCAACACCAGGCTTCATATATATATATATATATATATATATATATATATATATATATATATATATATATATATATATATATATATATATATATATTGTTGCGGTCTTCGCGCCCGCCGGCGTGCGACCGGCCACGTAACTCGAATCGCGGCACGTCGCCCACCGGACGGACAATCCAGTCGTGACCCTCTCGGACTAACGCCGGGAACCAGTCACGGGTGGACCTTTCGGTCTCACCGCGATCGAGCCAATCAGCCCCCGCGTGGGATAGGGTTGCTCGCCAAATTCGAACTACCTAAGTACCCACGCGGAGGGTAGACCGGGCGATCGCACCTCGCCGCAGGTCGACTTCGGACACGGGCCACTTAAGCGACCCGTTCCGTACTATCAGAATAACCGAGCGGTGTTATCGTCGACCTCGACGGTTCGATTAATTATCGGGCGTATTCAGCCCACTACCAACCCTTTACGTGAAGCAAGATGGGGATTCAATGGAGGAAAAGACGAAGCGAAGCGGGAAACAGTTCAACAATAAAGCACATTTATTCTCGGCACACGGGAAGCACACAAATACAATTCCACCAAATGCACACAAAAAAGAAAACACAATTCCATTTACACAAAAAGCAAACATAAAAGTGAAAACACAGTGCAGAGCTAATACCGACTACCGAGCACACGGCAACACTTATACAATTCTACTTCACAGACGGCGCCGACAACACATACCCAAAACCAAGGAAAAGAAATACCCTCAAGAATGAGGTAGGCCTGGGGCCGAGACCGGGTCGGGCCTACCCGTCTGGTGATGAGACGCGGAGCGGCGATGGCCCCGCAACCCGCGGGCCTCGTGGACAGTGCCTGGCAGGGGGTGGGAACGGGGCCCCCTTGGTCGCACTATCTCAGCGCGGGGGGAAACAGGAGGGGGTTGCTGATGCTCGGGGTATAGAGGATCTTTATTATATGCGACGAGCGTCTCCACCTCGGCCAGGTCGCGCTGCCGGCCTCCCTCGGGCGCGCAGCTCCTTGCACGACGCGAGCACCCCCTCGTCCGCCCTCGCCGCCTCTCCACAGCTCCGTCCCCTCCGTTCCGACTCCAACGCACACGACGAGCAGCTCCACCGCCCGCGAAGTCTTGACTCTCTGTCCGTTCTTGTTTGCGACTCCTCGTTCTCGTTCTGCTGACTCTCTCCTTACTGACTCTCTCGTTCCGACTTTTACGACTCCTTTGACTGACGAACACCGTCCTTTTATCCCCCCGTAACTTCGCCTTTGACCCCTCCCTTTGACCTTTCAACTCGCTCCCCATTGGCCCGAGAAAAAGTGGGCGTGAAGGCTTTTTGATCCACAAATTTGCATATATCAATCGCCCTGGGGCGGGGCCACCCGCCCCTCGCTCACCGATTGGACGGCAAAAAGTGGGCGTGTGTCGTTTTGGATCCGTTTTTGAAGCAGAAAATCCGTGATTTTGTACACGCTGTTCAACGTGCGCCCTACACGAGTCCAGCATCGGTGCCCATGAGTGGCGCGAGATGACGGTGATGCGATGGTGGCGAGTTGCGACGGTAAAGGTCATGGCGGTTGTGGTGAAGCGGCGTTGTGGTTGGTGGTTGTTGTTGTGGTTGTGATGGTGGCGATTGGTCCAAAATAAAGATAGTAAAAGAAAAACGGCTATCCTGAAGAGTCGCAGCACGTATAAATGACATGTATTCCCACTAGACAACGGGTTTGGGCCTAACTACACATGCACTTACCGAGATACCTCACCTAAGGGACCTGAATGGTGGTTTGCGAATCTGGTAACCACAACACTACCCCCTTCCCTTTTTACAGACTCGTCCCGAGTCGTCAAATTTTCGTGTGCCATCATGTGTAGTTTTCCCCTAGTACACTTTACCTACGGATCCCTGAGTGCGACATTCATGGTATTCGTGTCCCCAAAATAAATAACCTGAGGGCTGCGTAACTACCTAAACAAACTCACTCACACGGACGACTTAAATAAAATTGCCGGCGCTAAGACATACATGCCGGGGGCGCACTCATATGTACAGTACATCTTAACCTTAACTTACAAATCTTACACTAAACCATGGCCCAGGATCATTGAACTCTGCAAAAGAAAGCAGTTAGCAGGGAGCCAGGCTGCCCACATGCAGTCTCTGACTCAAACAATGCAGGTGACAGGGAACGTGGCTGGCTGCTCACACGCAGTCCAAGGCCTTCCTTTTTGAACTGAACTCAGTGAACCACAACGGTGCTTGGGCTGCACAACGCAGTCTCCGTGCCAGCTCAAGTGGCACACGCAATGAGCACAACGAATGGATGCATGAACGGTTTGAACTGAATGCAGTGAACCACAACGGTGCATGGGCTGCACAAACGCAGTCTCCGTGCCAGCTCAAGTGGCACACGCAATGAGCACAACGAATGGATGCATGGACACAAACACGGTGCACGGGCCGCCACTGCAGGCCCGTGTTGTAGCTGCCAACAGGGCAGTTCTTGCAGCTTGCAAACTGTTGCTTTTACGATCCTGGCGCACATGGAAATGAACAGGGGGGGGCAAAGCAAAAATTGAACGGGGCTGGTGAACGTGGGCAGTGGGCATGGCATGGCAAAGGCAAGCAGGCAAACACAGCCCGCAGAAGAAGGCCGCTGCAGGCAAACTCAGCCCACAGACGAACTGGCCGGCACAGGCCTCGAAGAAAAAAACAGCTAGCAGATGAACTGGCCGGCACAGGCCTTGCAGCACACAGCTGCCGATGAGGTTGGCCGGCCTCCGCCTTGAAGTAAAACACGGCCAGCCGATGAAGTGGCCAGCCTTTGCCGTTCAGTGGAGGTTGGTGGAGGGAGTGCGGTGGTGCTGGCCACTCGGAAGGCGGGCTCGGACCTACCTACCTGTCTCCCTCCCAACTATCGCCTTTGCCTGTCACTGTACATACCCACTCCCTTAATTTGTGAAAAACCAATTTAGCCCCAACTTATTTTTTTTGTTGTTTTTATTCTTACTCCCCCACTATAAATCGTCCCCTAACCCCCTTTATCGTCCTTGTTCGGCTAACCTATCCTGTCACCTAGCCTACTCCCAACCCCTACGTTCCCTTCCCGGAGGGGAATAAGGGAGAGCTAACGTCCTGTGCCGAGGCCCAACGAAGCCTCAGAATGGCCTCCCCAGAGTTCGGCGATCTAACCCAAAGTGGGTCCAGTGGCCCACAACGAGAGCGAGGGGATGGATGGTGCGGAGGGGTACATCTCCTAATCTACCCTAACCATTTAACAGTTAAACTACCCCGGGGCTTTCAACAAGCGCCTCTCGCTTAAACTATTGGTTCTAACAACCCAGATTCCCGTCGCCTGTGTTGGTGTCCTCACAATTTCGGGCCTCGCCCCCCAATTTTCTCTCCGTGCCCTCACACGGTCTCCTGGCTGGGACACGTGGCTCCCTTTGGCAGGCACGACCCTCTGCCGAATCTCCCGCTATGGCACCCCCGGGCACTACACTGCCTCCGAGCCTACCAGCTCCCTAACACCGGGGAGTGCCCCCATGGCACCTCCCCTGAAACGCACACGTGGCAGGCCGGCCTCCCGGGCCCCTTTCCGAGGGTCACCCGTGCCCACAACACTGCCCACGCGGCTAATGGCGCCCGGGCCCCCGCACCAAGCAGGCGCACCCGTGCCCACTACTCTATCCCGGCCCCCCATGGGCCCATGGCCTACCGCGGCCGACTAGCCTGGTGCCCGGGGTACCCACTCAGCGATACTCACCTTTCGCAGCCACGCTCCCAAGCCCGTCAACAGGGCTCCTGCACCCCTCCAAATGGGTCTCGAGCCTACTTTCCCACCAACAACAAAACGACCTCCATTTTTCAATTTGACTAACCCAGCTAACTCACTTTATACTGACCCCGGGGTCCCTTGGGCGGGAGTCACTCCTCCCCCAATCACTCATCGCACCATGCATTCCCCATTCACTCCACTCACACAGACCCGCTGGCCTCACTCACTCAACAAGTACTCACCTCACAACTCACCAACTCTTCAACACACACACCGCTGAACTCTGCCATCCTCCTAACTACATCCCCTAACTAACTCGTGCTCCCACGTCGTCCCTTAAACTATAGCACGTTCCTTTTAACACTACGTAGCTAAACTACGTCCCCTCTACACACTCACAAGTCTGTCACTGTCTCCAAATAAATCATTTTATTTCCCAACCTAAATCTGGCTACAATCCCTCTACCTAATCCATTCCACGGACCCCATGAGGACTTACCCCTGCCCCATGAAGTCGGTCTAACTAAGCTAACCCTTCCCCCTAACTAGTTTCCATCCTGTGCCCAGGTAAGGGGGTCTTTCACCCCTTGCCCAGGAATCCTGTACACCCGAAAGTGAGGCTTGCTTTTTTTTTTTTTTTTTTTTTTTCATGCGCAGCACCTGCGCGGCAACTCAGAGCTCGCGCACTTTGCACCTGCCCGTGACGTCATGCAGCTGCACGTGTTCCTCGTCCCTCCTTGGACGGGACCATCCGGCAGAGATACCCCTCCTGCCGGATTCCAACCCCACGTGCAGCCATGACGTCACCGTGCGCATAAAAAAAAACACAAGCCACACGTCTCGAGGGGTTCCCCACGCGAACACATGTGCTTTGCCCGTTGGAGCTTAACACACACGATCGCGTGGAGAACCCGTCCGGTCCAAATCCATTTACCTGCCTAAACTTTGTCCGTCCGCGGGATCGGCAAATCCACCGCGTGCGTTTCCGGACCGGGACTTCACTCTCGCAAGCGAGCACGTGGTGGTCTCGTGCGTTGCACAGCACGAACCGCGTGCTCACCGCTGGGTGAACCCGGCACGGTCCTCGAAACAACTACAGCCGCTACTCGGCTTTCTCTCCTCTGTCGCCGTCTCCGTCGCCATTCAACCCACGCACACCTGCGTGTCACGACGCACACAGTCCACACCATCACATTCACACGGGGAGACGCGGCTGCGTGCTCCCGCATGCCAACCGACATCTCCCTCTCATACCGCTCTCTCACACACACGGTCTCCCTGGCACACAGCGACCTTGCACACGGCCGTTCACTCACGCGTGCCTCACTACTCACACAAACCATACTACTCACACGTGGTGCTCTATTCACTCGCGCGGGGGCACTCACCCGCGGTGCCTCACCCACACACGCGAGGGCACTCAACCGCTGTGCCTCATCCACACACCGTGCCTCACTCATACACGCGGGGGCACTCACCCGCGGTACCTCACTCATACACACGGCGACACTCACACACGCGGTCTCTTCCACACAACGTCCCTCACTCATACACGCGGGGCACTCACCCGCGGTTCCTCACTCATACACGCGGGGGCACCCACCCGCGGTTCCTCACTCATACTGGCCGTTTCACTCACACACACGGCCTCTTCCACACACGGTTCCTCATCCACACACGGTGCCTCATCCAAACACGGCGTGCTGGGAAGCACGCACTCCAGCACCATCGCCACCACACCACTCACACACGGGGTCGCTTCCACACACGGGGACGCACTCACACCTTGCACCACACACACAGGGACAACCATACTGGGGATTCGTGTCCCCACAAGGGTCTCCGGGGCCTCTATACCCCCCAAGCTTTCCGTGCACCCGTCCACAGCACCCGTCCCCTCAACCTCGCAAAACACGACCGAACTCACCTGGTCGTGACTCGCCTTAAGAGGGCATACTCCCTCCCCTCGTTCCTGGAGGAGGCCATCCCGCTGCTCGCACCGGGTCCCTACACGCTCCGCGAGCTCACCCCCATTATCCTCCACTACCTCCGTGTGTGTGTGTGCGTCACTTACCCCGTCTTCATCGTGTAGTCTTCCCTCTATCGTTCCCATCTCCCGTGTCTCTGCCAACTCTTCACCCTTTACCTCCCTTGTCTCAACTATTATTTTTTCCTTTGTCGTCACCTCGTGTCTCGTCTCACACGTTTTGGTCTCCCCATTTAATTTTTCCCTTTCGGTCATCGTCACGACCCTCGCCCAACACGTTCCACGAATTATTTTTTCACCCGCCTCCACCGCGGGCCTGTCAGCCGTTGCACCCCCACCCAGCTCGTTTGCTCCCACACGTGAAGTCGCCATTCCCAGCTCCCTGGTCACGGCCTTCATGCCCGCCTGCAGGCATCGGCCCATGTTCTGCGTCTCACCCCGCAGCTCTTTCATTTCTTCCCTCATTTGCTGTGTATTCGCATCCATCGTCGTTTTCACTTCATTTGTATTTGTATCCATCTTTTCATCCATTTTTTGTGTATTCGCATCCATCTTTTCATCCATTTTTTGTGTATTCGCATCCATCTTTTCGTTCATGCCTTTCATTTCGTTCTTCATATTCGCATCCATTTTTTCGATCATTTTCGCATTCATCTTTTCGTTCATTGCCGCCAGCATGGCGCATAGCTGGGCCATGTTGGATGCACTCAGCTGAGCCGTTTCGGCAAGGGTTGGGGAAGGGTCTTGGTGGAGAGGGGGGGGGGAGGTGTCATACACCGCGGCCGCTGCCGCACCCACCTCGGGCCCTGGGTTCAGTTGGGCGAGTCCGTGTTCCTGCACAATCAACATTTCCTGCTCGGGGATTCCATCCTGGACCATGGATTCTACACATTCTACATCCATTTCTAATACCCCCGGCTCCCGCCGCCTTGAGACGCCCATCTTGCTTCTCGTGAAGGGTTAATTTGTTCGCTCGTAATTTGGAGGGAATCGGGGGTCGCTTCTCTCACCCCTGGACCGATTCCCGTGAATTTAGCCGGAGACAGGACAGCCCGTTTTCCTGTTCTCCGATACCAGTGCCGCGAGGAGGGCGATGAATTTGTATCCCACTCCTGACACCAGTGTTGCGGTCTTCGCGCCCGCCGGCGTGCGACCGGCCACGTAACTCGAATCGCGGCACGTCGCCCACCGGACGGACAATCCAGTCGTGACCCTCTCGGACTAACGCCGGGAACCAGTCACGGGTGGACCTTTCGGTCTCACCGCGATCGAGCCAATCAGCCCCCGCGTGGGATAGGGTTGCTCGCCAAATTCGAACTACCTAAGTACCCACGCGGAGGGTAGACCGGGCGATCGCACCTCGCCGCAGGTCGACTTCGGACACGGGCCACTTAAGCGACCCGTTCCGTACTATCAGAATAACCGAGCGGTGTTATCGTCGACCTCGACGGTTCGATTAATTATCGGGCGTATTCAGCCCACTACCAACCCTTTACGTGAAGCAAGATGGGGATTCAATGGAGGAAAAGACGAAGCGAAGCGGGAAACAGTTCAACAATAAAGCACATTTATTCTCGGCACACGGGAAGCACACAAATACAATTCCACCAAATGCACACAAAAAAGAAAACACAATTCCATTTACACAAAAAGCAAACATAAAAGTGAAAACACAGTGCAGAGCTAATACCGACTACCGAGCACACGGCAACACTTATACAATTCTACTTCACAGACGGCGCCGACAACACATACCCAAAACCAAGGAAAAGAAATACCCTCAAGAATGAGGTAGGCCTGGGGCCGAGACCGGGTCGGGCCTACCCGTCTGGTGATGAGACGCGGAGCGGCGATGGCCCCGCAACCCGCGGGCCTCGTGGACAGTGCCTGGCAGGGGGTGGGAACGGGGCCCCTTGGTCGCACTATCTCAGCGCGGGGGGAAACAGGAGGGGGTTGCTGATGCTCGGGGTATAGAGGATCTTTATTATATGCGACGAGCGTCTCCACCTCGGCCAGGTCGCGCTGCCGGCCTCCCTCGGGCGCGCAGCTCCTTGCACGACGCGAGCACCCCTCGTCCGCCCTCGCCGCCTCTCCACAGCTCCGTCCCCTCCGTTCCGACTCCAACGCACACGACGAGCAGCTCCACCGCCCGCGAAGTCTTGACTCTCTGTCCGTTCTTGTTTGCGACTCCTCGTTCTCGTTCTGCTGACTCTCTCCTTACTGACTCTCTCGTTCCGACTTTTACGACTCCTTTGACTGACGAACACCGTCCTTTTATCCCCCCGTAACTTCGCCTTTGACCCCTCCCTTTGACCTTTCAACTCGCTCCCCATTGGCCCGAGAAAAAGTGGGCGTGAAGGCTTTTTGATCCACAAATTTGCATATATCGATCGCCCTGGGGGCGGGGCCAATTCGCCCCTCGCTCACCGATTGGACGGCAAAAAGTGGGCGTGTGTCGTTTTGGATCCGTTTTTGAAGCAGAAAATCCGTGATTTTGTACACGCTGT
>NC_140976.1:41013367-41218367 GCF_056783735.1 Eptatretus burgeri
GCAGACCACCCAAGAGAGGACTATCTCAAACTCCTTCAGCTCTCTCTTCTCTACCTAGGAGGATGGAGCAGAGATCTGCCTCGATTTAGGGCCCCTGGAGTCTACCATCAGGCGAGATGGATGGCAAAGGCTATTTATATCCTGAAGATTGCCCTGTTTTTGCAACAACTGGAGCTGACGAGTTCGGAAAAACGCAGAGTCCGCCGACTGGCCCGTTTTGTCAGTCTCATTTACGCCAGATTCTGGCATGAGGCAGCTGTCCCAAACTGTGCACCGAAGAATGACCTGGAGTTCTTGGCGATTCTCCAGGTGTTTGTGGATAGAGAACTCGGGTCAACGGCAGAGAAGGCCTTCCAAAGGCACCTCTGGTACCTCTCAGAGCAAAGAGTCGCCCTAGCCTTCTTCGACGAACGAGTGTCTCCCGATGACCGGGCGGCAATGGTCAAGAACCTAAGCCATCCAGCAACCTCGAAAGCACTCAAGAGACTTGAAAAGAAGAACTTCACTCTCCCTGACGGTCTTTCCAAATTGATAACAGGGCAAACACTTGAGGCCATTGGGATCTTTGCTGGGAGGATGGTCACTACCCATAACATGGAAGATGTTTTCCAAGATCCACGAACTCGAGCCACCATCCGAGGCCTGCAGGTCACCAATGATGCAGCAGAGAGAGGAGTGGCACTGATACAAAAACTCCAAGCCCAAACCGAAGACGAGCAGCAGAAGCAGTTCCTCCTCAAAGTTGTTCATCATGACCGCAAGACCGTCAAGAGAACAAAGGCTGGAGTGACTGCTAAGTTCCCTCCTGCTCCTTGAGCCCAACGATTTGATTGCCCTGCTCTACTTGCATAATTGTTCTACATTTCTTTTTCATAAATTTTTTTGTTAATTTTCAGTTCAATAAACGTTCGTTGCAATTTTTTGTCTTCTCCTCCATTTGATTTTTTCGAAGTTTCACTTGAAATGTGGAATCTTGTCCAACTGTGGGACCAGTAAATATTGACGAATCAAACCAAATATTTGCCTAAAATATTTATGGGTCATAAGAAACAAGGGGACACCCCTTCTGACAATTTTCAACAAATTTCATTTTTTTTACCACCATGAGTGAAACACCCTAATATATATATATATATATATATATATATATATATATATATATATATATATATATATATATATATATATATATATATATCTACATATGTGACCGGGCATAGTGGGGTGCGCCTGTAATCCAGCTACTTGGAGGCTTGGGTTGGAGGATCGCTTGAGGACGGGAGCTCTGCGCTAGGCCGCGCTATGAGAGGGTGTAGGGCAGCCCGGAATCATGGCGAAACCCAATCCTTATCCCTGTGTCGTAAGAGGCGACCAGGGTTGCGTCAGAAAGGGCATCCGGCGTAAAACCTATGCCAAATCAGTATGCGGATCGTAACGGATGATCCACTGTGGCGACCCCTAATGGGAGCAGCCGAAAGACGAACAACAACCTATATATACATATGTGATCCAGCAATGGGGATCAGCAGAGTGCTCGTCACACTCCTCATGTTTCGATTTTCCCACTGGTCGTATCACGTGCTTTCTGGTTGAATGGTTTGCATTAGCAGGAACAATCATCTGGGTGGCAGACAGATGGTTGTTCTGTGCGGATTATGCAGTTTTACCGTGTGAGACATAATCCACGGCGATGATCACCATAACAGCCAGGAGGTGCTTCTGATGTATAAACGATGAATGTCGTCATCTTTGCTTAGATATTTATTGGTATACCATACTGATGAGAGCAAATAAGCCTGAAATATGGATCGGTGGTTCTGTTTGATGGTTAACTGATGATGACCATATAATGTTTGACTATTTGACAGTCACTGGGCTGAGACCTCTGTGTTGGAGGAGATGCTTTGGTGTGGACTGTGTACAATGGGGATCAGTGGAATCCTTGTCACACTCCTCATGTTTTGAGATATATATATATATATATATATATATATATATATATATATATATATATATTTCTTCTTCTTCTTCTTCTTTCGGCTGCTCCCGTTAGGGGTTGCCACAGCGGATCATCCGTGTGATCTGCATAGTGATTTGGCACATGTTTTATGCCGGATGCCCTTCCTGATGCAACCCCAGTCGCCTCTTCCGACACAGGGATTATATATATATATATATATATATATATATATATATATATATATATATATATATATATATATATATATATATATATATATATATATTGTGACGTCCACGGGACTTGAAAAGTCCCGCCAACGTAGAACGAGCCGAAACGATGGAGGCGGTTTATTTATTTATAACCCAAACATGGCGGTTCTAATCGCTCTACCGCAAACGGGACGAGGAAGGATGCACGAGTCACTTGTCACTGAGTTGATGATGTTTATTTGTTTTTACCATTGACCAGAAATAACAAGACTCGGCAAGAAGAGGGATCCGGGGCGATTCGACGGGATGGTGTGGGATCGGGCGTGGGGAAAAACACAGACAATTCCAATGAATATACAGTTCTCAATCCCTCTAAGGCGCCAATCACACACACACACACACACACACACACACACACACACACAAAACGTAGCTATTTCTGGTGGTCAGGCTGGACCGTGGTGTGGACGCAACTGTCCCTGGATCGGCGCCGGACGAGCTGGCCTTGCTCTCGTCAGGAGGGCAGGAGAAACCGTGGTGCTGTCGACCTCCTGGTCTTGGCCCAAGTCCGCTCACAGCCGCCAGGGAACTAGCTCCGGCGCCAAGCCGCGAGCAGGAGAGGGAGGCAGGTCCGCCCGCCGCCTGACCCCGCACTCCGAGTCAGCAGAACCCCAGAGCCAACCAAAGCGAGGCACGAGGCTCGGCAAGGCTCCCAGACACGATCAAGAACACGATCGATTCAGCACAACAACCAGGACGCTCTCTGCCGCCACAGCTTCCACACCAAAAAACCACGATCTTTTTGTTGTAATCTTCTTCCTCTTTCTTTTCGACCCCGAACAGAACCTTTTTATCCTTCGTCCTCGTCACTTCCAATCGAGCCGTTTATTGGCCCACCGCCGTCGCCTTCTGCCAATCGTGATCACGGGGCGGAGCCATCCGCTGCACTGTCCTGTGACATCACGGCCAGTCTCCAGAGAATACCAAAAAGGGGTTTACGCAGACACACTTACCCTATCCCGTGTCCCTATCTAATTACGTGACAATTATCATCTCCCCCCTTGAAGAAATGAACATTTACTAGACAACTTATCACCACTGAATTGCTACTTATTACATCGAGATCCTGGTAAACTCGAACAGCATGGCATACCTAATTAAACATCCTAATTACCCTTTGAATGCATACCCCCCCTCAAACGTAACAATATATATATATATATATATATATATATATATATATATATATATATATATATATATATATATATATATATATATATATATATATATATATATATATACCTGGTGTGTTGGCGCAGTGGTAAGGGCAGCGGCTTGGGATCCAAAAGGTCCTGAGTTCAGGCCCCGTTGGGCCACTGAATTAATACACCAGGGGGTTGACTCAGCCTGTCATCCTTCCGAGGTCGGCGAAATGAGTACCAGTATACTGGGCCGGTGTATACCCCGGTTAAAATAGGTGTACCATATCCCTGTGTAGTAAGAGGCGACCAGGGTTGCGTCAGGAAGGGCATCCGGCGTAAAACATGTGCCAAATCACGATGTGGATCATATGGATGATCCGCTGTGGCGACCCCTTACGGGAGCAGCCGAAAGAAGAAGAAGACACACACACACACACACACACACACACACACACACACACACACACACACACTGGTGTTGGCGCAGTGGTAAGGGCAGTGGCTTGGGACCCAAGAGGTCCTGAGTTCAAGCCCCGTTGGGACACTGAATTAATATATGTATGTATATGTATATGTATATATATATATATATATATATATATATATATATATATATATATATATATATATATATATATATATATATATATATATATATATATATTGTTGCGGTTTTCGCGCCCGCCGGCGTGCTGACGGCCACGTAACTCGAATCGCGGCACGTCGCCCACCGGACGGACAATCCAGTCGTGACCCTCTCGGACTAACGCCGGGAACCAGTCACGGGTGGACCTTTCGGTCTCACCGCGATCGAGCCAATCAGCCCCCGCGTGGGATAGGGTTGCTCGCCAAATTCGACCTACCTAAGTACCCACGCGGAGGGTAGACCGGGCGATCGCACCTCGCCGCAGGTCGACTTCGGACACGGGCCACTTAAGCGACCCGTTCCGTACTATCAGAATAACCGAGCGGTGTTATCGTCGACCTCGACGGTTCGATTAATTATCGGGCGTACTCAGCCCACTACCAACCCTTTACGTGAAGCAAGATGAGGGTTCAATGGGGGAAAAGACGAAGCGAAGCGGGAGAACAGTTCAACAATAAAGCACATTTATTCGCGACGAACGGAAAGCACACAAATACAATTCCACCAAATGCACACAGAAAAAACACAATTCCATTTACACAAAAAGCAATATAAAAGTGAGAACACAGTGCAGAGCTAATACCGACTACCGAGCACACGGCAACACTTATACAATTCTACCTCACAGACGGCGCCGACAACACATACCCAAAACCAAGGAAAAGAAATACCCTCAAGAATGAGGCGGGCCTGAGGCCGAGACCGGGTCGCGCCTACCCGTCTGGTGATGAGACGCGGAGCGGCGATGGCGCCTCACTCCGCGGGCCTCGCGGACAGTGCCTGGCAGGGGGTGGGAAAAGGGGCCCCCTTGGTCGCACTATCTCAGCGCGGGGGGAAACAGGAGGGGGTTGCTGATGCTCGGGGTATAGAGGATCTTTATTATCCCTGGTGTGCGTCTCCACCTCGGCCAGGTCGCGCTGCCGGCCTTCCTCGGGCGTGCAGCTCCTGGCACCGTCGCGAGCACCCCCTCGTCTGCCTTCGCCGCTGCCGCCTCTCCGCCTCTGGACTCTCCACCCTGGACTCTTCTTTGGGCTCTCCTCGTTCGACTCTCTTCAGCTTCTCCAGCTACTGCAGGCTTCGGGCTCCAGACTTCCACACTCTTCTCTCTCCCCTCCGACTCCTTCTCGTTCTGCTGACTGACGAACACCGTCCTTTTATCCCCCCCGTAGCTTCGCCTTTTACCCCCTCCCTTTGATCTTTCACCTCGCTCCCCATTGGCCCGAGAAAAAGTGGGCGTGAAGGCTTTTTGATCCACAAATTTGCATATATCGATCGTTCTGGAGGCGGGGCCAAATCGCCCCTCGCTCACCGATTGGACGGCAAAAAGTGGGCGTGTGTCGTTTTTGATCCGTTTTTGAAGCACAAAATCCGTGATTTTGTACACGCTGTTCGACGTGCGCCCTGCACGAGTCCAACACCGGTACCCACAGCGGGGCAAGAACGGTGGCGATGCTACGGTGGCGAGGTGTGACGGGAAGGTCGTGGCGGTTGTGGTGAAGCGGTGTTGTGGTTGGTGGTTGATGTTGTGGTTGTGGTGGTAATCATGGCGGTTGGTCCAAAATAAAGATAGTAAAAGAAAAACGGCTATCCTGAAGAGTCGCAGCTCGCATAAATGACATGTATTCCCACTAGACAACGGGTTTGGGCCTAACTACACATATACTTGCCGAGATACCTCACCTAAGGGACCTGAATGGTGGTTTGCGAATCTGGTAACCACAACACTACCCCCTCCCCTTTTTACAGACTCGTCCCGAGTCGTCAAATTTTCGTGTGCCATCATGTGTAGTTTTCCCCTAGTACATTTTACCTACGGATCCCTGAGTGCGACATTCATGGTATTCGTGTCCCCAAAATAAATAACCTGAGGGCTGCGTAACTATCTAAACAAACTCACTCACACGGACGACTTAAATAAAATTGCCGGCGCTAAGACAAACATGCCGGGGGCGCACTCATATTTACAGTACATCTTAACCTTAACTTACAAATTTTACACTAAACCATGGCCCAGGATCATTGAACTCTGCAAAAAGAAAGCAGTTAGCAGGGAGCCAGGCTGCCCGCATGCAGTCTCTGGCTCAAACAATGCAGGTGACAGGGAACGTGGCTGGCTGCTCACACGCAGTCCAAGGCCTTCCCTTTTGAACTGAACGCAGTGAACCACAACGGTGCATGGGCCGCACAACGCAGTCTCCGTGCCAGCTCAAGTGGCACACGCAATGAGCACAACGAATGGATGCATGAACGGTTTGAACTGAATGCAGTGAACCACAACGGTGCATGGGCTGCACAACGCAGTCTCCGTGCCAGCTCAAGTGGCACACGCAATGAGCACAACGAATGAATGGATGAATGGATGGACGCAAAACACGGTGCACGGGCTGCCACTGCAGGCCCGTGTTGTAGCTGCCAACAGGGCAGTTCTCGCAGCTTGCAAACTGTTGCTTTCTGATCCTGGCGCACATGGAAACGAACAGGGGGGACAAAGCAAAAATTGAACGGGGCTGGTGAACGTGGGCAGTGGGCATGGCATGGCAAAGGTGAGCAGGCAAACACAGCCCGCAGAAGAAGGCCGCTGCAGGCAAACATAGCGGGCAGATGAACTGGCCGGCACAGGCCTTGAAGCAAACACGGCCAGCCGATGGCACAGACCTTGCAGCAAAACAACAGCTGCCGATGAAGTTGGCCGGCCTCCGCCTTGAAGCAAAACACGGCCAGCCGATGAAGTTGGCCAGCTCTTGCCGTTCAGTGGAGGTTGGTGGAGGGAGTGCAGTGGTGCTGGCCACTTGGAAGGCGGGCTCGGACCTACCTACCTGTCTCCCTCCCAACCTATCGCCTTTGCCTGTCACTGTACATACCCACTCCCTTAATTTGTGAAAAACCAATTTAGCCCCAACTTATTTTTTATTTTTATGTTTTCATTTTTACTCCCCCACTATAAATCGTCCCCTAACCCCCTTTATCGTCCTTGTTCGGCTAACCTATCCTGTCACCTAGCCTACTCCCAACCCCTACGTTCCCTTCCCGGAGGGGAATAAGGGAGAGCTAACGTCCTGTGTCGAGGCCCCACGAAGCCTCAGAATGGCCTCCCCAGAGTTCGGCGATCTTAACACCAAGTGGGTCCAGCGGCCCACAACGACAGCGAGGGGATGGATGGTGCGGAGGGGTACATCTCCTAATCTACCCTAACCATTTAACAGTTAAACTACCCCGGGGCTTTCAACAAGCGCCTCTCGCTTAAACTATTGGTTCTAACAACCCAGATTCCCCTCGCCTGTGTTGGTGTCCTCACAATTTCGGGCCTCGCCCCCCAATTTTCTCTCCGTGCCCTCACACGGTCTCCTGGCTGGGACACGTGGCTCCCTTTGGCAGGCACGACCCTCTGCCGAATCTCCCGCTATGGCACCCCCGGGCACTACACTGCCTCCGAGCCTACCAGCTCCCTAACACCAGGGAGTGCCCCCCATGGCACTTCCCCTGAAACGCACACGTGGCAGGCCGGCCTCCCGGGCCCCGATCCGAGGGTCACCCGTGCCCACAACACTGCCCACGCGGCTAATGGCGCCCCGGGCCCCCGCACCAAGCAGGCGCACCCGTGCCCACTACTCTATCCCGGCCCCCATGGGCCCATGGCCTACCGCGGCCGACTAGCCTGGTGCCCGGGGTACCCACTCAGCGATACTCACCTTTCGCAGCCACGCTCCCAAGCCCGTCAACAGGGCTCCTGCACCCTCCAAATGGGTCTCGAGCCTACTTTCCCACCAACAGCAAAACGACCTCCATTTTTCAATTTGACTAACCCAGCTAACTCACTTTACTGACCCCGGGGTCCCTTGGGCGGGAGTCACTCCTCCCCCAATCACTCATCGCACCATGCATTCCCCATTCGCTCCACTCACACAGACCCGCTGGCCTCACTCACTCACCAAGCACATGCTTCCACTTCACTCACCAACTCTTCAACACACTCACCACTGAACTCTGCCATCCTCCTAACTACATCCCCTAACTAACTCGTGCTCCCACGTCGTCCCTTACACTAAAGCACGTTCCTTTTAACACTACGTCGCTAAACTACATCCCCTCTACACACTCACTGTCAGTCACTGTCTCCAAATAAATCATTTTATTTCCCAACCTAAATCTGGCTACAATCCCTCTACCTAATCCATTCCACGGACTCCATGAGGACTTACCCCTGCCCCATGAAGTCGGTCTAGCTAAGCTAACCCTTCCCCCTAACTAGTTTCCATCCTGTGCCCAGGGTAAGGGGGTCTTCCCTCCTTGCCCAGGAATCCTGTGCACCCGAAAGTGAGGCTTGCTGTTTTTCTTTTTTTTCATGCGCAGCACCTGCGCGGCAACTCAGAGCTCGCGCACTTTGCACCTGCCCGTGACGTCATGCAGCTGCACGTGTACCTCGTCCCTCCTTGGACGGTACCATCCGGCCGGGATACCCCTCCTGCCGGATTCCAACCACACGTGCAGCCATGACGTCACCGTGCGCAAAAAAAAAAAACACAAGCCCCACGTCTCGAGGGGTTCCCCACGCGAACACATGTGCTTTGCCCGTTGGAGCTTAACACACACGATCGCGTGGAGAACCCGTCCGGTCCAAATCCATTTACCTGCCTAAACTTTGTCCGTCCGCGGGATCGGCAAATCCACCGCGTGCGTTTCCGGACCGGGACTTCACTCTCGCAAGCGAGCACGTGGTGGTCTCGTGCGTTGCACAGCACGGACCGCGTGCTCACTGCTGGGTGAACCCGGCACGGTCCCCGAAGCAACTACAGCCGCTACTCGGCTTTCTTTACTCGCATGTCGCCGTCGTCATTCAACCCACGCACACCTGCGTGTTACGACGCACACAGTCCACTCCATCACATTCACACCGGGAGACGCGGCTGCGTGCTCCCGCATGCCAACCGACATCTCCCTCACATACCGCTCTCTCACACACACGGTCTCCCTTGCACACAGCGACCTTGCACACGGCCGTTCACTCACGCGTGCCTCACCACTCACACAAACCATACTACTCACACACGCGGGGGCACTCACCCGCGGTGCCTCATCCACACACCGTGCCTCACCCACACACGCGGGGGCACTAACCCGCGGTGCCTCACTCACACACACGGCGACACTCAAACACGCGGTCTCTTCCACACACCGTGCCCCACTCATACACGCGGGGGCACTCAACCGCGGTGCCTCATCCACACACCGTGTGCTGGGAAGCACACACTCCGGCACACTCGCCACCACACCACTCACACGTGGTGCCTCACTCATACTGGCCGTTTCACTCACACACACGGCCTCACTCACACACGGTGCCTCATCCACACACGGCGTGCTGGGAAGCACGTACTCCGGCACCATCGCCACCACACCACTCACACACGGGGTCGCTTCCACACACGGGGACGCACTCACGCCTTGCACCACACACACAGGGACAACTACACTGGGGATTTGTGTCCCCACAAGGGTCTCCGGGGCCTCTATACCCCCCAAGCTCTCCGTGCACCCGTCCCCTCAACCTCGCAAAACACCACCGAACTCACCTGGTCGTGACTCGCCTCAAGGGGGCATACTCCCTCCCCTCGTTCCTGGAGGAGGCCATCCAGGTGCTCGCACTGGGTCTCTACCCAGTCCGCCAGCTCACCCCCATGATCCTCCACTACCTCCGTGTGTGTGTGCGCGTCACTTACCCCGTCTTCATCGTGTTTATTGGTCTCTGCTTCTTTCTGGCGTCTTTCCCTTATCTTTATGTAGGTCAACCTTGCTTTCTCTTTAAGTCACTCCCGTCCTTCCCTGTTTTTCACTCCTTGCTCTTTCACGATCTCCGCGTACCTCATCCTTGCTCTCCGTATTAATTGTTCTTTTCTCTCCCTCGCAATTACTTTCACCTCGTCTCTTGTCTCCCGAATTACTTTTTCCTTTGTCACGGCCTTCATGCCCGCCTGCAGGCATCGGCCCATGTTCTGCGTCTCACCCCGGAGCTTTTTCGTTTCTTCCTTCATGTTTGTTTCCATTTTAGTTTTCATGCGTTTTATTTCGTTTGTGAATGTATCCATCTTTTCGTTTATTTGTTTGTTCATGCCTTTCATTTCGTTTTTTATTTCATTTGTCATTGCCGCATTCATTTGTGCCAGCATGGTGAATAGCTGGGCCATGTCGGATGCACTCAAGTGAGCCGTTTCGGCAGGGGTTGGGGAAGGGTCTTGGTGGAGAGGGGGGGGGGAGGTGTCATACACCGCGGCCGCTGCCGCACCCACCTCGGGCCCTGGGTTCAGTTGGGCGAGTCCGTGTTCCTGCACAATCAACATTTCCTGCTCGGGGATTCCATCCTGGACCATGGATCCTACACATTCTACATCCATTTCTAATACCCCCGACTCCCGCTCGCCTTGAGACGCCATCTTGCTTCTCGTGAAGGGTTAATTTGCTCGCTCGTAATTTGGAGGGAATCGGGGGTCGCTTCTCTCACCCCTGGACCGATTCCCGTGAATTTAGCCGGAGACAGGAGAGCCTGTTTTCCTGTTCTCCGATACCAGTGCCGCGAGGAGGGCGATGAATTTGTATCGCACGACCTGACACCAGTGTTGCGGTTTTCGCGCCCGCCGGCGTGCGACGGCCACGTAACTCGAATCGCGGCACGTCGCCCACCGGACGGACAATCCAGTCGTGACCCTCTCGGACTAACGCCGGGAACCAGTCACGGGTGGACCTTTCGGTCTCACCGCGATCGAGCCAATCAGCCCCCGCGTGGGATAGGGTTGCTCGCCAAATTCGACCTACCTAAGTACCCACGCGGAGGGTAGACCGGGCGATCGCACCTCGCCGCTGGTCGACTTCGGACACGGGCCACTTAAGCGACCCGTTCCGTACTATCAGAATAACCGAGCGGTGTTATCGTCGACCTCGACGGTTCGATTAATTATCGGGCGTACTCAGCCCACTACCAACCCTTTACGTGAAGCAAGATGAGGGTTCAATGGGGGAAAAGACGAAGCGAAGCGGGAGAACAGTTCAACAATAAAGCACATTTATTCGCGACGAACGGAAAGCACACAAATACAATTCCACCAAATGCACACAGAAAAAACACAATTCCATTTACACAAAAAGCAATATAAAAGTGAGAACACAGTGCAGAGCTAATACCGACTACCAAGCACACGGCAACACTTATACAATTCTACCTCACAGACGGCGCCGACAACACATACCCAAAACCAAGGAAAAGAAATACCCTCAAGAATGAGGCGGGCCTGAGGCCGAGACCGGGTCGCGCCTACCCGTCTGGTGATGAGACGCGGAGCGGCGATGGCGCCTCACTCCGCGGGCCTCGCGGACAGTGCCTGGCAGGGGGTGGGAACGGGGCCCCCTTGGTCGCACTATCTCAGCGCGGGGGGAAACAGGAGGGGGTTGCTGATGCTCGGGGTATAGAGGATCTTTATTATCCCTGGTGTGCGTCTCCACCTCGGCCAGGTCGCGCTGCCGGCCTTCCTCGGGCGTGCAGCTCCTGGCACCGTCGCGAGCACCCCCTCGTCTGCCTTCGCCGCTGCCGCCTCTCCGCCTCTGGACTCTCCACCCTGGACTCTTCTTTGGGCTCTCCTCGTTCGACTCTCTTCAGCTTCTCCAGCTACTGCAGGCTTCGGGCTCCAGACTTCCACACTCTTCTCTCTCCCCTCCGACTCGTTCTCGTTCTCGTTCTCGTTCTCGTTCTCGTTCTCGTTCTCGTTCTCGTTCTCGTTCTCGTTCTCGTTCTCGTTCTCGTTCTCGTTCTCGTTCTCGTTCTCGTTCTCGTTCTCGTTCTGCTGACTGACGAACACCGTCCTTTTATCCCCCCCGTAGCTTCGCCTTTTACCCCCTCCCTTCGACCTTTCACCTCGCTCCCCATTGGCCCGAGAAAAAGTGGGCGTGAAGGCTTTTTGATCCACAAATTTGCATATATCGATCGTTCTGGAGGCGGGGCCAAATCGCCCCTCGCTCACCGATTGGACGGCAAAAAGTGGGCGTGTGTCGTTTTTGATCCGTTTTTGAAGCACAAAATCCGTGATTTTGTACACGCTGTTTGACGTGCGCCCTGCACGAGTCCAACACCGGTACCCACAGCGGGGCAAGAACGGTGGCGATGCTACGGTGGCGAGGTGTGACGGGAAGGTCGTGGCGGTTGTGGTGAAGCGGTGTTGTGGTTGGTGGTTGATGTTGTGGTTGTGGTGGTAATCATGGCGGTTGGTCCAAAATAAAGATAGTAAAAGAAAAACGGCTATCCTGAAGAGTCGCAGCTCGCATAAATGACATGTATTCCCACTAGACAACGGGTTTGGGCCTAACTACACATATACTTGCCGAGATACCTCACCTAAGGGACCTGAATGGTGGTTTGCGAATCTGGTAACCACAACAATATATATATATATATATATATATATATATATATATATATATATATATATATATATATATATATATATATATATATATATAAAAAACCAAGTCGAAAACACCAGGGGGTTGACTCAGCCTGCCATCCTTCCGAGGTCGGCGAAATGAGCACCAGTTGTACTGGGCCCGGTGTATGCCGCGGTTAGAATAGGTGTACCATATCCCTGTGTGTCGTAAGAGGCGACCAGGGTTGCGTCAGGAAGGGCATCCGGCGTAAAAACCTATGCCAAATCATTATGCGGACAACAAAACGAATTTCCATACCGGATCGGTAGAGGCCCGGGTTACCAACGACCGCCACCGGTACCGGTGGTCAGCCGGGTACCAGTGGAAATTGTGCTACTGCTGGGCGAAGGAGGAGAAGGAGACGGGGAAGTCGGGTCCGGAGGCAGTGGGAGAGGGGGAAGGGTAGAAGTGTGGAGGTGAGAGTTGGAACTCTGAATGTTGGGACGATGACTGGCAAAGGGCGAGAGTTGGCTGATATGATGGAGAGAAGAAAGGTGGACATACTGTGTGTACAAGAGACCAAGTGGATGGGGAGTAAGGCGAGGAGCATTGGAGGTGGTTTCAAACTGTTCTACCATGGTGTGGATGGGAGGAGAAATGGTGTCGGGATAATCCTGAAGGAAGATCATGTCAAGAGGGTATTGGAGGTGAGGAGGGTGTCTGACCGAGTGATGAGTGTGAAGTTGGAAATTGAAGGGGTGATGATGAATGTCATCAGTGCATATGCCCCACATATAGGGTGTGAGATGGAATATAAAGAAGATTTCTGGAGTGAGTTAGATGAAGTGGTGGAGAGTGTATCCAAGGATGAAAGAGTGGTGATTGGAGCAGATTTCAATGGACATGTTGGGGAAGGGAATAAAGAGGATGAGGAGGTGATGGGGAGGTACGGTCTCAACAAGAGAAATGTGGAAGGGCAAATGGTGGTAGAGTTTGCAAAAAGAATGGAAATGGCAGTGGTAAATACGTATTTCAAGAAGAAGGAGGAACACAGGGTGACATACAAGAGTGGAGGAAAGTGCACACAGGTGGATTACATCTTAAGTAGGAGATGCAACCTGAAAGAGATTAGTGACTGTAAGGTTGTGGCAGGGGAGAGTGTAGCTCGACAGCATCGATTGGTGATCTGTAGGATGACTTTAGAGGTGAGGTTGAGGAAGAGAGTGAGGGCTGAACCAAGGACCAGATGGTGGAAGCTGAAGGAGGAAGACTGTTGCGTGAAATTTAGGGAGGAGGTGAGACAGGCGTTGGATGGTGGTAAAGATGGGTGGGATGATTGGGCAACGACAGCAGAAGTTGTGAGGGAGATAGCTAGGAAGGTACTTGGTGTGACATCTGGACAGAGGAAGGAAGATAAGGAGACTTGGTGGTGGAATGAGGAAGTACAGGAAAGTATAAGGAAGAAGGGGCTGGCGAAAAAGAAGTGGGATAGTCAGAGAGATGAAGAAAGTTGACAGGAGTACAAGGAGTGGCATCGAAAAGCAAAAAGAGAGGTGGCAAAGGCCAAGGAAAAGGCATATGATGAGCTGTATGAGAAGTTGGATACAACAGAAGGGGAAAGGATTTATACCGATTGGCAAGACAGAGGGACCGAGCTGGGAAGGATGTGCTGCAGGTTAGGGTGATAAAGGACGCAAATGGGAATGTGCTGACGAGCGAGTAGAGTGTGTTGAGAAGGTGGATGGAGTACTTTGAGGAGCTGATGAATCAGGAAAATGAGTGAGAGAGAAGGTTGGAAGAGGTGGAGATAGTGAATCTGGAAGTGGGGTGGATCAGTAAGAATGAAGTGAGGACTGCTATGAAGAAGATGAAAAGTGGAAAGGCGGTTGGCCCAGATGGTATGCCAGTGGAGGCATGGAAGTGCTTAGGAGAGATGGCAGTGGGGTTGTTAACCAGATTGTTTAATAAAGTCTTGGAAAGTGAGAGGATGCCGGAGGAGTGGAGATTAAGTGTGCTGGTTCCGATTTTCAAGAATAAGGGTGATGTGCAGAGCTGTGGAAATTACAGAGGGATAAAGTTGTTAAGCCACACCATGAAGTTGTGGGAAAGAGTAGTGGAAGCTCGGTTGAGAGGAGAGGTGACGGTCTGTGAGCAGCAATATGGGTTTATTCCAGGAAAGAGCACCACTGATGCGATGTTTGCTTTGAGAATGTTGATGGAGAAGTATAGGGAAGGCCAGAAAGAGTTACATTGTGTGTTTGTGGATTTAGAGAAAACTTCTGATAGGGTGCCAAGAGAGGAGTTGTGGTATTGTATGAGGAAGTCGGGAGTGGTGGAGAAGTATGTGAGGATCGTGCAGGATATGTATGAGGACAGTGTGACAGCGGTGAGGTGTGCGGTAGGAATGACGGACCGGTTTAAGGTTAAAGTGGGATTGCATCAAGGATCGACTCTGAGCTCTTTCCTGTTTGCAGTGGTGATGGACAGGTTGACGGACGAGATCAGACTGGAGTCTCCATGGACTATGATGTTCGCGGATGACATCATGATCTGTAGGGAGAGTAGGGAGCAGGCTGAATCGAGCCTCGAGAGGTGGAGGTACGCACTGGAGAGAAGGGGAATGTTAGTCAGTAGGAGTAAGACGGAGTACATGTGCGTAAATGAGAGGGAGGGTGGTGGTATGGTGCAGTTGCAAGGAGTTGAGGTGGGGAAGGTGGATTGGTTTAAATACTTGGGATCAACTGTCCAAAGTAACGGAGAGTGTGGGAGAGAAGTGAAAAAGAGAGTGCAGGCAGGATGGAGTGGGTGGAGAAGAGTTGCAGGAGTGATTTGTGACAGAAGGGTAGCTGCAAGAGTGAAGGGGAAAGTATACAAGACGGTAGTGAGACCAGCTATGTTGTATGGTTTGGAGGAGGTGGCACTAACAAAAAGACAGGAAGCGGAGCTGGAGGTGGCAGAGTTAAAGATGCTGCGATTCTCGTTGGGAGTGACGAGGATGGACAGGATAAGGAATGAGTATATTAGAGGGACTGCGCAGGTAGGACGGTTTGGAGACAAAGTGAGAGAGGCGAGATTGAGATGGTTTGGACATGTGCACAGGAGGGAAGCGGAGTATATCGGGAGAAGGATGTTGAAGATGGAGCCGCCAGGCAGGAGGAGAAGAGGAAGGCCAAAGAAGAGGTTCATGGATGCGGTGAGGGCGGACATGCGGGTGGTTGGAGTGTCAATGGAAGATGTGGAGGATAGAGCGAAATGGAGACGGTTGGTCCGCTGTGGCGACCCCTAACGGGAGCAAGCCGAAAGAGGAAGAAGAAGAAGATATATAAAAACACACACACACACACACACACACACACACACACACACACACACACACACACACACACACACACACACACACACACACAAACAAAATAGATACATGTTTGAGCACATAGACATAATAATCATGTTGTATTTTAATACATTTCCCCTTAAAGGATTAGAACAATACATTGTGCTTTCTGCTAAAAAGTTTACTTTTCAAGTTAATTATCAATCAAGCTTAATTGGCTACATTTTCCTTTTATCATCACACTTAAACCCATTATGCTAATTTTGTAAAAATTTGCATTTACCCTGGTACAACATTGGCTCAGGACACTGTACGGTATACTGATGCAGCATTAATCAGGACATTGATCGGCTTGTGGACTGCTGTCCGTCCTGCCAGCGACACCGGAAATCTCAGGTGTCCGAACCACCACTGCAACATAACATTCCATTTAGACCATGGAGCGAAGTTAGATGTGACCTGTTCTATTTTGATGTAGCTCAGTGGCTTGTCATCACAGATTATTATTCAAAATTTCTCATTGTTCACAAACTGCCCGAGTCTGCCCCAAGTCGCATGATTATTGCGACCCTGGGACAGATCTCTGAGTTCGGAATTCCTGATCCCTTGCTAAGTGATAACGGTTCTCATTTTTCCAGAGTGGAATTTTGTTCTTTCACTGGGAAATGGAATTTTGACCACATCACGTCATCCCCGACATACCCAAAATCAAATGCATTAATTGAACATCAGGTCGAGATGATGAAATCCATACACCAATCAAAAAGCGCAGGAAATGATTTTCATCCAGCACTATTCGCTTGGCGTTCCACACTGGTGAGCTCTAACTTGTCGAGTCCTCCTCAGCTACTCATGGGCAGAAAAGTGAAGTCATGATTACCAACAAAAATCGCCAACACACATGATGACGATGACAACTCTCGTTCACGAGGAGCTGGCGAGGCATCGCCACTCACAAACACTCATTAACATCAGAACTTTTCAATGGGGATTCAGTTTGGGGGAGGGGGGGGGAACCCCACCTGGTAGTAGGAGTATTATGCTATGTGGTGGTAGCTAACCTGTATTTCAAGTCACAAAATGGGGGGAATTAACCTGCCCAATTCAAACAACAAGGAAACATTTGAGAGAAGGTGAAAAGTGGCACATATTTTATTAACAGCGTTGATCAAACAAAGGAAAGCAGCATTTGCTTTACACAGCTGGGAGGCTTGGGTGGAGAAACTTCCTTAAACATCATATACGGCACTAATAGATAGGAGAAATGATTAAAAACGAATATGAATAGATGCAGTGAATACAGAATTTACAGGGAAATCAAGAGGATAACTGAGAAATTCTGGTTCATCATGATATCCAACCTTAATATTGATGGAGGGACAACATAATGATGAGTAAGAAAGACACAGTTATCTTCTTTAATGGCCACAATTATTCCCGCGGTCTTGTGGGGAAAGCTTGGGGGGGGGGGGAAGTCTTTCACAAACCGGATGGCCAGGCCTGACGTTTGACTAAGATTAGGGCAGGAATTTGTCCATGGTGCCGGCGATAGCTCGCCTACTCTTCGTGAAGGACACCGTGGGATCTGTAACGTCCACCAACTAATAGTGGCAGATGGCACACCAGTTTAATGTCCGAGGGACGGCGCACACATTGATCAATCACCCTGCCTGTGAAACACCCGTAAGACAGTTTACAACTGATTTGAGATACCCAGACTAGACAGCTTAGAGGAGAGTGTGTGTACCTCTTGGCCATCCTGCCAGCCCCTGAAAGACAGTTATAAGGATAAGAAATTTCAACTTACCAGCTATAATGTAGGCTGTATTACAAACAAGTTATAAAAACGAGGGAACATTTATAGGGTTCGTGTAAGACTATTACTTAATGCAATATGTTGAACAACCGAGAAAGGGTAAGATTTAATGGTAGCTAATGATCCTGACATGATAGAGTAGGATGAGGTGGGTATAAGTATTTAACAGCTCAAAAATCATAACTAGAATGGCACTCAGTGGAGCACATAGCTCTGCCAAGCTCAACAGTTGCTTACATTTTGTATCTCATTGATAATCCCGGCCATTCGTCCTTGTCTCACACCAAAATGGAATCAATTCGTCCTTGTCACACAGCCAACCTATTCACCAAATTTAGTCTGAATCTGTCCGCAACTTTTGAGATATCCTGCTCAAAGACAGACAAACAGACTGGGGTGAAAACATCATCTCTGTCTACTTTTGGTGGCAGAGGGTAATAAAAGTATGGGTATGCTGATGACAAGAGCTGATTTGGGGTTCGTACTGTAAGTGAAATAAATTGGATTTTGGCAAAGTGCAAGATTCTAAAAGGATGACATGGGAGATCAGTAAATTGGTTGGGATTTTGTAGTTTTAGGACAGGGAATGAGAGTAAAGTGAAAAACATTTTAGGATGTCAGGAGAGCGAATAATAAAGTGATGTAAATGAAAAGCAAAAATGAAATCCATTTTAAAGGAAGGACATCAGGAAGGATATGAAGATTGAAGGCATTTAATTTACTACAGGATATCTGGCTTGTTTTTTTGTTGTAGCTGGTTGTATTGGTTATAAGATAAAGCAGGAACCTGTTAAAAAATAGTTCTACAGGCATTAAAAACAAGTTCTGTAGGCGTCTAGCGTGTTTTGTGGTGTCCTATCAATCTCTGAGCCAAAAAGACAATTCTAAACCCATCGTGAACAGGAATGGTGAACCATCTGCAGGGTCTGGTGTTGAACCTGCAACCATGACTGTGACATCACTGACAGAAAGATAAAGCAGAAACCAGTTAAAAATTCAGTTCTGCAGGCGTTGAGTTCTACAGGCGTTAAAAACGAGTTCTACAGATGTTAAAAACGAGTTCTACAGGCGTTAAAAACGAGTTCTACAGGCATTAAAAACGAGTTCTACAGGCGTTAAAAAGGAGTTCTACAGGCGTTAAAAAGGAGTTCTACAGGCGTTAAAAACGAGTTTTACAGGCGTTAAAAACGAGTTTTACAGGCGTTAAAAACGAGTTTTACAGGTGTTAAAAATGGGTTCTACAGGCATTAAAAACGAGTTCTACAGGCGTTAAAAATTAGTTCTATATGCATTAAAAACGACTTCTACAGGTGTTAAAAACGAGTTGTACATGCATTAAAAAGGAGTTCTACAGGCATTAAAAACGAGTTCTATATGCATTAAAAACGACTTCTACAGGTGTTAAAAACGAGTTGTACATGCATTAAAAAGGAGTTCTACAGGCATTAAAAACGAGTTCTATATGCATTAAAAACGACTTCTACAGGTGTTAAAAACGAGTTGTACATGCATTAAAAAGGAGTTCTACAGGCGTTAAAAACGAGTTCTACAGGCGTTAAAAACGAGTTCTACAGGCGTTAAAAACGTCTTTTACAGGCATTAAAAACGAGTTCTACAGGCGTTAAAAATGAGTTTTACAGGCGTTAAAAACGAGTTCTACATGCATTAAAAACGAGTTCTACATGCATTAAAAATGAGTTCTACAGGCATTAAAAACGAGTTTTACAGGCATTAAAAACGAGTTCTACAGGTGTTAAAAACGAGTTTTACAGGCATTAACACGTTTTACATGTTTTACAGAAACACGAAAAAGTTTCTCTAAACTACTATCACAATCCACTAAACACCTACAGTAAAAATGAGATTTAGAAGTCAAAGTCAAGCAGAACTAATGAGGAGGAGATAGAGAAGATATCTTGACATACCATTTACTTTCAAGTGTCCTTCTGTTCTGTCCCTCCATCCTGCTATTGGTATGTAACACTGCTTTCCACTATGTCCTAGCTGTTCTCTTCTATGCACTCTCAACTTTGCAGACAACAGACACAAAAAAGTTGCCTTTTTGGTCTTTGGAAGGCCTTTGGAGTTTACCTCGCAAGTACAATGATCGAAAGTTTTGCAGGACAACCACAACCTAACTCCTCAAATGTAATGTGTCAAGCACAACTCGACAAAAAGACAAAAAAACGATTATTCACCCGTTTCAGTCATACTCTTGTCATTTCTTTGTTTCTATCTCCGCAAGCAGAAGCAGAAGCAACCTCGTTGAGCATAGTTCATAGTATCTGCTTCGGACCGAGCAAGTATTTGATGGCCTTTGTCATGAGTGATTCTGGATTTGCTGTTGTTGAGTGCATTTTCCTCTGCTCCAGGTTCTCTTGAACGGTTTCCCTCATTTGAAATCTTGTTTGCAGTACCAGCACTGCAAGATCCATCACCACTTCGAGAAATCATGTGTTTATTGACTTCACTGGGCTGGGTTTGCACTACAAAATGGTCAAATAAGGGATGAATTAGGAAATTCATATTGGGAGAAGACTTGTGGGATAGTCTTACTGTCATTTATAGGAAATCTTTATGTAAAAGAGGGCGTGTGTGTGTGCGTATTCCACCCATTTGTTGGAAAGTTCACTTGACTCCACCCACAATTTCTATACTACAGCCGCCATGTTGGTGCTTACTTCTATGCAAAGTCAAAGACTTCTTCGGAGCTGTCATGTTCACAGTTGCCATGCCCTCCCTATAAGTTTTCCCTTTAGTGTAAAATGACCAAAGCAACAGTTAAAAGGATTTTCAGTTGATAGGCGGCACATGCCTTGTGAAGATAGGCCTCAGTGATCAAGGCAGTAGTCGGTTGTTTATACACTGCCAAAATAACTATGTGGCATTCTCTCAAGCATGGCTTTTACCGCAGAGGTTACACAGGTACTTACTATTATTTTCAATTATTTTCTCTTAAACAACTCGACCAGGGACCATAAAACCCATGTCATTATAAAAGGTATTTGTTGGTCTCGCCATTGTGAAAGAAAACATCCATTATTATTTACTTTTAATGATGTGTGTATATGCATCAGGAAGAAGATAATTGGTTTCAGGTGTCGTGGTCACTTGGCAGTTACAATTCCATGGGGTTTCTGCATATATCGTAGGATTGTGAACTGAACAGGTGACCGTGACAGCCATGACGTAGACTGTAGGAGCTGTTTCGATCGTAGTTTCTGTGAAGCCATGATAACATGATAGGGGAAGGAAAAGTGAAAAGTGTATTGGGGAAGGATGTCAGGTCAGGCCAGATTAGATCTGTGACTTGCTACAGGTATCATGTAAACCTGTACTAACCTGTTCCATGGTCGGGTTGTAGGCGACTAAACCGTTTCCCCCACCAGGTTTTTTTGTTGAATAGGGTGTTTGGATATGCACACCCAGCAGGATTAAAAACAAAACCTGTCAAAGGGTGGAGGAACTTCTTGTGAGCCAACGGCCATCCATATCTAGTGCCCAATTTTCTCTGTGGACGTCCTCCTGCAGTTGGGTTACTTCTTATTAGGAGGTTGGTGGCAGGATTTGCAATCCGGCCACCGTAAAACCCTTCATTCAGCAAAACACAAAAACGCAAAGAAATCAGAAAACCCACTCCGTTGGAGTACCTTCTGTGCAGCTTCCCTTCGCAGGGTATCTCACCGAATGACGGGATTGGGGAAAAGCCTTCAGGACCCCCAATCTTTGATGATTGGAGGGAAACCATGGGGTAACATTCCCGGGTCAGATTGCGGGAGAGTGTGTCGGAGTGGTGCTGAGGTGTCGTTCACCAGACGGCAGTCTCCTTGGGTTAACCTGAGGCAGTCCTTCGGGTGGGTGCCTGGAATGTCCTGCCCCTAAGAGAGGATGATCACCTGTCTCTGTTATCATCTGAGCTCAAGCGTTTGGACATCGGTAATGCAGCTCTCTCTGAGGTTCGGAGACCGGATTGCGGCGAGATCATGGTGGGTGGTTACACCTACTATTGGTCTGGTCGCTCTGATGGTTACTATCCACAAGGAGTTGCTGTAGCTGTGTCCAATAAGCTGACTCCATTGATAATTGAGGAAACACCGGTCAACGAGCGTATTATGAGACTAAGGATTCGTCACTCCTTGGGTGTCATTTCCCTGGTCTCTGTTTATGCTCCGACTGAGGCGAGTGATCTCACTGTGAAGGACACATTCTCCGCCACGCTTGGGTCTGTGGTTGATCAATGCCCCAGACGAGATACACTTCTAGTCTTGGGGGATTTCAATGCATCGACTGGAAGTGATAGGGATGGTTATGAGACATGTGTTGGTCCCCATGGCTCTGGAACTGAGAACCTGAATAGCACTAAGTTCCTTGACTTTGCAAGAAGTCATGGATTAGGGTGGCTGGTTCATGGTTTCAGCACCCACAAGCTCATCGCTGGACTTTGTATTCCAACACTGATGGTGTGGCAAAGAAGATTGACGATGTCCTCGTTGATGGTCGCTGGAGGATGATCCAGAACTGCAGGGTCTACTGGAGTGCTCAGTTTCTCAATACTGACCACCGGCTTGTTGTTACAACTCTGACGTTGCACCTTAAATCCAGGAGAATGGTACCATCCCAGCCATGACTGTATGTTGGCAAGCTCAAGGATGAGAGGGTAGCTGAGGAGTTTGCAAACAAGCTGAGTGGAGATTTGGGGGGTCTGAGTGCTTTGTGAGGTCCTGAAGAGTTGTGGAGTGCCTTCAAGACAACCGTCCTTGATGTTGCCGGTGGATGTCTTGGAACTCAACGGAGGGCAAAAAAGAATTTTGTCTCTCAAGCGACACTGGATACCATTGACCAGAGTCGCAGGACCAGGCTGTATGGCAGAGCTGAGCTGTTCATGGAGCTGAGGCGTAAAACTGTACGTGTGCTAAGGGTGGACAAGGAGGCCTGTGTGCGAGGAATCTGTGAGGGGGTAGAACATCACCTGTGGTCAAGTGATTCTCATCCTGCTTACAGGGGAATTCACGCATTGCGTTCATCCAAACCCATCCCTCGGTGTACTGCAGTGAGAGCAGAGGGTGGTAGGCTCTTGACAGAGGAGTCTGAAGTGAAGGCCCGCTGGTCCGGTTACTTTAAGCGGTTGTACCAGGCTGATCCACCAGCTGTCGTGTTGGACGTCAGGGGTGTTACAATCCCTGTTCCTGACCCTCCAATCAACTGTGGTCCACCTTCGCTTGTGGAAACACAGGCTGCGGTGAACCGGTTGAAATTGGGTAAAGCTCCAGGGATCTGTGGCATCAATGCTGAACTTCTCAAGGCTGGTGGAAATGCTGCACTCGTGTCGTTGCATGCAGTTTTGTGCTCTGCCTGGAACACAGGCATCATCCA
Organism: Eptatretus burgeri; assembly: GCF_056783735.1. Classification (NCBI taxonomy): domain Eukaryota; kingdom Metazoa; phylum Chordata; class Myxini; order Myxiniformes; family Myxinidae; genus Eptatretus; species Eptatretus burgeri. The sequence continues at coordinate 41,036,320 of NC_140976.1, forward strand.
AACTCACTGAAAGAGGGGCCTTGTTGTCCCTATCTGGAAAGGGAAGGGTGATCGCCAAGACTGCAACAACTACCGAGGGGTGACGCTGCTCTCAGTGCCGTGCAAGGTCTTTGCTCGGATAATTTTTCATAGGGTTCGCCACCACCTGTTTGAGCACCAGCCTCCAGAGCAGTTAGGTTTTACACCAAAGTGGTCAACGATTGAACGTATCCTTGCTTTTTGGGTCCTCACCGAATGCAGATGAGAGTTTTGGCAGGGGCTGCTTACAGCCTATGTTGATCTCTGTAAAGCGTTCGATTATGTGAATCGGGATGCCCTCTGGAGGATTATTGGTCTTCTTGGGGTGCCACCAAAACTGATCGATCCGATGTCTGAACTCTACTCTGGTACTGAGAGTGCTGTGAAATGTGGTGGTACCACCTCTGACTTATTTCCAGTTGTTACTGGAGTTCGTCAGGGATGTGTACTTGCACCCACACTTTTCAGCACTTGTACGCACTGGATTCTCGGGAGGATATCAGAGAGATCAAGCTGCAATGCATCGTTTGGGAATGTCAAGATCTCTGACCTTCATTTCGCAGATGATGCAGTTATCTTTGCAGAGACTTTAGATATCCTTTTGGGGGCCCTCGAGGTGCTGAATGAGAAGTTGAATGAGGAGGAATGAGGATGAGGAGAGGATTACGGCACTGAGCCACTGGGATTACGGGTTTCCTGGGTCAAAACTAAGATCCAGGCTTTCAATGACATCTTGGATGCTGCTGTCCTGTTTGTGGTGAGGATGTTGAGGTCGTGGAGAGATTCACCTACCTCGGCAGTGATATTCATGTCTCTGCTGGCTGTGAGTCAGAGGTCAACAGACATCTGGGTCGAGCCTGCAGAGTCATGGATTCACTGCATAATGGGGTGTGGCGCTGCCGCTACCTGTGCGGGAGAACGAAAGTCTGAGTCTTTAGGTCCTTGGTGCTTCCAGTCTTGCTCTATGGATGTGAGACTTGGACTCTGACCAAGGATCTGAGACCGAGACTTAATTCCTTTGGTACCAGGTCTCTTCGGAGAATCTTTGGCTATCGCTGGTCAGACATTGTGTCCAACGAGCGGTTGCTGAGAGAGACTCAAATGAGATTTGTTGCCTACATAGTCCGTGAGCGTCAGTTGCGGCTGTATGGACATATGGCTCGTTTTCCTGACGCTGATCCTGCTCATCAGATTCTCTCAGCGAGGGAGCCTCGTGAGTAGAGGAGGCCAATGGGCCGACCACGTGCCTCGTGGTTGCAGCAGGTTGATCGGCATCTCAAGGAGATTGGGATGGGCCAGGCATCTGCCTGGGGGATGGCCAGACTGAGGCCCCTGGAGTACCTGCGGAAAGTGGACGCAGCGACGCGCTGCTCTGGCGCATGCTCCCATACCTGACCTGACCTGAAGGATAACATGATAGAAAATATTTCTGCTGTTTTGATGTGAGAATGCCCGTTTGCTTTTATGAGTGAGGGGAGGATGAGGAGTGGAGGACAGAGTTGGGGTTGGAGGGTTGGGAGAGGCGTCAAAGATGGGACAGAGTTGGGAAGGGTTTGATGACTTTCAGTGGAGGGGGGTGGCAGGGCTTGTGGTTTGAAGTGGGGAGGGGGTTTGAAGGCTTGAAACAGTAGATACGTCATGACAGTGACATTCCTGATGATGTTGCGTTCCCCAATTATAGCTTGACATGACTGTACATGACTGTACTCCTATATCCATCCTCAGTGAAATCAAAACGCTTCAATAGCGCTTCCTACAACCAGTCTTAATCAAAAGCCACCACAACTGAGTCTGGAATAAATATCAAGCACTTTGCTTGTTTACAAAGCACTGCATGAAGTGGCCTATCCTGCCCTGTCTGACCCACTGTTTGTAGCAAACACTCAAGCCTCAGTCGGTAGCTGTCTAGCTCATCCTTCAGCATCAACAAATGCCCATGGAGCTTTGTTCTTCAGAGGGTTCGCCACCATCTGCTTGAGCACCAGCGTCCAGAGCAGTCAGGCTTTACACCGAAGCACTCTTCCAGTGAGGGCACAAATTTATTCAAATTCTCTGGGCGATTGACTTGAGCACTTTGTCCTTTGTAGGCAGCTGCATATATGAAAAAAAGCAACCTTACCCCCCAAAAATTGCTACAAAAGGTTTCTCAACGGTTTATTATAGTATCAGGTGTGCTTAAGAACATATCAAAAGCCTTCCACAGTCTGACCACTGGAAAGGTATAAGTTTCAAGATGGCGTCCAAGATGGCCACCAAATCCTTAAAATACCCTAACTCCTTCATTATTCATCCGAGATAAGTAATTTTGGTGTCTAACCCCATGCTTTGGGGATCTAGGAATCCAATTAGCATATTTAAATTATAGTGAAGTGATTTCAAGTGCAAAGTGATTACAAATCCCATAATAGTTATTTCTGAAAAATACCTTTGATCCTCACCAGATTTACAAATAGTCATTGTCACACTCTTCCTCTCATAAAGGTTAATTATGTGGATTCTCACAATTTTCGAATTGACATGGTCCACAAGCGGGCATGCATGGTAGGCCGTATTGTCTGCAACTACACTGTGGTGTTCGGCAGGCAGTTGTGCAATTACAGTAGACCATCTGCAGGAGGCTTTCTGGGGCAGCAGTTTTCTTGGTCATAACTGGCACGAACCGATTGTGCTTCAGTTTCCATCCCCAATCCACTGCATTCATGTCACTCTCCTTTCCAATCCACACCATGATCTGGTAATACACTCTAAGGCAATGATATTTAGTCGAGGACTCGGTAGGAGGGAGATCGTCTGGGGTAACAAATGACTTGGCGGAAACTATTTTCATCAAAAGGTTGTAGCGCAAAGAGGCAAGTGAATCGGTACTTTTACCACCAAACATAACTGCCATCGCCTTGCTCCCATGGTCCTCTATGACATTGTTTGCTTGCTTTGGGAGCAGAAACGCATTCGCACAGGTCTGGATGGTCGATTCACCATTCGCAAGTTTCTGGAACGCTGACTTTTTGCCAACACGGAAAATGCACGAAGTTGTATCACATCCTGTGAAAGCGTGAATAAACAGCAACTGAGAACACATGGCACTACCCAGGACTTGTTTCATCTCACTGACGTCATACACCGTAGGAACTGTGGACTTGTCCGAACGAAAATAAAGGCCCCTATTGTTTGTCTCAGAATAGTAGAGAAGAAGAATGAGTAAGTCTGTATCCTCCCCTATCAAGGTCGTGGACTGATGCTGTGACGACTTGATTGCAGCCTTGACAATGTCCACGTCTGCATCCCCTGATGCATTGATAACAGTGCAGCCCTTCTTTTGCAGTTCCTCAGTCACAAGATCAATAAGTCCTTGTTTGTTACAAGATCTGGAAAGGAAATCATCCTTTCTTCCCACAAACTCAGTTTTTGCATCAAAGCAGACGATCGGGTAGGTGTTTTGCCCACGTCGCTGATGCGTATTGTCTTTGATGGAAGGACCTTCACTATAACCATCAAAAACTACGGTTGCTTTACCATAATGGCGTTTGGTAAAGTTGCCATACGACCGTGCAATGGCACCATAACTGTCACCCATTTTCCATGGCAAGCGATGAACCAGGGAGCCACCGTCAAGGACATAATGTTCAGTTAGTGGGATAGAATCCATAACAGTTTTGTTTGATTGCTTGCTTGAAAACTCGGCGACTGCATGTGCTAGTTGGGACTTGTCGGCTTTACGAAAGATTTCTTTGGCTTCAAACAGGGCTGGAGGGAATGTGCTGAGCTCATAGCTCATTACATCTTCCAGTGAAAGGTTTCCAGTTTTCCACAGAACCAGACATCGTTGGAACAGCAGAGCAGGATTAATGATTTGGCCTTGGGCAAGAGGAAGAAGAAGAAGAAGAAGAAGAACACCTCAGTTAGCATTGCCTTCTTCTCTTTTTTATTTTTTTTAGTACCTAAGTATGATATCTAGTTGCAATGCTTTGTTTTCGATGTTCATGCTCGATGGGATCATTAGGTCGTACGTGAGCGGTACTTCCATGTTGTCAGTGATTACTTTTGGTTAATGCTCCCACAAATTTTCTGGAACTGGGATATCAAAGTTTTTGCAGATGTACCAGCAGCAGTGTTGGGCACAAAAGCGATAATCCGATAACAGATAATTATCGAAGTTAACTTTTTATCGGAATATTATCGGAAGTTAACTTCCATTTATCGTTATCGGACCAGTTAACTTCCGATAACTCGATTTTTTTAGTCTGATAATGTCCGTTAATTTTTTGTCCGATAACATTTTTATTGTTTCCAGGTCGCATTTCGCCCAACTAATTATCAATGAGGAGAAATATGTACATGATTATAGATTACTTATGGAAGAAGAAGAGGAGGAAGAAGAAGAAAAAGAAGAGGAGGAGGAAGAGGAGGAAAAAGAAGAGGAAGAAAAAGAGGAATAAGAAGAGGAAGAGGAAAAGAGGAAGAAGAAGAAGAAGAAGAAGAGGAAGAAGAAGAGGAAGAAGAGGAAGAGAAGGAAGAGGAAGAGGAGGAAGTGGAAGAAGAAGAGGAAGAAGCCTTGCAATGCGACTTCCTCAGCCATGCGGCTGCGAGGCTCTGCAGGTACTGGGTTCGGTCAGGTTGGGAAACGTACAGATCGGTTAATTCAAACACAAGGACGGTCTAACCTTTTAGCAGAGCGACGGACAATCGGACATGAGTGTTGAGGCGTGGAGACACTGTCGAGCCATGTTTAACCTCCGCCATCGAAGATCGGAGGTTACTGTTTTCACCCCTTTCTGTTTGTTACTTACGAAATCTAAAGATTTTGTAAGTATATTGATCACTTCCGTTTCTGTTTGTTTGTTTGTTTGTAGGCACGATAACTCGAGAACGGAAGAAGCTACCAATGTCAAATTACACCACGTGATTCAGGAGGGTAATGGCTAGTGCTGATTAGATTTTGGTCAAAATCGGTCAAAGGTCAAGGTGTCTCAGTGAGGTCAAACATAATTCCGTAAATTCATGTGGAGAAATTTTGCTTCGCTCGACGTTACGAGTTCGTTTTAACTTCAATTTTAATTTTGTCTTCGGTTTTTGCGATCGCTTAGGACGCTTAAAACTTGGTTGTCCAAATTCTGGAACAGCGATGAATAACTGACATATATAATAAATAATAAGTCTTTTATCAGATTCTTCTGAAAAGTAATGCACCTATTATCTGGCATCTCCTGCTGGTTCTGAATCACTTTTTTAAAAATAAAAACAAAGAAATGGAATTTTTATAAGAAATCTAGTTTTTGTCTGGGACTCATTATCTGCAAACCACAGTGTAAAATCGTAGACCACAATGAATTCAGATTTCAAGCTCCCCTTGGGCTTCTGACTGATTCATGCTTTTATTAGACAAGGTCAGAGGTCAAGTTGACGATTTCGTCAGTGCCAGTCTATGACTGCTTGTTTGTTTGTTACTTACGAAATCTAAAGATTTCGTAAGTATATTGATGACTTCCGTTTCTGTTTGTTTGTATGTTTGTTTGTTTGTTTGTTTGTACGCACGATAACTCGAGAACAGAAGAAGCTACCAATGTCAAATCACACCACATGATTCAGGAGGGTGGTGGCGAGCGCTGATTAGATTTTGGTCAAAATCGGTCAAAGGTCAAGGTCACAGTGAGGTCAAACGTCCAAAACATTCGATTTTTGATGGTTTGGTACAGAATCATCGTAGAAACTTCTAGTTTACGTCGCTACCTTCTCGAGAGACAGCTTTTATTAGACAAGGTCATAGGTCAAGTTGACGATTTCGTAATTACCAGTCTATGACTGCTTGTTATCTTGCCAAAACGAAGTTTTTGCAAGATATGTTAGTCAGCTTGTATGTTTTTTTTTTTTTTTGTCTGTAATCATGTATAAAAAATTCTGCAGAGCACAGTTATCATTGGAAATTTTTGTAACTTCGCATATCAGAGGCCTATAGAGGTCCCTTTCAGTGGACAAAATATTAAAGGTCAAGGTCAAAGGTCAAGGTCACTTTGTCGCAAATCAGGGGAGTCGACGAAACCCTTATTTTTGGAGTAATTTTGATCGGATCGTCTTCAAACTTCATGGGAATATAGGTCATGATCTGGCGCTCAGCTGATTAATTTTTGGTGGCGATTGGCCTTGACCTTCATATGTTTTTTTTTTTTTTTTTTTTGGTCTGTAATCACGTATAAATCACTCTGCAGAGCACACTTATCATTGGAAATTTTTGTAACTTCGCATATCAGAGGCCTATAGAGGTCCCTTTCAGCGCATAAAATTTTGAAGGTCAAGGTCAAAGGTCAAGGTCACTTTGTCGCAAATCAGGGGAGTCGACGAAACCCTTATTTTTGGAGTAATTTTGATCGGATCGTCTTCAAACTTCATGGGAATATAGTTCATGGTCTGACACTCAGCTGATTAATTTTTTGGTGGCGATTGGCCTTGACCTTCATGGTTAGCGCCTCAGGTCAAACATATTTGACCCCAAGGTCAAATTTTCAAGTTTTAGGAACCATATCGTGGAGTACCTCAAATTGAACACCTCAATGAGTGCTTTCTAGATATGTCAAGCTTGAGACATTATGACGTCATTTGGTGACATTAGGAGGCAAAAGCATATTTTTCATGGTTACTCTGTAGAACGATTCTCATCGGAATCTCTCGCTGGCAGATATTCCTCAAGGAGTCGCTCCTGGTGGATAGCAGCTCTGTTCACCTCAGTGTGACCTTAAATAAGTCACACGGGTTTATTTATTTGTTTGTTTGTTTGTTTGTAGGCACGATAACTCGAGAACGGAAGAAACTACCAATGTCAAATTACACTACGTGATTCAGGAGGGTGATGGCTAGTGTTGATAAGATTTTGGTCAAAATCGGTCAAAGGTCAAGGTCACAGTGAGGTCAAACATCCAAAAAATGATAACTCGAGAACGGAAGAAGCTACCAATGTCAAATTACACCACATGATTTAGGAGGGTGGTGGCGAGTGCTGATTGGATTTTGGTCAAAATCGGTCAAAGGTCAAGGTCACAGTGAGGTCAAACATAATTCCGTAAATTCATGTGGAGAAATGGAGATTTTTGCTTCGCTCGACGTTACGAGTTCGTTTTAACTTCGATTTTAATTTTGTCTTCGCTTTTTGCGATCGCTTAGGATGCTTAAAACTCGGTTGTCGAAATTCTGGTAAAAGTCGGATGTTTTGGAGACGTTTTAAGATTGTTTAAATAATATTTCACTCGACACGTCACGGGTCGTCCCATGATGCAGTGCGCTCGAGCAGACGAGTCGTTGAGTTACGTTAAGGTATCATATACTTGCGTGGAGAAATGGAGATTTTTGATTCGGTCGACTTTACGATTTTTGATGGTTTGATCCAGAATCATCGTAGAAACTTCTGGTTTGTGTCGCTACCTTCTCGAGAGACAGCTTTTATTCAACAAGGTCAGAGGTCAAGTTGACAATTTCGTAAGTACCAGTCTATGACTGCTTGTTTGTTTGTTACTTACGAAATCTAAAGATTTCGTAAGTGTATTGATGCCTTCCGTTTCTGTTTGTTACTTACGAAATCTAAAGATTTCGTAACTATATTGATGACTTCCGTTTCTGTTTGTTTGTTTGTTTGTTTGTAGGCATGATAACTCGAGAACGGAAGAAGCTACCAATGTCAAATTACACCACGTGATTCAGGAGGCTGATGGCTAGTGCTGATTAGATTTTGGTCAAAATCGGTCAAAGGTCAAGGTCAAAGTGAGGTCAAACATCCAAAAAATGATAACTCGAGAACGGAAGAAGCTTCCAATGTCAAATTACACCAGGTGATTCAGGAGGGTGGTGGCTAGCGCTGATTAGATTTTGGTCAAAATCGGTCAAAGGTCAAGGTCACAGTGAGGTCAAACATCCAAAACATTCCATTTTTGATGGTTTGGTACAGAATCATCATAGAAACTTCTGGTTTGTGTCGCTACCTTCTCAAGAGACGGCGTTTATTAGACAAGGTCAGAGGTCAAGTTGACGATTTCGTAAGTACCAGTCTATGACTGCTTGTTTGTTTGTTTGTTTGTTTGTGAACAGTATTACGGAAAACCTCCTCGACGGATTTCGACGAAACTTGGTGGGGGGTGGTAGGTATGGTCCAAGGATCATGCCATTAGATTCTGGACTTCGTCCAAAATCCAATATGGCCGCTATGGTGGCCATTTTGAAAAAATATTTAATTTTTTTTTTTTGCATTTCTGCATGTTTTAAGTGATTTCCAACCCCCCCCCCCCAAAAAAAAAATTGTTCGAGAAAAAAATTATTTTTGCAACTTTTTTTTCAACAAAATTTCGTTTTTTTTTTTGCATTTCTACTTGTTATAAGTGATGTCCAACAAAAAACATGCCAAAATTATAATTGCTGCTGATTTTGGAACTTCATGTGGATATACCCACGTAAAATCAATTTCTGTCTCAAGGAATCTAGTTATGACGAATGAATTGAGTATACAAAAGGGAAAGTTGCAAACTATAACTCTGTGAGCACTGTTGACGTCAAATTGAATGAATAGGACATCAGGTTCACTTGAGTCACCCAGCAGTATTGGTGGCGGAGGTTTTGCACTCTACCGAGCACTCCCCCTCTAGTTGTAACTGTTCTTGGTGTGTTTGTAAGGTCGTACCTTTCACTTTTGAATTAACGGTGCCTTCCTGTTTGTGTGCGCAGCGTTCCGCAGACTTATTCCCGTTGCTCTTTTGGTAAGAAATGGACATTAATTTGTTTGTTGGATTCACATTGGGTCCTTGACCCGTCCCGTTAACCTCCCAATGCATGTTGGACTCCGTCCGGTTAAACATGCTGTGTGTGCTGTGTGTGACGACTCATAGACTCTAAAAAGACGCATAATGCTTATTTTATTCTTGGGTTTAGCATAAATAAGCCTTTTCTATGGGTTTTGAAGCTTTTTCCTTGTTTTTTTGAATTTTTGTTAAAAAGTAGTTATCGTTATCGGATTCTCGTGAACTTCTGATAACTTTGTATTATAATTACCGGATTATCGTTATCGGACTTAAAAATTGGGGTTATCGGATTATCGTTATCGAAGTTAACTTTTTGGCTATCGGTGCCCAACACTGGCCAGCAGTTAACTTTGCAAACTCTGTTGTGTCTTTGTGTGTACAGCTGTTCTGACATGACTTTTATTTGCATTCAGTCATTAAGCATAACATATCACTCTCTTTGGTAATGCCACCTCCACCCCTCACCTATCTCTGTTTTTTTCTTCTCCCCCCTCCCCCAATTAACTCTCTCTCCCGCTCCCCCTCCAAATAAAATGTAGCACTCTCCTCCCACACCTCTGTCGCTCTCGCAGTGTGTGCGTGTGTGTGTGTCTATCTCTCTCTCACCCCTCCCTGCCGCAGTGTATAGTAATGTTTCATGAGCCATCGCTCTCCCCATCTCCACCCACTTCCTCACTCTTCTCCCCTTCCTAGTTTCACCTTCTTCACCCACTCCTCGCTTCCCCTCCCTCCTCTACCCTCCCCTTCCCTTCTCTCCATCCTCTCTCCCTCCCCTCCCCTTTTTTCTCCCTCTCTATTTCTCCAACCCCTCCCATTCACACCCCTGTCAACAAAGTGACAGGTTGTATTTGTGAGCACATAATATACCATGACTATAGAAAGTCTACACCCCCTTTCAAAATTTTCACCTTTTGTTGCCTTCTAGCCTAGAATTAAATTGCATCAAATCAGACTTTTTTTCACCTTTACTTACACATCATAACCCACAACTTCCAAGTAACAAACAAATTCTACAAATTTCAAAAAATTAATTTAAAATAAAAAAGGAGAATATATTGGTTGGATAAGTGTCCACCCTCTTATAATAGCAATTGTAGATTAGCTCAGGTGTAGCTAATCACCTTCAAAATCACGCACCAAGTTAATTGGCCTCCACCTGTGTTAAATTGTAGTGATTCTGATATTTGAGAAAAAAAATCAACTGTTCCTGTAGGTTTCCTCTGCTGGGTGGTGCATTTCACAGCAAAGACTCAACCATGAGCACCAAGGAGCTTTCAAAAGACCTCTGGAATAAAATTGTGCAAAGGCACAAATCAGGGAATGGATATAAAAATATTTCAAAGGCCTTGTATACCCCTTGGAGCAGAGTCAAGACAATCATTAAGAAGTGGAAGGTGTATGGTACCACCAAGAGCCTGCCTCAATCAGGCCGTCCCTCCAAACTGGATGATCAAGCAAGGAGGAGACTGATCAGAGAGGCCACCAAGAGGTCAATGGCAACTTTGAAAGGGCTACATGGCTTCATGGCAAAGACTGGTCACTGTGTGCATGTGACAACAATATCCCAAGCACTCCACAAGTCTGGCCTGTACAATAGGGTGGCAAGAAGGAAGCCATTACTCAAAAAAGCCCACCTTGAGTCTCATTTGAGGTATGCAAAAAAACACTGGAGATTCTGAAGCCATGTGGCAAGAAGTTTTGTGGTCTGCCGAAACAAAGATGGAACTTTTTGGTCAAAATGCAAAAACGTTGCGTTTGGCACAAACCCAACCCAATACAGCACATCACCCAAAGAACACCTTCCCAACTGTGAAGCATGGTGATGGCAGCATCATGGTATGGGGATGTTTCTCATCAGCAGGGATACAGGCACTTGTCATCGTAGAAGGGAAAATGGATGGAGCAAAATACAGAAAAATCCCAGTGGAAAACCTGCTGCCCTCTGCAAGAAAGCTGAAATTTGGACAGAAGTTCACTTTTCAGCATGACAACAACCCGAAGCACACAGCTAAAGCTACACTGGAATGGTTGAGGAACAAAAAGATAAATGGCCTTGAGTGGCCCAGTCAGAGCCCCAATCTAAATCCAATCGAAAATCTGGCATGACTTGAAGATTGTTGTCCATCAACACTCCCCACGCAACTTGATTGAGTTTGAACAGTTTTGTACATAAGAATAGGCAAATATTACCCAATCAAGGTGTGCAAAGTTGGTAGAAACCTATCCCAATGGACTCACAGCTGCAATTGCTGTCAAAGGTGCTTCAACCATGTATTACCTCAGGGGGGAGTGGACACTTATCCAACCAAGATATTCTAGTTTTGTATTTTTAATTAATTTTCTGAAATTTGTAGAATTTGTTTTTCACTTGGAAGTTGTGGGATACGATGTGTAAATAAAGGTGGAAAAAGTCTGATTTCATGCAATTTAATTCCAAACTATAAGGGAACAAAAGGTGAAAATTTTGAAAAGGGGGTGTAGACTTTCTATAGGCACTGTTACTTGTTGCTGCACACACACACACACACACACACACACACACACACACACACACACACACACACACACACACACACACACACACACACACACACACACACACACACACACACACACACACACACACACAAACACACACATACTCACATCGATCTCTGATGATGTTCTTTCCCAGTACTTTTTGTCTCCTTTCAATTTCACACAATTTTGTCATCACAAGCTGTGATTCTTGATCGATGATGCAAAGTTCATTATTCATGTTCTCTATGAAATCCCTAGCAGAGGAAAACCCGAGTTTTTTTATCCCAAGCTCCTCTTTGTACATCTCCCAGAATTTCGAGCTCAACAAATGTAAAGGGATTCCATTGGGATGGCGTTGAACCATGGCAAAAAGTTTTCTCTTTTTCTGTTCAATCAACCCAGCTGCAATGAGAGGAACATAAACTGTTAATTAAATAAATAAAGGTACTATAATATTTATACTGTATCTCAATTTCTGTCATACACATTTGATTGCACACATGCTGTTCATCCCAACTGAGCACATAACACATGATGTTGGGATCCAAGGTTCAAAATCTACATTCAAGGTCCATTTATGCACAGTCTCCTTTGTCAGTAAAAGCAACACGATCTGTCCTGTAATGTATTTTGCAGATATACGTGAGACATAAGAGAATATTTAGTAAGAAAGCACAGGGATGTCCTATACAGTAGGCCTGGTTGTTCATATACCTCCCCACCACACCCCCCTTCCAACCTCCCCCAATATAATAAGAATTTGCATGTTAATGAATACCTTTCACTTGTATGTTTACGCTTTGATTTTACAAAAAGGTCTGCTCCCTCTTCAAATATCGAAAGATCATCACTCGTATGAAATAACCAAGACACATGTAGGTAAAAACCATCAATAACAAAAAATAAACAACAATAATTTACCTTTGACAAAAACCTGTCCATCATCTATCAAAAAATCATCGCTCATTCTTTCAATGAAATCTTGAACCGAATCATATCCATGTTTCCTGACTGCAAGATTTTCTCCGTACATTGACCCATAAGCACCGTGGATGGACTTTAAGGGCATGCAGCCACTGGTAGACTCGATCAATTTCAGAAGGTTCTTCTTTTGGTTCTGTACTGCTTTTCCTGAAATCGAAAGAAGGTTCCATCATGAACATAACAAAAATCTTTCAACTAAAAGTGATAAGTATATGACCTGAACAATTTAAATACTTCATGAAATTGCCAACACAAATCGATCCAAAAATTGTTTCCATTTTATAATGTACCCTAAAATTTGACAAGACCCAAATATTTATCCCCCCCACCCAACCCCAATACGTCAGCATGATGTCATAGGCTATTATTCAGATTCTTTCATAGTCTGCACTGAAACCAGTCATTATTCAAAGATGAGCTCACATCGAATTTTCAAATAAATACAGATTTTTCTTCAAACATAAGTAAATAGATAATAGAAGTTGACGCGAATGCATCGATGGATATGCCTCCATCTGCGTTAGATGTCAACCACTGTTACGTTGGATCTCAATTAAAGTTCACATGTAAAAGTACAGGTAGAGATAGAGAGAGAGAGAGAGAGAGAGAGAGAGAGAGAGAGAGAGAGAGAGAGAGAGAGAGAGAGAGAAGAGAGAAGAGAGAAGAGAGAAGAGAGAAGAGAGAAGAGAGAAGAGAGAAGAGAGAAGAGAGAAGAGTGAAGAGTGAAGAGTGAAGAGTGAAGAGTGAAGAGTGAAGAGTGAAGAGTGAAGAGTGAAGAGTGAAGAGTGAAGAGTGAAGAGTGAAGAGTGAAGAGTGAAGAGTGAAGAGTGAAGAGTGAAGAGTGAAGAGTGAAGAGTGAGAGAGAAAGAAAGAGAGGGAAAAGAGAAAACACAAACCATCAGTTACTTCTAACTCGAGTTTTGATTTGCAAAAATAATTTCAAAGGGAAAATCTTGCTCACCCTCTCGCTGTTCTATTCACCCTCTCATTTGCTCAAGGTCATCTGCCATCGACTTGGAAATCAGTTAACATTACTGCCTTTCACAAAGAAGGTACTAAAACAGATCCCTGCAACTTCAGACCAATCAGCCTTCTCCCAATCATCAGCAAGGTTATGGAATTCATCATCGCTTCAGACATTAAATCCTTCCTCTTCTCCAATGGTTTGATTTCCGATCATCAATTTGGTTTCAGACCAGGTCCCTCTAACCTGGATATGCTGCTTTTGCTCTCCCAACAATGTATGGAGGTCCTCAAAGCCAGACATGAAATCAGAGCCATATCCCTAGACATGTCGTATTATTTTGACATGGTCTAGCACCCTGCCCTGCTCACCAAACTCTCTTCCTATGGTATCCAAGGCCATCTCCACTCATGACTCGCAGACTTCCTCTCCTGTCGCAGTCAACGTGTGGCCCTAAATGGAGTTCTTTCATCCCCTCTTCCTGTCCAGGCTGGAGTTTCTCAAAGCAGCGTTCTGGGCCTGGTTCTTTTTCTCGTTTTCATCAATGATCTCTCTGACTCTCTGGAAAATCCTCTTTATCTCTATGCTAATGACTCCACCCTCTGTCATACCATCTGTCTTCCCTCAGACCGGCAAGTGGCAGCTTCGTCGCTCTCTGCAGTTCTGGGTAAAATCACAAACTGGTCCAACATGTGAAACATGTCTTTCAATCCTGACAAATCTCACACTCATGATGCCGCTCCGAAAGGACCGGTTGAAACCCACCCCCCATCCACTTTCTCCACAATTCGCTCCACAGTCACAATACGCTGCACGACGTAGGTTATGCCTTTCTTTCAAGTTTCTGGGTCTCACTATCTGCCATGATATTTCCTGGAAAAGCCACATTTCCAACCGGGCGTCCAAAGCCAGTCGCCGACGGGGAATCCTCCGTCGTGCAAGGTCCTTCCTCGACCCACCTGAGCTCCTGACCACATACAAAGCTTTCATCCACAGCCTGATGGAGTACTACTCTCCTCTCCAGGCTGGTGCTCCTGCCTCTCACCTTTTTCAGCTTCACGCTGAGGAAACCAAGGCATTTAGGATCATTGGTATCTCCCATGATGAGGCTGAGTCTTTGGGCCTCTCACTCTTTCACGGCAGGCAGGTCGGTGGTCTTTCTGTCTTCTATTGTCTCCTCCCCGGTCTCGCCCCCCCCCACCCCCTGCTCTGTCTGCGATTTGTCCCCACCATATTTCCGCAGGGCGCTCAAGGTCCACCAACGACCCCCTTCTGGTAAAACTACCAAAATCACAAATCACTGCTCACCTTCACTCTTTCATTCTTTATTCTCACTTTTGTAATAAACTCCCTCACTCTGTGCAATCCCATTCTTCCCTCCAGGCCTTCAAAACAGCTGTTCACCACCACCTCTTATCGTCCCCCATCCAAATCCTCTATTTTTTCTACCTCCGTTAATCCACCCCAAACCCACCTCCTTCAAATTCCCCTGCTTTCCTTCCTGAAAGTCTCTGTATGTCCATCTTTTATACCCTTCCAAGTCCCTGTATGTTTTGTCCTTCCCACCCCCACCCCTTTTGTCTCATGTCCCCCTTGACGTGTGTTGTGTGTTCGCTCTCATACGAGCCTCGACAAGGTATACAAAAAATATATAAGAATCGACCTTTGCCCTCTGACATATTGAACCAAATATTGAATCAGTTCATCTTTGTATTACAGTTGATACTTGTACCCTAGATGGAATGAAATAAATGCAGTGTTTCACAAGTTACAGTGGAAACAAAAAAATTAATCTGATAACGGACAGATGGACAACGGAAAAACATAATTCTCCAAGCCTTCGACTGCAAAGGCATAGAAACGGGCAAGGTAATTGGTCACTTTTGTTGTGTTTTTGGGTGAAGGAATCATTGGAGTGAGACTGGGGATTTGTGCATATTATCACAGATTTCCAGCATGACAGACACAGTCTGAAAATATGAAACTCTGGGTTGCTGCCATCACAATTAATAGGTGGAACACAAACGTTTCTACATGCTCTTACATCTCTTGATAATCAATGTATGCAAGATGCAGTGGATGTGAAAGAATGAATCAGTAAAATAATGTCTGCGAGTGGTGGGAAAAGACAATGGTGGTATAAAAACGAAATGGCGCCTATTAATAGATATGCAGACCCAGGGAATAACAAAACTGCAGAGGTGCACCTGTGTAATGAACAACAACAACAACAACAACAACAACAACAACAACAACAACAACAACAACAACAACAAAAATCAAGAATGATTTACCTTTGACAAAAACCTCTCCTCCTACTTCGCATATTCCAAGATCATCACTCAGACTTTCAATGAACTGTCTAACCGAATCATATCCATACTTTCTGACTTGAAGATCTTCTTCATACTTTGACCCGTAAGCAGCATGAATGCACTTTAAGGCTATGCCATGAGGGTAAGAATCAATCAAATCCAGTAGATTCTCTTTTTGGTCTTCCAAGGAATCATCTGAAAGGAGATAAATACAACATGCTTGCCGAGTACAGATATAACAGGGAACTTTCAAAGGTGACACAGTAGAAAAACACGATCCTAACAAAATCAATGACTTTTAATATGTTAACACATGACTTTTAATAAAAATGTATGTTCTCAAACATGTCATGTGGCAGAGATCATCATAGAGCATCACCATGGACCACCATTGGGTGTTTAAAGCAGTAAATGAGCAGTCTATCATTCTTGGATCCAACTGCATGTGAAGACATTCAATAAACTGCAAGGTAATATTTATAGCTTAGAATTTCAAATAGATTACTTTGATCTTTTAGCTGAGCGTCTCACAGTCTGCTTTTTAGCTCATTGAATGCAGGTTAGTGCCTCATTATCTCTTAATAGCGATTTTCTGGTCTCGCTCTTCCAACCTCCTTGCCTCTCTATCCAACTCCTCCTCCAGGTCACACATGCTCAACCAGAAAACCCATACCTTGTTACCTTCCCCAAGCCTAAACTTCACACATCCCCTTCTGTTTGCATGTGTGGAACTCTCTTGTTGAATCTATTACCTCTTGCTTTTCCCTCCAGGACTTCAAGTCTGCTGCCTACCATCAACACATAGCATCTCCCATTTATACCTCTGCCGAGGTGTTTTCCACTTACTGAAACCTGGTCCTCGAATCATGTGTGACTCGTATTGTGGTTATGCTAGGAATTATTGTCCTCATATTTACCCTTTGTTCCACTTACTAGAAAGCATATCTATAAAATATTTTTGAAAGGATATTAAAAAAAATTGCAAGATTTAAAAAAAAAATTGTGTTCTTTGAACTCTCAAGTTCTGGAGTTGGTGGCATGCTGGCATGATGGGTCGAATGGCATCCTCCTGTGTCAAATTCCCTTGTTATTCCTTGTTGTTGTCAATTAGTAGGGAGGCACAGACCTGAAATTTTCACCTTTGTTTTATTCGAGAGAGTAAAAGCAACCACCATGCTTAAATGATTCTATATACCCCCTCATGTCAGGTCAGGTTCGATCTGTGACCTGCTACAGGTACCATGTAAACCTGTACTAACCTGTTCCATGGTCGGGTTGTCGGCGACTAAACCGTCTCCCCCACCAGGTTTTCTGGTGAGGAGGGTGTTTGGATATGGACACCCAGCAGGATTAAAAACAAAACCTGTCAAAGGGCGGAGGAGCTCCTTGTGAGCCAACGGCCATCCATATCTAGTGCCCAACTGTGTCTGCGGACGTCCTCCTGCAGTTGGGTTACTTCTTATTAGGAGGTTGGTGGCAGGATTTGCACTCCAGCCACCGTAAAACGCTTCATTCCGCAAAACGCAAAAACGCAAAAAAATCTGAAAACCCACTCCGTGGGAGTACCTCCTGTGCAGCTTCCCTTCGCAGGGCAGCTCACCGGATGATGGGATTGGGGCAAAGCCTTCGGGACCCCCAATCTTTGATAGGAGGGAAACCACGGGGTAACATCCCTGGGTCAGATTGCGGGAGAGTGTGTCGGAGTGGTGCTGAGGTGTCGTCCACCAGACGGCGGTCTCCTTGGGTTAACCTGAGGCGGTCCCTTCGGGTGGGTGCCTGGAATGTCCTATCCCTAAGAGAGGATGATCACCTGTCTCTGTTATCATCTGAGCTCAAGCGTTTGGACATCGGGATTGCAGCTCTCTCTGAGGTTCGGAGACCGGATTGCGGCGAGATAATGGTGGGTGGTTACACCTACTATTGGTCTGGTCGCTCTGATGGTTACCATACCCAAGGAGTTGCTGTAGCTGTGTCCAATAAGCTGACCCCAATGATAATTGAGGTAACACCGGTCAACGAGCGTATTATGAGATTAAGGATTCGTCACTCCTTAGGTGTCATTTCCCTGGTCTCTATTTATGCTCCGACTGAGGCGAGTGATCTCACCGTGAAGGACACATTCTACGCCACACTCGAGTCTGTGGTTGATCAGTGCCCCAGACGAGATACACTTCTAGTCTTGGGGGATTTCAATGCATCGACTGGAACTGATAGGGATGGTTATGAGGTGTGTGTTGGTCCCCATGGGTCAGGAACTATGAACCAGAATAGCACTAAGTTCCTTGACTTTGCAAGAAGTCATGGACTTAGGGTGGCTGGTTCATGGTTTCAGCGCCCGCAAGCTCATCGCTGGACTTGGTATTCCAACGCTGGCGGTGTGGCAAAGGAGATTGACCATGTCCTCATTGACGGTCGTTGGAGGATGATCCAGAACTGCAGGGTCTACCGGAGTGCTCAGTTCCTCAATACAGACCACAGGCTTGTTGTAGCAACTCTAAAGCTGCACCTTAAATCCTGGAGAATGGTACCATCCCAGCCTAGGCTGGATGTTGCCAAGCTCAGGGATGAGAGAGTAGCTGAGGAGTTTGCGAACAGGCTGAGTGGACACTTGGGGGTCTGGGTGCCTTTGGGGGTCCTGAAGAGTTGTGGAGCACCTTCAAGACCACCGTCCTTGATGTTGCCGGTGGATGCCTTGGAGTTCACCGCAGGGCAAAGAAGAATTTTGTCTCTCAAGGGACACTGGATACCATTGACCAGAGTCGCAGGGCCAGGCTGAATGGCAGAGCTGAGCTGTTCAGGGAGCTGAGGCGTAAAACTGTACGTGCACTGAGGGTGGACAAGGAGGCCTATGTGCGAGGAATCTGTGAGGGGTAGAGCATCACCTGTGGACAGGTGATTCTCGTCCCGCTTACAGGGGAATTCGCGCATTACGTTCATCCAAGCCCATCCCTCGGAGCACTGCAGTTCGAGCAGAGAGTGGTAGGCTCTTGACAGAGGAGTCTGAAGTGAAGGCCCGCTGGGCCGGTTACTTTGAGCGGTTGTACCAGGCTGATCCCCCAGCTGTCGAGTTGGACGTCAAGGGTGTTACAATCCCTGTTGCTGACCCTCGAATCAACTGTGGTCCACCATCGCTTGTGGAAACACGGGCTGCGGTGAACCAGTTGAAACGGGGCAAAGCTCCAGGGATCTGTGGCATCCATGCCGAACTTCTCAAGGCTGGTGGAAATGCTGCACTCGCGTCGTTGCATGCAGTTTTGTGCTCTGCCTGGAACACAGGCATCATCCCAACTGACTGGAAGAGGGGCCTTGTTGTCCCTCTCTGGAAAGGGAAGGGTGATCGCCAAGACTGCAACAACTACCGAGGGGTGACGCTGCTCTCAGTGCCGGGCAAGGTCTTTGCTCGGATAATTCTTGATAGGGTTCGCCACCATCTGCTTGAGCACCAGCGTCCAGAGCAGTCAGGCTTTACACCAAAGAGGTCAACGATTGACCGTATCCTTGCACTTCGTGTCCTCACCGAACGCAGACGAGAGTTTCGGCAGGGGCTGCTTGCAGCCTATGTTGATCTCTGTAAAGCGTTCGATTCAGTGAATCGGGATGTCCTCTGGAGGATTCTTGGTCTTCGTGGGGTGCCACCAAAACTGATCGATCTGATGTCTGAACTCTACTCTGGTACTGAGAGTGCTGTGAAGTGTGGTGGTACCATCTCTGACTTATTTCCAGTTGTTACTGGAGTTCGTCAGGGGTGTGTACTTGCCCCCACACTTTTCAGCACTTGTATGGACTGGATTTTTGGGAGGATGTCGGAGAGATCAAGTTGCGGTGCATCGTTTGGCAATGTCAAGATCTCGGACCTTGATTTTGCAGATGATGCAGTCATCTTTGCGGAGACTTTAGACATCCTCTTGGGGGCCCTCGAGGTGCTGAATGAGGAGTCGGAGCCGTTGGGATTACGGATTTCTTGGGTCAAAACAAAGATCCAGGCTTTCGGTGACATCTTGGATGCTGCTGTCCTGTCTGTGTCTGTTTGTGGTGAGGATGTTGAGGTCGTGGATAGATTCACTTACCTTGGCAGTGATATTCATGTCTCCGCAGGTTGTGAGCCGGAGGTCAATAGACGTCTGGGTCGGGCCTGGGGAGTCATGGATTCACTGGATCATGGGGTGTGGCGCTGCCGGTACCTGTGCGGGAGGACGAAAGTCCGAGTCTTCAGGTCCTTGGTACTTCCAGTCTTGCTCTATGGGTGCGAGACTTGGACTTTGACCAAGGATCTGAGACGGAGACTTAATTCCTTTGGTACCAGGTCTCTTCGGAGAATCCTTGGCTATCGCTGGTCGGATTTTGTGTCCAACAAGCGGTTGCTGAGAGAGACTCGGATGAGATTTGTTACCTGCATAGTCCGTGAGCGTCAGCTGCGGCTGTATGGACATGTGGCTCGTTTTCCTGACGCTGATCCTGCTCACCAGATTCTCTCAGCGAGGGAGTCTCATGAGTGGAGGAGGCCAGTGGGCCGACCACGTGCCTCATGGTTGCAGCAGGTTGACCATCATCTCAAGGAGATGGGGATGGGCCTGGCATCTGCCTGGGGGATGGCCAGACGGAGGCCCCTGGAGTACCGGCGGAAAGTGGACGCAGCGACGCGCTGTTCTGGCACATGCTCCCATACCTGACCTGACCCCCTCATCACTTCCAGGGTGGTGGTCTCCTCAGCAACTGTGGCAAGGTCATTGAAGAAACATCAGCAAGAGTTGAATAACTTTTGTTCAACTGTACTTCCACTCTTTTAATGTCACCGCTGTGGATGCACTTTGAGCCCAGATGTTCAGATACAAGCCCCCTGGATCACTACCTCCAACACTTGGTGCTTTGGTACAACATACTGTTGTGGACTCGGCGTCATGGGAGAACCACGAGGGAGAGGCTGTTTCGGGTTCCTCTCCAGACTAACTGGGAATTGCAGGCCATCGCACATGAATAACTTTGTGTCATGGTGGTTCGCTACTCGACTGCGAATGCCAATAACTTGACCACGTGACTTAAGGTCCTCCATCTAACATCCATTTATCAAAGGACATGTGACCTTCTTATCGGGGAATCTCACCCTCGGTATGTACTTGCATTACTTAGGTTACTTACCAGATCAGGTGCAGCCGAGCGGAGCTGCCAAGAACGTACCGGCTATTTAACAGATTATTGGGGAATAACGTCCCAGCTAAAGGCCCTGTCACACCTTGACAATTTAGCCAGCGTATGCCTGACATATGAAAAATTTGGCTAAAATGCTGGCACACGTCGAATACGTTATGGGTAAGTTTGTATACGTTAAGAGCATGCTGGCATACGTCGTACGCTGGCATACGTCGTAGTACACTGGCATACGTCATAGTATGCTGCCATATGTCGTAGTACGCCGAGCTGTTAGACAAATTATCCATGCTTGAATTTTTCCGACATATGCCAGCGTATGACTCACACGTTCCGCATAACACTGGCCATAAGTTGTAGGTATGTTAAGTGATCGTTGACACACGTCAACACACGTTACTTGTAAGTTACTCATAAGTCAAAACACGTCGAGGTAATGTTTAGTGTACCCAAAACTTATTTCTAACCTATGAGTAACGTGTTGTAGGCACGTTACGCGATCGTTGACACACGTCGACACACGTTACTTGTAAGTTACTCATAAGTAGAAACACGTCAAGGTAATGGTTAGCGTCAGTGTTCCAGACTCCCTGGTTTTTTTTTTTTTTTTGGGGGGGGGGGGGGTTCCTTCGGTATGATGGTGATGTTGACACTTCGATTTCTAGTGCGGTTATAATATAATATAATATAATTATTAGGCTTCCGCTCAACGATTTAAATCATAACCGCACTAGAAATCGAAGTGTCAACATCACCGTCATACCGAAGAAAAATAAAAATAACAATAAAAAAAACCAGGGAGTCTGGAACACTGACGCTAACCATTACCTCGACGTGTTTCGACTTATGAGTAACTTACAAGTAACGTGTGTCGACGTGTGTCAATGATCGAGTAACGTGCCTACAACTTATGGCCAGCGTATGCGGAACGTGTGTCATACACCGAGTTGTCGAGAAATTTTCAACATGCTGAAAATTTGTCGACGTACTCAGCGTACTACGACGTATGCCAGCATACTATGACGTATGCCAGCGTGCTCTTAACGTATACAAAACTTACCCATAATGTATTCGACGTGTGCCAGCTTGGTTCAGCAAATTTTTCATACGTCGGCATACGCTGGCTAAAAAGTCAAGGTGTGACAGCGGCTTCACACTTCGATGTCTAGTGCAGTTATAATTTGAATCGTTGAGCCGCAGCCTATGAATAACCTACACCACGTGATTGTCGGCGATACGCTGCCGCGCTATGCATAAGTTAGGCTATTATTTTATTTTCTGGATTTATTATGAATTATTTCGATTCAAAGAAACAACATTTTGACTTCAATATTGATCTTCTTCTTCTTCTTCTTCTTCTTTCGGCTGCTCCCGTGAGGGGTCGCCACAGCGGATCATCCGTTATAATCCGCATAATGATTTGGCACAGGTTTTACGCCGGATGCCCTTCCTGACGCAACCCTGGTCGCCTCTTACGACACAGGGATATGACTTCAATATTGATCAAGTAATGAAATCTATCAAGAAAAAGTATTAGATGATGACTTATAATAGATTTTTTTTGTATACATTGTCGAGGCTTATATGAGAGCGAACACACAACGCACAACAAGGCGGGCAGGACACAAGAGAGGCGGGAGAGGGAAGGAAAAAAACAGTGGGGAACAGAGACATTAGATCTGTGGAAGAGAGAGGGATGGGGCGGGGAACACGGGGTATACATGACAGACATCACAGGGACTTTCAGGACCTTACACGACAGGAAATTTTTGGGAAGGAAGGCAGGGAATTTGAACGAGGTGGATATGGGGTGGATTAACGGGGGTATAAAAGATCGTGGTTTCGGATGGGGGAAGATAAGAGGTGGTGGTGAACAGCTGTTTTGAAGACCTGGAGGGAAGAATGGGATTGAAGAGAGTGTGGGAGTTTATTCCAAAAGTGGGGAAAAAGAGGAATGAAAGAGTGAAGGTGAGCAATTATTCGTGATTTTGGTAGTTTTAACAGAAGGGAGTTGCTGGTGGACCTTGAGCGCCGTGCGGAAATATGGCAGGGGGGGCATATCACAGATAGAGCTGGGAGATGAGACCGGAGAGGAGACTGTAGAAGACAGAAAGACCACTGACCTGTTTGCGGTGAGAGAGTGAGAGGCCCATAGACTCAGCCTCACCGTGGGAGATAACAATGATCCTAAATGCCTTGGTTTCCACAGTGTGAAGCCAAGTAAGGTGAGAGGCAGGAGCACCAGCCTGGAGGGGAGAGCAGTACTCCATCAGGCTGTGGACGAAAGTTTTGTATGTGGTCAGGAGCTCAGGTAGGCCGAAGAAGGACTTTGCACGACGTAGGATGCCGAGTCGGCAACTGGCTTTTGGAGGCCAGTTTAGAAATGTGGCTTTCCCAGAAATAATCATGGCAGATAGTGAGACCCAGAAGCTTGAAGAAAAAGGACTTCTTCCAGAGGATTGTTGAGAAAGTAGATGGGGGTGGGGGGGGGTTCTAAATGGTCCTTTCGGAGAGACAAGGTGAGAGTGTGAGATTTGACAGACATGTTCCACCTGTTGGACCAGTCTGTGATTTTATCCACATCTGCAGAGAGCGAAGAAGCTGCTGCTTGCTGGTCTGAGGGATGACAGATGGTACGGCAGAGGGTGGAGTCATCAGCAAAGAGATAAAGAGGATTTTCCAGAGAGTCAGAGAGATTATTGATGAAAACTAGAAAAAGAACAGGGCTCAGAACGCTGCCTTGAGGAACTCCAACCTGGACAGGAAGAGAGAATTCCATTTAGGGCCACACGTTGGCTGCGACAGGAGAGGAAGTCTGTGAGCCATGAGTGGAGATGGCCTTGGATACCATAGGAAGAGAGTTTAACCGGGTGTAGTGGCTGCACCTGTAATCCGGCTACCCGGAGGCTTGGGTTTGAGGATCGCTTGCGGATGGGAGCTCTGCACTGGCCACGCAATGAGAGGGTGTAGGCCAGCCCGGAATCATGGCGAAACCCTATCCTTATCCCTGTGTCGTAAGAGGCGACCAGGGTTGCGTCAGGAAGGGCATCCGGCGTAAAACCTATGCCAAATCAGTATGCGGATCATAACGGATGATCCGCTGTGGCGACCCCTAACGGGAGCAGCCGAAAGACGAACAACAACACACCATAGGAAGAGAGTTTGGTGAGCAGAGCTGTGTGCCAGACCGTGGCAAAAGCACGCGATATGTCTAGGAATATGGCTCTGATTTCATGTCTGGCATTGAGGACCTTTGTATTTTGATGGATCCATTGTTGGGAGGGCAGAAGCAGAATATCCAGGGTAGAGTGACCTGGTTTGAAACCAATTTGGTGATTGGAAATCAAGCCATTGGAGAAGAGGAAGGATTTAATGTCTGAAGTGATGATGAATTCCATAATCTTGTTGATGATTGGGAGAAGGCTGATTGGTCTGTCATTGCAGGGATCTGTTTTTGCACCATTTATATACAGAGAGGTAATGTTTTCTGCTTTCCAAGGAGATGGCAGATGACCTTGAGCAAATGAGAGGGTGAATAGAACGGAGAGAGGGTGAGCAAGACCAGAGGAGCAGGTTTTTAGGACACATGGGCTGATGCCATCTGGACCGGTTGCAGAATCTGAGTCGAGGTGTGACAGCAAGCTCTCCACTTTGTCACAAGAAAAGGACAGTGTACAGGGACCACTGGTTGTGACTGGATAATGTGGGTACAGAAAGCGATGGGTTTCAGACACAAGATTTAGATGCAAACGCGCAGTTTAAGCATTCAGCCTTTTCATGTGTGATGTCAGCAGTGCAGCCATCTGATGTAAGGGAGGGGATGGAGGGGGAGCATCCATCAGAAACAGATTTGATGAGACACCACCAGAATTTTGGGGAGGGAGAGAGGTTTGAGAGTTCAGACTTAAGATTATAAAGATGTTGTTTTCTGGCTCGCCTGAGGGTAGACACACTTGTTTTGAGCTTTATGGAAGGAACTGAGATTGCCTTCAGTCGGATTTGCTTTCCATGAGGTGAAGGCAAGTTGTTTCAGGACAACTGCCTCGCCACAAGCTTCAGTGAACCATGGATGGGAGGAAGGGTAGGACAACTGATGATGAGATGGGATAAATCTGAGCATGAGATGGAGCAAGTTTATTTGAAATAATTTCCAGGACGAGTTGATGTTGGAGAAAGTGGCGAAGGGAGACCAGTCAAGAAGTTTGATGGCTGCTTGAAGACCCTGCCAGTCAGCCTGAGTGAAATGCCAGACTCGATGGTGCTGAGGTGGTTCTCTAATAACAGCCAGATAAATGTCTACTTTGACAATCATGTTGTCAGAAGAACTGATTGGAGCAAAGGAAGAACAGCAGATATTTTCAGGGAAATTTGTCAAAATTAGATCCAGAAGAGATAGAGTACCTTTGGTTGAAATCCGGCTCAGGAAGTTGACTGATTGAGTCAGTCCCAATGAGTCACAGAAGTCTTTTGCTGAAGTGCCATGACAGGTGAGAGAGTTACCCACACCCACCCAACTGACATGATGGCAATTGAAGTCACCACAGTTGAGGAAGAGAGAGTTTGGA
Source organism: Eptatretus burgeri (assembly GCF_056783735.1). Classification (NCBI taxonomy): domain Eukaryota; kingdom Metazoa; phylum Chordata; class Myxini; order Myxiniformes; family Myxinidae; genus Eptatretus; species Eptatretus burgeri. Next base: position 41,061,605 of record NC_140976.1, read on the forward strand.
TGAGAGGATGCAATAGCGAATTGTCAAATTTTGCACTTGAGAACCTCTGGAAGGACCTTGCCACAGTGGTTGAGGAGTTCACCACCCTCGGAGCGATGAGAGGGGTATATAGAATAATGTACGCATGGTGGTTGCTTTTACTCTCTTGGATCAAACTCAAAGGTTAGGGCCCTTTTTCCCACTCACTTCCCTACGACATTGACTCTTTGCCTTCTTATATTTTTCTTTCATGAACCTCAACAATTTTATTTTTAAATAATTCACCCTCCGTTTAATTATCATGAAAATGAGGCTGAAACCTCTCAAAAAACTGTCTGTGTCCATGGGAAAAAAGGCTGGCTTGAACCTTTTGTATTAACAGTCGGAAGAAACATGTTAGAGTGAGCATCGATGAATAAATGTAAAGGTCCTCACCAACAGCAATGAGGATGTTGGAGCCTAAGGAGCATGGTTAAGTTCAAGTTGAATATAATGTTAACTAGAGCGAAGTGGATGGCACACCATCACAAATCCCCTCGCTTTCCACTTAAAGCAAAGTTGAAAGATGGCAAAACGTTCCACCAGGAATGACCCACTATTAAATCTTGATTAAAAAAAAAAAATCTTCTGTTTTGACCCATGACCCTAAGTCCCCATGTGGCATAAACCAGGGGTAAGAACCAAAAAACAGTTAAATATTTATTGCGTCCCCTCATGTTGATTGCAAAAACAAAGTTTAATTAAAAAACGTTTGAAAACATGCTGAATTTCTTTCTGTACAACCCTTTTTTTCAAGCTGGTTATAATTAGTTCCATGCATTAACAAACAACTCCAGATAATGAAACCTCGTTCACTTGTCCAACTTCACGAAATAAATAGAGCACGGAGACGGTCGGTTCACATTCCCTTTTCGATACCGTCACTCTCTCGGGCTTTTAGAGATAACACCACAGACCAATCTGTTTGTGCAGGAACCTTCCATCTTCGATGCTGCGAGAAACTTTTTGCCTTTTCCATCAAGCAGTTTCCAATACAATGCTGCCCTCGACAGTCAAATCAGCTCATTACATCAACTTCATCATTCCCAGAGTTTCTCCTATCAGTGTAACATCAAATTTATATCATGTAACAATTGATTTTAATCATTCATTTTTATGCATTTACCAATGCCCATCAACAGATACAGTAACCCATGCATACTGGCCATAACAGCTAGCTTTTTTTTTACTGATAAGGAGATAACGTGACGGACAAACAGCCAGACAGACAAAGACACACGCATGGAGTCGATTACAATATCCCCCCCGTTTTTTTGTTGTAGTTTATTTTAAGTGTGAGGATGAAAATTTCAAAAAACGGTTTCGTCTTACCGTCATATCCATAGCTGAATGCACTTGCCATTTCTTTTTGAGCTTCCTGATGTCTTTTCTTGTTGGAAGATTGCTCGTCCTGAAAAATATTTTTTAAATGTATGTTCATTTTTCACACAGTTTTTCAAATGTATGTATGCTACAAATAAAGACTTTAACTTTAGTAATGAGCAATCCGATTGAGAATTATAACTTTCAACGGCATGTTGCCACCATAAAAATGTTGTTCATTTTGTTCAGGATTTGCATATGAGCTTACTGAATTCAAATAGACAATTATTTTTGAGGTTAACATCAGCCCAAGGTCAACGACTAAGGTGGTGTTTCTAAAATCCTCAATTTTCATCCAATTGACTTTAAATTTGAAGAGGATTTATATTTCAGGTCACTAAATTCAACTAGCGAATTATTTTTGAGGTCAACATCAGCCAAAAGATCAACCAACATAGCCCCAAGGTCAACAACTTAGGTTAGATTTCTAAAATCCTCAATTTTCATCTGATTGACTTGAAATTTGAATAGGATTTATATGTCAGGTCACTGAATTCGACCAAAAATTATTTTTGACGTCAACATCGAACAAAAGGACAACACAGGCCGAATTTCTAAAGTTGTCAATTTTCATCCAATTGACTTGAAATTTGAAGAGGAGTTGCATATTTGCTCATTGATTCAACCACTAATTATAATTATTTTATAACCACCAATTATAATATAAAATAATTATTTTTGAGATCAAACTTGTTTTATGGATTTTGCAAGTGTTGTGCTCTGCACGATGTCTTCTTCTTGTTTGTCTGTTTGTCTGCATGTCAATCACCTTAAATCACTGACAGGTCACAATTTCAAACCAATCTTCACGAAACTTCAACAAATGTTCGAGTTGGTCATAAGCAAGAAGCCTTTTGATTTTGAGGTCAAAAGGTCATCAAAGTTCAAAGGTCAACAGCAATTAGGTCCATTTATATTTTCATCGCTACATACACCACAACTACAATTCCTCAACCAACTCACCGCTACAATTCCACACCTGTCTCCATCCAAACTTGCCTACTTTCACCACTGTCCACACATAAGGTATCACGCGAGGTAGTGTAACCCTACAGGATTGGCAGTATCAATAGGTATTCGTAGTTGCGAGGCAACCTGCTGGTGCACGGAGTTATCTGTGCCTGGAAGCCTCAGGACCAGGTGTTCAGGAGGTACCTGAGTGCTTCCCCTTATGATGAGCCTCGAACCCTGAGTCCGCAACATTATCATATGCTATAAAGTACATTTTAATTGTAATGTGACTTTTCAGATTTATTTCGCCATTGTTATGTATAGCTTGTAAGTTGAAATTTATAAAGTCAGAAATAAATAAAACCCCATGATGTCTGTCAATTTTATCCCCCCCACTGGAAATTTTACAATTCGCACCCTGATCCAGAGGCACTGCAGCAGTCATTATTGTGCAGTATTGCCTTGTTGTATTGTATTATTGCTTGTATTTCCTGTTACTATATATGAAACAAATATTGTATTAATTTTCACATTATTTTTATTATTATTATTACAGTATTGCCTGCTAAATTATATGTGATGAATTAATTGTAATTATATAGTAGACCTGGCTCTTTTTCTCAACTCTAAATTATTTCCTCAGAAGGTGAAGGTTCCTCCACTAGTAATATATTGTTGCGGACCCAGGGTCTGGGCGAAAAGACCACAAAGGGGTGGGGAGGGGGGAAGCTACCTCGGGTTCCCACCGGACTCTCCGGAATCACAAGCCATCGCACACGGATAACTCCGTGATACGGCGGGGCGCTAATCAACCGTGAACGCCAATAACTCAACCACATCACTTAGGGTCCTCCGTCTAATGGAAACCGGTTATCTAAAATGGTCATGTGATCTAATTACCGTGGGACACGCCCTCAGTATGCCTTGTTCAAACCGGATCACCTTACCGGATCAGATGCAGCCGAGCGTAACTACCAAGGATGTACTGGCTAGAAAAACAGATCGTTGGGGGATAACGTCCCTGCTAGGTTAGGATACGGATCATGTTGGACCAATGATGGTAAAGACGAAAACGAGCTGGAAACAGTTCTATACAAAGCAATTATTTACAATCAGGTGAGGGAAGCTATGTGGCACAGTGAATGGGGTTTATTATTATGTACAGCAGGGATAGCAAGAAATTTGTGGGGTGCGACAAAACGCAAGCAATTTACAAAAGCAGACACAGAGCAGACTTATCCCGTGAGAACTTCTATAATGTTAACTTATGCTACTAGGCATATGTTAACTTATGATACATAAGTCGCTACTTATGCTACTTATGCTACTAGACCATACTACTTATGCTACTAGGTGCTACTACATTATGCTACTACATTATGCTACTAGGCATATGTTAATATATGCTACTAGGCATATGTTAACTTATGCTACTTATGCTACTAGACCATACTACTTATGCTACCTACCTTGCACCCCCCCCCCTTGCGACAATTTTTCACTGATACCACAGTGTTCGTATATATCCCAAGTATCAGAAAAAGATGTTCCCAGAAAAATAACTCATTTGCACTATGCTTTATTAAGCTGTTTCCATGGCAACCAATCAAAAATTGACGAATCTCACAAAGATCGGCAAAATGTCAACATCTCTGTCAATAGGATCCGGGAACAACAAGAAGCTTCTCGACATATCAGAGATTGGCAATGCTTACACACATCAGCACAGGGAAGCACTGTTGGGACTTCATGCCTATACCGGCTGTGACTCGGCAAGTGCATTTAAAGGCAAGGGAAAGGTCAGACAAATTCAAATTCTTGAAAGAATGCCGGTGTATGTACCAGCATTAGCATGACTTGGTGATGCATGGGATGTGCCTCCAGACTTGATACTTAAATTGGAACAGTTCACTTGCGTCATGTATGGCAAGAGTCGATTTCAGGAAGTGGATGAAGTAAGGGTGCTCATGATTAAGGGGAAGTGTGGGGACAAGCCTCTGGACGCAGGCCGCAACATTGACCTTGGGAAACTACCTCCATGTAGAAAGTGCTTAGAGCAGCACATCCGTAGAGCTAATTATCAAGCAGCTGTTTGGAAGCATTCTCATATCGCAGATCCCAATATACCAGATGGCATGCAGGAACATGGCTGGACATACACAGATGGTGTTATGGAGTCACTGTGGATATCAGGCGATATTCTACCCAAGAAGTCGATTGGTTCACTGCAGGAGGCACTGAAAGAAGACAGTGGTGATGAGGATGATGATGAGCCATGCGAATGTGAAGATTGTGTGGACTCGGACATTGAATAGTATGATGGCCAATGAAGGACATAGCAAGCAAACATCAGGCTCAGAATCTGCGAACTAAGGACACTTCTTCTATATATGACTGATAGTTAATCGAAACAGCGTGATTATCAACTGGTCGAGATTGTGAAACTCAGATGTGTGCTACAAAGTTTGCTAAGACTCCAACAGATTGCAGATCATCTACTCAGTTTTTGCCATTGTATCGATCTACTTCATAGTAGAGTGCACATGCAGGCGAACAATGTGAAGATAAACCATTTGTCAGATCTGGTGTGTGGCTAGTCGGCTTTCAAACATCTGGTAACTCTGGAAGAAATGGGATACAGTAAATATTATTAGATTAATGTTTTAATGTCCAAATGCATTCAAAGTGTGAGACCTTCAATTACTGCACTCAGATGGACCATATGAATACATTTTTGCTGTATATGCTCTCCTTCAGCCACAACTAATTACACATCAGTTTAACTTTTGTGCCTCCAGGATGGTCACTATTTCCAGCCTCTGGTAGAGATACATTATGATATAATGACATCCACTCACCTTATTTACATACCACTACATTTTAAAATATTTGATTTAACTTCAAGGCCCAATCTTATCAAAATATGTAGTCATGATGCTTACATGAAACTCAAAACGGAGGACACATCGCTCCGTGCATTCTGTTCATCGGGAATAAAGATGTATAGGAAATTCATTGTTCTATGATTTTTGCATGTAATTAAGCTGTCCAAACATTATTCTACATCTCTGACAACAAAGGAAATATGTTCACTTTACCCCTTGACCCTCCAAACATATGTGTAGATTCGTCATTTACAAATTTCCATGTACCAGAAGTTGAGATATTTACGAAAATGAGAATTTCCATAATGGCGAATCCTAATTAGCATATCAATGCATTTAAAATTATTTCCACTACTTTTACTCAAACAGAAAATAGTTATGTTTCCCTTAAACACCAACAGACATCATAAGTCACAGTTATGTATTATATCAGGCCCAGGTAATTAATTCTATTGATTAATCTGATTTTGCATGATTTTCGAACGATTCATTGTGCTTTGTATTTTATGCTAATTAGCCTACTTTAAAAAATTCAAACATTTTAATATTTTTTTTTGCCAACCTGGCTTGAATCTGGCAACACTTAAGCAATGTTTTTTTGACAAAAAACTGACGTGTGTGGTAATTACAAGGAAAGAAAATGGAAATTCTTGCATTTTTTTGAGACTTGTTGTCTCGAAGTCAAACTTAATTAATATGCAAATGAGCTAATGAGCTATTGAATATTAATATATATGATAATATAATATAATATAAGCCTGGTGTTGGCTTAGTGGTTAGGGCAGCGGCTTGGGATCCAAAAGGTCCTGAGTTCAAGCCCCGTTGGGCCACTGAATTAATACACACCAGGGGGTTGACTCAGCCTGTCATCCTTCCGAGGTCGGCGAAATGAGTACCAGTGTACTGGCCGCTGTATACCCCGGTTAAAATAGGTGTACCTTATCCCTGTGTTGTAAGAAGCGACCAGCGTTGCGTCAGGAAGGGCATCCGGCGTAAAACATGTGCCAAATCACTATGCGGATCATACGGATGATCCGCTGTGGCGACCCCTCACGGGAGCAGCCAAAACAAGAAGAAGAAGATATATATATATATATATATATATATATATATATATATATATATATATATACATATACTGTATGTGTGTGCAAAATTTTTTTATTTATTTTGTAATTCATTTTTTTTAACTGCACAAAAAGGTAAAACACTGGTGGAAAGAATAAAGAAAACACAAACACACACACACATACACACACACACACACACACACACACACACACACACACACACACACACACACACACACACACACACACACACACACACACACACACACATATGCATATATGTATTGATGTCTAGGCATGATCACCCTTCACTTAAGGCATGAAGACGTCGATGTACTTGAAAGAAAACTGTTTATTATATATCATATGTGCGTATGAAGAGCAAACACCAGGAACATATCTTTGACAAATGCTTATCTCACAATTGTCCTTTCTTCCAACCCAGGGCCAGTTGAGAGCAGCTGCCTTATATCCTTCAACAACCATGAATCAAGCAAGATAACGAGGAAGGAAAGCTACTCCCTCATGCTGCTCACAGCATTCTTTTGGCTTACTCAAGACTGACCCCATCTTTATCTCAACACACAGCATTTCAATGTTCCTTTGTGAACAGCAAGCAGGAATATACTTTGATTAGCTGTAAGAGAGTGAGTAAAGTTGGGTACAAACAAAGCTAAGAAGAAAAAGGTCCAAATCCCAACATATATATATATATATATATATATTTATATATATATATATATATATATATATATATATATATATTTATATATATATATATATATATATATATATATATATATATATTTATATATATATATATATATATATTTATATATATATATATATATATATATATATATATATATATATATATATATATATTTACATATATTTATATTTATATATATATATTTATATATATATATATATATATATATATATATATATATATATATATATATATATATATATATATATATATGATGGGTCAAAAGTTTTAGAACACCCCAATTTTTCCAGTTTTTACTAAAATTTAAGCAGTTTAATGCTTCAATGTACTTTGAAATTAAAGCACAGAACAAATAACAATTGCAGATAAAAAAGAAATCATGGAATCGTTTTGTTGAACAAAATTTAATCTAAATTTTTGACTCATCAAAGTAGCCACCTTTTGCAGATATAACAGCTGAACATACTCGTGGCATTCTTTCAACAATGGAAATCAAATATTGTTTGGAAAGTTCTTCCCAACACTGTTGCAGAAGTTCCCACAAATGTGTTGCACTTGTAGGTTGCTTTGCTTTCACACATCTGTCCAGTTCATCCCAAACCAGCTCGATGGGGTTTAAGTCTGGAGACTGTGCTGGCCATTCCATGATTTGAAGCCTACTGTCTTGTTCTTTTCTTCTAAAGTAGTTCTGACATCGCCTGAAGGTATGTTTTGAGTCGTTATCTTGCTGTAGGATGAACCCCTGACCAACTCGGCATAGACCAGAGGGTATTGCATGGCACTGCAAAATGCTGTGGTAGCCCTTTTGGTTCAGGGTGTCAGTCACTCTGTGCAAGTCGCCGACTCTGGATCCAGCAAAAGGGCCCCATATAATCATGCTTCCTCCTCCATGTTTGACAGTTGGTGTCACACACCAAGGAACCATCCTTTCACCGACTCGATGGCGTCCAAAAACCCTGCGTGGTGAAACGAAGATTTCAAATTTTGATTCATCCTTAAGACCTTCTTCCCGTTTTCAGTAGTCCACTGGTGGTGGGTGTTTCATGCCCCAGGAAAGCCTCTTTTTCTTATTTTGCCATCTTTGCAATGGCTTTCTTACTGCCACTCGATGTGTCAAACCTGCAGCTCGAAGTCTTCTCTTCACAGTTGAAACTGAGACTTCCTTACTTCAACCAGTGTTAAGCCGTGCTTGAAGCTGCTGTCTTGTGAGCCGCCTATCACCAAGCTGTTGACTCTCGAAATTTGTCTTCTGATTGTGTTGTGCCTTTGGGTCTGCCAGACCTCTTCCTGTCAGAATATCCTCCAGTTTCCAAGTGTCTTTTGATCGTGTAGGAAACTGTACTCACTGACACCTTGGCTTCTTTGCAATTTCTCCAAAGGAAAGACCTACACTTTAAAAAATTATAATGGTCTGTCTGTCTTCCTTTGTTAATTGTCTTTTTCTCACCATTATGATAGCAATATACTACTTCCTGCGGTGCAATATTGTCCAAATAATGTTTCATAGGATGTAGCAACACAGTCTGTTCCACCACTGCTTTTATACAGACAGAGGGTTTGCAACTAATCATCAAAAGTTGGGACACCTGTAGGAATTGTTTGCATCAACTTTCAAGGCTTAATTTACTTCAATTGTTGCAGAATATCTGCAGTTGCTAACCCATTACTTGTTCTCTGAAAAAGGCCTTTTTAACAACTCTGAAAGTTACATTATTTTTCAGTTTTTGGTAACCTAAACTTTTTTTTTAACCTCTGGCAGTTTACCGCTTAGCTTTGTACCATTTCAGGTTATTCACTGGACTTAAAATGCTTAAATTTTAGGAAAAAAACTGGAAAAGTGGGGGTGTTCGAAAACTTTTGACTGGTGGTGGATATATATATATATATATATATATATATATATATATATATATATATATATATATATATATATATATATATATATATATATGAATATATGTATACACACACATATAGACTCTACCGGTCAGAAGTTTTAGAACACCCCCATTTGTCGGTTTTGACTGAAATTTAAGCATTTTCAGTACAAGTCAACCAAAAGGGCTGCCACAGCATTTTTCAGCGCCATGCAATACCCTCTGGTCTTCACCTCGTTGGTCAGGAGTTCATCCTACAGCAAGATAATGACCCAAAACATACTTCCAGGCTATGTCAGAACTACAGTAGAAGAAAAGAACAAGACGGGAGGCTTCAAATCATGGAATGGCCAGCACAGTCTCCAGACTGTCGATGTCGATGGAAATGAATCATTCAGTCAGAGTACTCACCCTGCACAGCGAACAAAATTAATTAAAGACCACAGAGCGAGTCCTTCCGCTGCAGTCTGCACAACCCGTGCCTGTTGGTCCTCCTGAGTCCTCTATCCTGCGAACTCAAGCCTACAGGGAAATAGTCTCGAAGTTTAACAGACTGCTCAAGAGTACTGCTTCCGATGGTGGGAATTACAGTGGCGACTGCAACAACAACAACCCAGTTTCAATCCCAACACGTCATTTCTTGAAAGTCGAATGGGCGGGACGTTTGAGTGTTTTCGTCACCAATTCACAAGTTCGAGATGTGCAAACACCTTTAGCAAAGTAGAAAACTCCCAAAGCGCTTCACAACGAGGAGTTTAAACAAAAAGATAGCATCAGAAATTAATAATAATGGCATACCGTTGGGATGGGCAGAGAGAGAGAGAGAGAGAGAGAGAGAGAGAGAGAGAGAGAGAGAGAGAGAGAGAGAGAGAGAGAGAGAGAGAGAGAGAGAGAGAGGGGGGATGACAGACAAAGAGGGGTGGGAGGGAGAGATAGTAAGAGGAGAAGGTTGGAAGAGAGAGGAGAGGGAGAAATTCTGGCAGATGTGACGCAGTGTGACCACTCATTATTTTCATAAATGCCAAGGTGAGCCAATTAAAAAAAGCCAAGAATTCATAAGGTTTCAGAAAAGCGATGATAATAGAAAACCTATACACCAAGAAAACCAATTGAAAACCAAGACGCCAAGGTGAACAAAGAATAGCCAAGATGTTGTGAAAAAGCCAAGGAGTGGTCACACTGATGTGACATCCAGTTTAACGTCCATCCGAGAGATGACACACTTTTGATGAACCACCCTGCCTCTAAAACACCAGGATGACAGTTTATCGCTGGGTCGGAATTTGAACCCAGGCTAGACAGCTTAGAGCCAGGGTGCATACCTCTCGGCTATCCACTACGTTATCGTCATTACACTGCTGTACTTTGATCTGACACTTAAAAATTATATCTATTATATATTTGAGAAAGTTTGTGTATGTGTATGTCCATCTTCTCCTCCCAAACGGCTGCACCGAACCAGTTGCAAATTGGTCCACGTATGCAACTTTTCACGAGGAATCTGCTGCTGTGCATTACAGTTTGCAAGTGTGAGGCTTTCATGGCCAAAACTTGATTTAAATTAAAAAAAAAAAGTCGAAATTTACATTGAAAAAGATAGGCAATAAAAATGGATTGTTTTTCTCTCTCTCATAAACGATGACAGAGAGAGAGTTAACACAGTGTTATATTGTTGCGGGGGTGGACGTCGGCCGCGAGCATGACCGCGAGATGGAGCTCTAGCGTCGGCTCGACCGATCGCCCGGAATTCAGATCGTACTTCTTCGGAAAAGAACGGGTCCCTTTTTGGACCGTGAAGGGTCAATATTTCTACCACGTGGTACAGGGTTATTTGCCAAATCTTCAAAATACCGAGAGACCACGTGGCGATCTACCGAGTCTTCACATCCTCGATGGCTCCCGTACAGAACGTGCTGCTTAGCGTGCTCGTTCCGTGTGCGACCCGAGCGGTTTGATCGCCGAGTTCCGTCGGTCCAATTGTCCCGTTACAACAGCCAAGGTAGTGGCCTGCTCATTCCCCAGCACGCAACACGCTCAGTCAATGAAAGAATAGACGCGAACGAGCTGAAACATTGAACAAATGGGGGTTTATTTATAATGCAATAGGTGGGGAATGAGGAAAGCACTTAAGGGCAGAGCTAAACCGACTATTAAGAATTGCAATTTTAAACAGCATGAGCACTTATACAATTTACTACTTAAAAACGGGGCCCACGGGACACACACACGCACACACAAAGAATCGGACCAAATGGTCTTTAATTGGACCTCCAGCCCGGAGGACAGTCGGGCTGAAGATCAGGGTAGTCACGAGCGTCAGGGTAGTCAGGCTACCTGGTCACGAGCGCGCGGCTGGGTGTCCACTCCTTCCCGGAGCTCCGGTCACCGAAGGATGGACCAGCACAGCCGAACCCAGCTGAGGTGAGACGAGGTGATCGCCAAGTTCGCGATCATGCAGAGGAGGAGGAGGGCGACGACCAGGGCAGCGACCACTCACGACGACTGATCAACGACCACTGACGACAGGGACTACTGATGACCAGGGCTGACGACGACAAGGACTGTGGAAAATCTCTCTCCTTAGATGAGCCGTCTGTGCTCTTATTCCCTCGTCCCCCGTGGAGGAGGGGGGTGTCTCCGCCCTCCCCGCTTCTCCACACTGGATGGCTTTGTGCGCAGAATCCCTCATCGCCCTGTTACTGGCCAGTTTTGGTGCCCATGTTGCTCGCCGTCGCTCTCACTGGCCAAAACGGGCGGCAAGCCCTTCGATTGGCCAGGGGGTGTGGTGACATCACATGGACCGCCCCTCACACAGTCAGGGAAGTTCAATTGGCCGAGCGACGGTCACGTCACCCGATGCATCCCGGTTGGTCGAGATCCACCGCGATGCTCCTCCTTGAACTCCGCCCTCGTACGTGATCGAATGCATCGGGATAATGGCGTCGGTCAGAGTGAGGTGAAGGTGTTGCTGGCATTGATGGGGGTGTAGAAATGAACGAAAAGAAAACCTGACTATTAAAATAACTTCACAGCGCATGAACATTTATTTACCCATTAGACAAGGGACGGGAGCTATCTAAAAACACATACCGATATAATTAAGCTATAGGAACCTGGATGTCTGTGTGCTCATGGTTTCCAGATTCTCAACAATATATATATATATATATATATATATATATATATATATATATATATATATATGTATATATATATATATGTTGAGATCCAGGTGAGGTCCACAATGATTAAGATCAAGCTTTGTTCCCACCGATCTTGGTAGAGAAGGTTTTATTTCACATCAGACATATGCATATGGAGACAACAGGCTTTGAACACAATAGTCCACCCAGCCTAATCCTCTGGTGAGCTATCTTTCGGCACTGCCTTATATTCAGTTTACTGTGACCTCTGAATAACTGTGTGTCAAAGAGGATTTATTACCATTCATTAATTTATAGCATTCTCCTGTCAGTACTGCTGATAAGAGAGCACAGAAAGTGCAGAAACAACACCCTTGATTCCCTTAAAGAATTTTAAAAGGTAGCCTCCTACATGTTGTTGGGCCTTAGCAGTTCTGGGCAGTGATCCAACAGATTCCAGGTAGCCCAGCTGCCCGATCAGCAAGGCCATTTCAAACAGTCAACAAGACCAGCTGTGTTGTAACAGTGCCAGCCCTTTGGCTGGAAAAAAAAGTTCCTTGACAGTGCACAGATAAACATTGGGAAGATTTATCCTTTCCCCATTTCCAATTAACTCAAGAGATTTAACCAAACAATAGTAGACATGTTTGGTTGCTGTTAGAGTACATACAATTCCGGACATATATATATATATATATATATATATATATATATATATATATATATATATATATATATATATATATATTACATCTTTAAATCCACCAATGCCAACAAAACCCTCACTTCGCTCCTCCTTCCACTCTGCGGGCGAACAAGCGCTTCACCCGCCCAACTTTCACTTCACACCACGGAGCCATAACGCACGTGTTTCTGACTATGGCCGTGGGTGGAGCCCCCTCACCTCGGAGTTCTGACTCCGCCCCATCAAAAAAGAGTGTCTTCCCTGTCGACACTGGGGAAGGCAAAAGAGCCTCTCTCGGGGGAGGAGCACCGAGACGCCGACACGCCCATCCTCCAATCGCGGCTGGCCACCACGACACCTGAAAACGCCCCGTCCAATCCGAAGGCGAGTTACCCGAGAGCGGATCCCTCCACCCCACACGGGGGGGATAAGAAGGATCGTGAGCTGTATCTGGGGGGTTCCTTGGTTCTTTGGAGGTCGTTCCTTGCTTCTGGTCTGCTGGGCTCTCCTGGTCGTCGGTCATCCTTCGTGGCTGGCCGGGTCGTTCGTAGGATCCTGGCCGAGCTCGTTGGATTCTGGTTCGTGGGTTTGAGTCCCACCGTGGTGGGTTGTGTTGGAGCGCTCGAGCTGGGGATCCCTGTTCCCTTCCACGGACTCCGAGCTCCACAAGTGCGGGTCAGTAAAACCGCACGAGACGGCCAGGTACCCAACCAAACTCTAACCCCCAGCTTGCCTATCCTCCGCAGCTGGAGGGTCCGAATAAAGGCCAGTTGGCGCCATTTCTTTTTGGGTGTGTGCGTGTCTGTCTGTGGCCAGTCTTATAAGTAGAACTGCATAAGTGCCTTGCCTATTTTACATTGCATTTTAGTCGGTTTAACCCTGCTCTGTGTCTCCCTCCCTGATTATTATTTGTAAAATAAACCCTCTTGTTAAATGTACCAGCTCGTTTTCTGTGCTTTCTCTCATTGGCCGAGCATGGTTCGAGTTTGAGTTATAGTGAGGCCGATTGTGCCGTAAATTGTTATTTGGGCCGGCGCGGCTTTGGTAATTCCCGCTGGGTTATGCCGGATCCGAGTCGGTAACAGCGAGTCGGTTCGGACAAAGCCGGCTGAGGGTGTGGCTTCCCCGGTAGTTTAAATCGTGTGGTGACTTAGGTATTTTGGCTAAAGACGAATAACCCTACACGACGCGGTTGAAATATTGGCGTCCACGGTCCATGAAGCGACCCGTCGACTTCGGGGTTATCTGGGGTGACCACCTTCAATTCCGGGTGTTCGGTGGGAGACGGCCCAACTGCTCCATCTGGCGGTCGTTCTTCACTCTCGAACCTGGCACTACAACAATTGGTGTCAGAAGTGCAGATACGGACCCCTCCGCCTCCACAACAAAATTTATAGGACACCAACTACAACAATTGGTGTCAGGTGCGGGACAAGAACCCCTCCGCCTCCATAGAGAAATTCACAAGATTCGGTTTAAATTATTCTCAACACGAATCATGGCGGGCCAAGACGGGCTGGATTAGGTGGGTTCAGACCTACGCTTAGGGTAATCCATGGTCCAGGACGACACCTCAATGCAAGAAGAAGCACCTCCCCCCCCTCCCCCCCGCGATCGGACCTAGAGGTTGTAATGGGCATGGGAGGGGTGGCTATGACCCCCCCTCCCCTTCCGTCAAATCCCCCCGACCCCTGGCGGATCTGCGCCCGACTGAGGTGAATCAGCTTCGTCAGGGTCATTTGACATGTGCCGATTCCTGGAGATAATGCAAAACATGATGATAGACATGAAGAACGAAATTAAATTAGGTCTCATTCAGCATTGTACGTGCTGTGGTTGACGTTTACCCTGTTCAGATGCAATCGGACAACTTCCGTGTGTGTGTGTGTGTGTGTGTGTGTGTGTGTGTGTGTGTGTGTGTGTGTGTGTGTGTGTGTGTGTGTGTGTGTGTGTGTGTGTGCATGTGTGCATGCGTGCATGCGCGTGAGCACGTGTGTAAAATTTCGCCTATATTATTTTATCAGGATTCTGCTATAATCCTCGATGTCTTCATTCATGTATGCAGACTTGGGAGAACGACAGACCAATCTTTGTGTCCTTCATCCCGCACTGCTCCTTGACCTGGACGCCACAGGGCTGTCCCAGATGTGGTGCCTGCTTGAGCAGCTACAGGTTCGGCACATCACACCTCACGAAGTCGTTGAGCATCATGTCATTCCCGAATTCAGGAGTGGTGCCTGGAAGGTCAGCTTGCAGTTTCGCTACCCTTCCGGTTAATGATATAGCTGATTAAGACATGGAAAATGTTATCTCCTACATTTAAGATGTATGAGGCAATGACCATTATGACTATTTTGAAAACTGTAGAAGTGGAAATTTTTACGTGGTTAAATTTTCGCACTGAGCGACATGAAAACGTGTTCACTTGTTTTTAATTTGGCAGAGCAGTCACAAGACACATGACAATCTTCGCGATGCTAACCATGTGAAACCACAGCGAACGTTTACATTGGAAGAAAATACAGCCAGTCCTCTTTTAACGTTGTAATTACGTTCTTGAAAAGTGCATCTTTAACTGAAATGACTTGTCCCAATGCGAATCCTCAATATATTCAGTTGTAAAGTCCCCATAACAATTAGTGTAAATGGGGGGGGGGGGGTGGGGGTGGGGGTGGTCAGGTAAGAGGGAAAATATTTTATAGTCAGACAAAAGACATCATTTAAACATAGAGTACAAGTTTTAAATAATTTGAGACAAACAATTGAATATCATCATCTCCAGTTGCTTTTTTCTCATATCTTGTTGCTTCAGATCTTCATTGGTTCAGATCTTCCCCGTATGATTGCAAAGGTTGTGTGACGTCGGCTTCTTCCACCCCATCAAAACCCACTTTATTGGCCAAGCTGACGATAACTTTCTTTATTAAAATGAGGAAAAACATTCATTTGGTACTAAATTAGAGGTAAAATGACTTTATAACGGAATGGTGAACGACTTTAAACCAGGATATTCTTAATACATCAGACTTGATAACAAAACAATGTCAACTCGGACAATGTTAAACGAGGACTTGCTGTCGCTTGCATTGTAACCAGAACTAAACTGAAGAGAAACAGGGTTCAAACTAGAACGACAATCTTCGACGTTGCGACGTCGCCAGATTTGCCTCTGCCCACATTATTACATCATTATACATACTTGTACCAAGTTTGATTTAAATCCCTGAACCCAGATTTAAAATTGTGATGAATTTAAAATTCAATTAAAAAATATTAAATAATTCTGGCTGCCAAACAATGCGTCCGATCATGTTGAATTTTAAAACATATATTCCACATGTATACTAGATCATAATTGTGGCGTTTCATATCGATTGATGAAGCGGTTCAAGAGAAAGATTTTTTGTTAAGGTTTTCTTTCAAACCAATATGGCTTCCAGATCATGTGACCTATTAATTTTTCATGAATACCCAGGTATCCCCAAGGTTTGGGGAACATATAAGTGAAGTTTCCCCTCGATCTGTCAAGCCATTCTGGAGAAGAAGATTTTAAAATGGTTATTCTTCAAAAATATCTTAGCTCCCAAACCTTGTGATCTATGATGTCAAAGGTGGAGAACTTTTTGTTCCGAATGGATAGGGAATCATAACTGTAAAGTTTTGCTTCGATCTATTCAGCCATTACAGAGAAGATTTTTGAAGGTTTTATGTTTTAAAGAACATGGCTGTCGAACCACATGACGGATGACGTCATCAATTTTTTGCCAATTATAATTTAGCCCTAGATGACCCTCAAAATTTTTCATACTGATAGGATAAAGCCTTTCACATGTGCAATTATGACGTCATAACGAAGCCATTTATGACATCATCAAAAAAATCACACTTTTTTTCCCATGCGGAGTACTTCACTTGTCAAGTTTCAAGTTTTATTCCATGGAGCAGTTTTGAAGATACAGAGGTCCAAAGTTTTTCCTTTTTTCCAACATGGCTGCCACACCACGTGACCTATGACGTGATAATTATCACCAAAACATTCTGCATTAGTAGTCGCGTCCATGGTGAAAATTTTGTGAAATTTCTGTGCTGGGAAAAAAATAGCCAGGCCGCCCCGCTTCGACACAACCCTGCTTTGATTGGACAGCTGACCCACGACGTCCTCCATCAAATCAAATTTAGATCGGGTGGCCAATCACATCTTTGGAGTTTCACATTGATCGGATAAGGTTTTTTGTCCAACATGGCTGCAAGACCATGTGATTGATGATGTTGAAATTTTCAATATATACTCCCTATGCCGAGTGGATCATATTAAAAAAACATTATTTCTCTGAAACCACTCAGCCTTTCGATGTGAGGCTTGGTGGTGGTGATCCACTTTTAAGGAAAGAATTAAACAGTTATTTTTCTGAAACCATTTAACCTGTCAATACTATACTTTGCAGTTATGATTCACTGCGCTTGCTGCATAAATTTGACTTTAAAATGATGTCATCCATCACGTGATCTGACGAATGAAAAAATTATATTTCCGAAACTGCTATAGTGATCGATGCAAAACTTTGCAGTTGTGATCCACTGCCCTTGTTCCATGTAACGCAACATGTTTCATGTTGATCTGTTAAGCAGTATTGGCGAAAAAGTTTTAAAATTTTGGGTTGTCAAACTAACACGGATGCCAAACCAAGTGACCTATGGTATTGAAAATTTGGACTCCACCCATGATTTGGTAGAGGATCACGTGTGTGAAGCTTTCCTTTTTATCGGATAAAGGTCGTTTTTCTATCCTCTATGGCTGACGCACCACGTGACCTATGATGTCATTTCCACACTGTATGCAGCTGTATTGTTTGATATTTGGAAAATTTCGCTTTGATTGGATAAGCGGTTCCAGTGAAAACATCATTTAATATTTTTCTTCAATCAAATATGGCCACCGAACCACGTGACATCAATTATTCTTTCTCATCTTAGTATCCCCAAGGCATGGTGAATTGGTGTGTTGTTTCCCCTCAATGTGTCCAGCCGTTCTGGAGGAGATTTTTGAAGGTTTTAAGGTTAATCCAAGATGGCTGCCAGACCATGTGACCTATGTGATCATTTATGTGCAGTTTCACTTTGATCTTTAAAGCAGTTCTGGACAACAAGATATTTTTTTTCCTTTTTTTATTTAAAAAAACAAAAAACAACATGGCTTCCCAACCACATGACCGATGACATCATAAATAAATTTTTCTGTCAACCAATCTATCCCTAGATGAACCTCACAAATTTTCATACTGGTCGAATGCATCGTTGTACATGTCAAATTTTGACTGGGATACCACTTTAACGATGACGTCACAGTCAAATCACTCTTATTCCCCATGCAGAGTAGTTGTCAGGTGCCAAGTTTCAATTTTTTTCTATGTTGCGGATTAGGCGATACAGAAGTCCAAAGTTTTTTTTCCTGTTTTTCGAACATGGCTGCCACCTTACGTTAACTATAACATCATAATTATTGAAAAAATTCTGCATGAGTAGTCGCATCTATGGTGAAAATTGTGTCAATCGGGTAAGCGTTTGCAGAGAAAACAGAAAATTCACGTGGAAATCCGTTCGGACGGACGGACAACCTGAAAACATAATGCCACCGGCGACTTCATCAGTGGAGGCATAAACATACTTAATTATAAACTGAGGTTTACAAACCTAGTAAAAATAATATGGAACCAATGAAGCACTGTACAATAGCAATTAAATACGGAATGCAAAATACGACAGGAAAGTGCAGTGAAGCACGAGTTGTGTTTCAAAGAGTTAATTGAATGAAGAGATAAGCAAATTCATGGTGTCCTGGAGCATTGGAATTTTTCTTCATTCCAATCTGTGGCCTCAACATCGCTGTCTCCACAATCTTGTGTGAGACTTTCTTCCATACGAGCTTTCAATATTTCCTCGTTAGCGGCATGGACAGACGGTGCATCAAGCCCTGCTTTTTAACCAAGCTTGCAGGTTTCGTTAAGCATTGAAGCATGTCCACTTTTGAAATTGGCTTCAAATATTGAAGCATTTTACATGGAATTATGGATGTTGAAGTACAGAACTGTAGTGGTGAACCATGTAGACCTCCGCCATGCATTGTGATCAAGCACGTTGCTCGCAACTCACTTCGGCATGACTGGTAACCGTTTGCTTATGGCACATGCATTTTTTTTCCTGCGATCTGGTACTATAGTTTCTCTAAAAAAGGCAAATATATTCACGTGTTGTTAAATTCTCGCTTCTCTATTGTAGCACAAAGTGTGCAAAAATGTATGTAGTGTGAAAATTTCCACTTCTACTGTACTAGTTAATTTTGTTAATGAGGTGTCTTTCCTAACATATACAATATAATGTGTTATTATGGACTAGCATATACCCGTGCTCTGCACGGAGTTGAATGGGTGGCAAAAGGTGGATGAGGCATAATAGTTGATGTTATGCGAAGCTAGGGAGGGTGTCATTAGGGATGGGATGCACTATGGTTACCTGTCATTAGGGATGGGATGCACTATGGTTACCTGTCCTTAGTTTTCTAAAGAACCTCCCTGTGGATGACATTTTGGGTGAGTGTCTTGTTGCTGAATAGTCATTGTGAGGAATTATTGTCCACTTTGATAGATATATAGGAGAAAACTCTTGCACGTGAAAATGAAACATATAGTTGGCCATGGGAGAACACGGGGGCTGGGAGCAACATTCCGAGTTTGTCAAATTTTTGGCCCTGGGATTTGTTTATCGTCATCAAGTATGCGAGTCTGACTGGAAATTGCATCCTCTGCAGTGTGACTGGAAGGTTGGCGTCTGATGGGGCAAGTTTAACATGATATAGGCCGAGCCTGAGACTAAACAGCAGCAGTGGAGGGTGACCGAGAATCAGGATGCAAATTTCAATGAACGGCCCTTTTTGGCGCCAATCCGATGATCGAACACCGCTGGACGCTTTAATTTGAAGATCACACACGCAAGACACAACACAGGTAACAATGGCGGTTGAGAAACGTCAAAATACGCGCAGACATTAACAGAAATAATATTTTTTTTAAATAAATCTTTCCTTTAAATACAAAGTTTCTTGTGACATTTTTTGTGTCAAATTCACCTTCTGAGGTAGTCAGCATGTGCAGAAGAGGGTTTTACATTGCAGACGCTGTTTTCTAGGAGTGGCATTACGCCTCTCGGCGGTGACAGTCTGTCAACGACAGACGTAATGACGTCAGCGAATGACCGATGATGCCATGACGTCCTTACGCCTCTCAGCGGTGACATCACACGTCGCCATGTAAACGAATGTAAAACGAAAAGTGTTTATTCTGCTTCAGAGTTGAAAATTGACTATTGCCACTATGTGCGATGCGCTCTTACAGGTACGAAGTTTCTTTCAGTCCAGGTCACAGTACCGAGAAAAACGTGACGCGACCGCAAGGAGGAGCACAAAATTGGTCCTTCAGTATTAATATATAGTTATTACTACATTGGATTATGAAATTTCAA
Source organism: Eptatretus burgeri (assembly GCF_056783735.1). Taxonomy (NCBI): domain Eukaryota; kingdom Metazoa; phylum Chordata; class Myxini; order Myxiniformes; family Myxinidae; genus Eptatretus; species Eptatretus burgeri. Next base: position 41,081,865 of record NC_140976.1, read on the forward strand.
TCTATTTTTGGTTGTCCGACCTTTTTTCTTTGCTTTTGCGTTGCAATTTTGTTTCCCTCATGTGACCTTTAATTGAGCTTGACATTTAACGTGGGTGGAAGCATATCCATCGACACATTTGCATAAAATTCCACTTTCTAATTTTCTTCAAAAACATTTTGTTGCTTCTCTTTGATTTCTGTGCCTGTAGGAAAAACCAAAGGCTCTTGTCCAAATCTACCTGAGGTACCTCGAGTCACAGTGGGAAAGCGACGAGTCTGTCTGTGACATGGAAACGCTGCGTGGCATCCTGCCTGTCATGACAAACTGTGGTTTTCGCTGCCCGGCAACTGAGAGTACCTACTTCACTCCAAAATACCTCAATCAGGTGGAACTTGCTTGTGATCTACCAGGTTTGTTACAGATATATTGCAACATGATTTTGTTTAAACTCATGCGTTGTTTGGCCTTCTTATTCAGAATTGCTCTGGAAAGTTAAGGAATTCTTTGGAGAATCACCACACATTATCCAAGCTTTTCATTTCTTCTTCTTCTTTCGGCTGCTCCCGTTAGGGGTCGCCACAGCAGATCATCCGTATGATCCGCATAGTGATTTGGCACATGTTTTCCGCCGGATGCCCTTCCTGACGCAACCCTGGTCGCCTCTTACGACACAGGGATATGGTACACCTATTTTAACCGGGGTATACACCGGCCCAGTGCACTGGTACTCATTTCGCCGACCTCGGAAGGATGACAGGCTGAGTCAAACCTTTCAAGCTTTTCAATTATACTTTACTTTTTTTTTGTTTTTTTCTGTTTGACTTTTTATCTTCTTTTTTTTTGTATACATTGTCGAGGCGCATATGAGAGCTAACACACAACGCACAACAAGGGGGGCAATGAGACAAGAGGGGCGTGGAAAGGACAAAACAGTGAGGAACAGAAACATTCGGAGATTTTTGAAAGGGAGAGGGATGGGGTGGGGAACACGGGGTATACAAGATGGACATTACGGGGACTTTCAGGAACTTACACGACAGGGGACTCTCAGGACAAATTATTTTTTTATTATCAAGATCGATGTTAAAAATCAATTTTCTGCTGTTTGTGGGACATTTAGTCAATTGAAGTATTTCCTTTTTACTGTAAAATGTTATGAAATAGTTTGTGCATGACAAGATGCAGAGTTCCACATACTGGATGCTTCTTTTCTATTTTTGAATGTTTTGGAGGATGGAGATTATATTTCATAAGGTTGCCTATATACATACATACACACACACATACACACACACACACACACACACATACATATATATATATATATATATATATATATATATATATATATATATATATATATATATATATATATATATATGTGACATTCTGTACAAGGGGCAAGGCTCGTGGAAAAACTAGAACTCTGAACGGATCAGGACGCTAAAGAACATAAGAGACAGTTGAGCGAGTGGGGGGACACCAACAGCAGGGTTTATGGACAAAATAGAGGGAGACTGACAAATTATGAGTCTGGGGAGAACAGATGGTGTGGACAATATGGATACAGAAGCAAACTCTCAGGAAGGAAAGCCTGGAATTTTGGAAGGAGGTGGGCTGGGGGGGGTGTTGGGGGAGAGGGAAGGTGGGATTGTCCAAGTTAAATCGGCAAGTTGCTTTGTTCAATTATGGGAACCAGTCTCTCGAAAATGCATTTAACGTCATGTGTATTTTCAGGTGCGGACTGGGCCTTGGTAGATGATGGATACGCCAAGAATCAGAAGGAGGGGAAGAATTGGCGAAGATTTTTGGAAATACTTGGGGTCCGGGATCTCCCAATTGTACACAAAATGCGCCTGAATTACACAAAGAGTGACTTGGTAAGAGAGTCCCCTTTTCCTAAATATCCTCGGAAATTTGAAATCCAAATTTTCCATCCTACCTTAGCAGTGGATCGCTCCGTGCAAGATGTGAAATATTTAGCAACGATGTTAGGGCAGTCACTCTGAAGCACAATGTAGCATGAAGATAAACAATAACTTCAGTGGAACTCCATTGCAGTTTTTATTATGAGTAGCATGATCAATTATCAACACTCTGTCGTCGTCATTATAAGTCACACTAGTACTTTATATGCTGGTCATGAGGTTATATTGTACGATTAAGAGCTCAATTCAATTTCGTACTGCAAAATTCCACTACGACAAATCAAGTACTACAATTATAGTGACCAGTCACTTCGTAATAACCAATCCACACTTTACGACAAGCAACACAATGATGATTAAAAAATAATTCCACCAAGCTTGGGAAAACACCCCACAGTCTTCTTTTTTTCTTTTTGTTACATCACAAGTTAAATCTCAAAGCACTTTACAAAGAGAAAAAGTAAAGAAAATATAATTAATTAAAAGTGACTGTGCAAAGCTCTGGGATTTTAAGAGATTAGAAAATCATAACAGATGAGGTTGTGCAGATTTTAAAAGGTAACGAGTTCCACAGTTCACTAACTGGCAGGATATTCCCTCTGATGGATCGTGGTTTTCTTGCACGGTTGTGAGGTACGATTCGGTCAGAGATGTAGGAAGGGACCCATTTGTGTTTAATTTTAAAGGATATCAGCAAACCTATCCGTTAGATCACTGGGAGCCAGTGAATTGCTTTGAGAGTCCACACTCTGAACTTGGAAGCCATAGTCTGAATGAATTGTTGGAGCTTGAGAGAAGAAGCAGGCAGGCCTGCATGCTAACAGTGAGTTGCTGTAATTCACATGCGCTTTTGAGCGAGTACACCAGAGTTTGGTGTGCTTTAATGCTCTTGTTCAAATGCGGGCGGTCTTCATTTCTATCTTCAGTTGTGTACACTTTTTCAGATTGATTATTGGTTGTGTTGTGTTGTTGTTTTGTTTTTTTCTACAGGAAGGAACTCCTTGGTCAGCCATTTCCAAGACTTTTCCAGATACTGCTGATGGATCATATGTTGTTGAGGATCATGTGTGCTGTGAGGTGTTTTCCCTGATCACCAATGATGAGCTAAGTATGGATCAGAAGTGGAAGCAGCGAACAAACCTCTTGCTCCACTTGAACAACAACTGGGATAAAGGGTAAGGTCATCGGTCATTTTGTGACATCATACACAATGAGAAGGAAACTATGTGTTGAGGTGTTAACACTGTATATTGATTGATGGTGATAAGTGAAGTATTCCTGCCAACTCATGTTGAGAAGCCTGTTATGAGCTTTTCTTATTCACAGTGTTGTTGCTGATCTTTCTTACCAATGGCTTTATATTTCCTCTTTGTCGGTTTCAGAATGAGGTACTCGCAATACAAGGCTGCACAGGTATTGGACACGTATGGACAGAAACTGAGAGGTCCAATCTTCCTTTTTTCTGCACCTGGCATCCATGCATTGGGTTCCTGCTAAGACACCAGACATGGATCGACCAGGGTACTTGACCAAGGGTTTCTGCGCTGCTCAAGATCTCTACATGGACTTGCAGGAGCTGAGCGAGCTTCTTGATTGCCACGTGCCCTACGTGGCAATAGCACTTCCTGCAAGCGATCTGCATCATGCTCTCGGTGGGATATTGTTAACCATGAGTGTTTATCGGTATCGTTTTATTCAAATATTATAAATGGGTCATGTCTTTCACACACAACTGCTGTTCAAGTTGTTAGCTGAGGAATCACTGTATTTTGTTTTGTTTCTTATTTATTTATTGCTATATTTTCCCACTGTCTCTGTCATCTCTCTTTGCTAATCTTTGGTATATCTTTCAGCAAAACTATCCACTTTGTTCGGCCTTTAGATTAAACAAGCCCTTGATGAATCACATGGCATACTTTTGATATTACTCAGTGTTTTCAGCATGAATGATGTATATTTTTCAACTCCTTATTCACAGAACTAGTTTTGCTTATTCAAAGTAAAAGCTTTTGCAAAGTTGTGATGCTGTGATAGCAATGGCAAACCAACCAGTATAGCCCTCGCCAATAAGCTGCTTCAGCAGCACCAATGCTCTGTAAAGATGATGGTATGGTACATCAAATAAACATATGTACATGTAACATAAATCTGACAGTGGGTTGAAAAAAACTTTTTTTTTAATCCATGATGGAAGAAACTTTGCCATGTAAATGCTGTCCTTGGGTTTCATAATTTTGCTTGTTCCAGGCATGGTTACCACCGAAGAATGGAAGGCTTAGCTTAAACATAACATTCTTTCTGAATAATTGTGGAAAGGGTTATTATTGTGGAAAGAAATGCGACCATTTCTTTGTCTATTTTTTGGGGATATGGAGTGAAGGCTCGTGGAAGAGCAGCAACACAGAAAGGATCGGGACACAACATAACAAAAGGAACAGGAGAAAGAGAAGGGTGAAATACCAACAGCAGGGCCTTGGGAGGAAATAAACGGAGATGGACAAGGGATGTGTGGGTAAGATTGAGGGTTGAGGGAGAATGTAAGGGGTGGTTAAGATGGATCCAGAAAAAAAATTGAGGGGGCGTTGGTTAACGGGTGTAGAAAAGATCATGGTTTTGGCCGGGGGATGATGAGTACCACCAGCCCCAAGGGAAGAACAGTACCCTACCAAGCTGTGGATAAATCCTTGTAGGTGGATAGGAGTTCAGATGTCTGTCAAGGAAGAATCTGGGGGGTTGCTGAGTTGGGACAAAGCTGGAAGGGTGCAGGGTTGTGGCAAAGCTGGAGGGTGTGGAGCTGTTGTGAGGCTATGCGGTGCTGGGCTGGGGCGAAGCTGAACAAGGGGAAAGCTGATGGGAATGAGGTTACTGCATGGAGGGGTTTGACACTGAATGGACGTGATGGGGAATTTATTGTCGTGTGTAGACAACTTCCACAAAATGGACGTCTCAGGTGACACACTTCGTGGGTGGGGTGGTAAAAATGTTTTTGGTAGAAGGCATGGATGAAAATGGGGATGTAATGTAGGTGTAATCGGAGGCTGGATGAATCCAAGCATTCAGGAGTGAAGAGGTTTTGGGAAATGAGTTTTGTGCAAAACAAAAGGAAGAGGTTTTGATGATTATGAATAATGAATGTGTTGTTCCTGATGTAGTAATAAGAAGAGTAAGGCATTTTACACTTTTTGAAGTGTTTTTTAAGTGTTGTTAAAATCTTTTAAAGGAAGAAACGTTTTATTAATTGACGATTTGGTTTGAGGGTATTGTAAAAGAGAGGGGTTAGGGAATGAAGGAGTTACTGCGCACAGCAGGTTGAGTTCGGTTTTTTTTCTGATGATGATGATGGTTTTTTTGCTCTTTTTTATTTTTAGTTTTTTGTTGGAATGAGGAGGGAAAGGGATTAAGCTGAAGGATCTGAAGTCACAATACCTGGGATAAAAGGAGAACAGATGAAGCACGTGTGATCAAAAATGGAGGCAGAAATGATATCCCGACTCGCACGGCCCTTCACGAGTAGGTCGGACTTTACCAGGGATGCAACCTCGATTATTCAACACTCAATATTTAAGATGGATAAAAAAAAAACGTTTGGTCCATAATAAGATACGTTTTGGCACAGAAAATTAGATGAAAACACGATCAGCAAAGCAGGAATTAAAATAAAAGATAAAATGTATCTGTTCCAGGAAACTTGGCTTTGATGAACTGCAAAGAGGATCTGATGTCCACGTGCAGCAAATCCCGAACCGGAAGTCTTATACAATGCTATGTTGATACCAAACAGCTTCTTAAATGTGGAGAGTAACCTTTTCTTCAACATAGTATGTCCAGAAATAGACGACAACATTGGCACACAATGGCCTGTTGTTTTCAACATATCTTCAGTGGACAGGGTGGTTGGCTAACTCAAGGTGTGAAAAATGGTGATTGCATTGTTTTTATTTATTTGACATGTTTTTGCATTGTTTCTTGTCAACCTTACCCAGGCATCCGGACTACCATTTCATTGGATGAGGTGCTTAAGCTCTTTCAGTCATGGTGCTTGGGAAAAGGTGAGGAAGGAGGAAAAGTTGCTGGGCAGAAAGGTGCTGCATTCAAAACTAAATATGGGCACATTCACAAGGTGTATGATTACCTGTGCAAAAACTGTAGTCAGCAACAGCTCAAGGACCTTTTCAACTACAACCCTGCTATATTTCTTCCAGATTCATCCATCAGGTACAAACACTACACAGAGTACAACACTGATCTATATTTGTTTATTTTCAGGTTACCTTTCACATCATCGTGAAGCATCATTTTAAAACGTAAGTAATCTTTTTGCGTTTTCTTTGCAGGAAGTACGACAGAGACGAACATGAACTTTTGTCAGGACATTTCTACAATCTAAAGGATGTGTGCTGGAGTGACCCGACTAACATGTTCCACCATTATAACATGTTGATAGTGGAGGGGTCATCTTTGCAGAAGTTAAACACCATTTCATCATTCTATAGTGTGTGGCCAGAGATTTCCTTTTATTTGAAACAGGTAGCACTTTTTTCTTACAACTTCATAAACATTGTTCATACATTTATTGTTTCATTAAAATGCTGTCATTGGTTGAGCTTCCAAACATCTCTATGGGTTTCTGCCATTAAAATAATGGAAATTACTGATAAAATGTGTGAAATGCCCGGATAAACATCAGCAAATTTTATTTTAATTGCACGCCTCAAAATCCTCAGTTCCCCAGGTTTAAAAATATGATGATTTGCTATTAACCTCATCTATCTATTAAAGTATCTGGATTTCTCCATCCTCCTGTCCATCCCTTTGTCTGTCACGTTCTTTTCACTGGAACATCATTACGGATAGCGATAGGCTCAGCCTCTATGGACGTGCACGTCATCTTGGCATCCGGCACTCAACCTGTCCCATTGATTCGCTGATGGCAGTTGAACACCATAACCTGTATATCTGACTCTATCTGACTGTTGGACATCCGTAGGCGACAGGCTGAATGCCAGCCGTGAGGCGTCAGAATGGTGGATTTTGTAAGACAGCGATACGTCTCACGCGAGGCTAGATCTTTATGGCGGTGTATTAATCATAACTTGATGAGAAGCTGTGTATTATTTCAGAAACCACTTTTCATAACTGCAAACAAGCCATAACTAAACTAGCGTACGTTTCTTCACAGTATCGTTATCATAATAATAATAATGTAACGTTAATGATAATTGTCAGGTGTGTATGTCAGGTGGTGGCCCCATTTTATCCATATTTGAACATTTGACTCATTTTAACCTTTGGCAATTGCATTAATCAGGTGTCTGGATTTAAAACATTGTCCTGGCTGCTTCAAATTGTGTTTCCAAGCCTTTTGCCTTCGCTTTACAGTTTGCTTTAACATGTGTTCAAATGTTTCACAAGCAAGCCAGCCGATGTCCTTGCCAGAGCAGTTTTGCAGGCTTGTTTGTGAATTCCAGTGCGGAGTGACAACAAAGGCTGGAGAACTACAAAGGGTTTGCTTCTGTCTATGAATATGTGCCTGCACTCTCTCGCTGTCCGAACCGTGAGAAAGATGCTGTTTATTGCTAATTCTCCCGAGGGCCGTAGGGAGGGGGGAAAAGCCCACTTGCCCAGTTGTTTCTTTCTTTGCTTGCTTTCTCCACCTAGGAATAGGTTTTATATAAATATATATATATATATATATATATATATATATATATATATATATATACATTTTGGAATATGATTTGTCAGTGTGATTCTGAGGCTTGACCACTGTTGGTTCGAGTCCTGCACCACATTCCGCATGCGTTGTGTCCCAAATAAACCGCATATTCGAGTATCCTCAGTTTACTCACCTCAATTCATGGCCGGGATTGAAGGGTCTTCACAATAATGATAATCAATTCACAGTGTTTGTTTTCGTGAGATGTATAAACAATGTGTATTTTTTGTTCTGATTGTCACTTTTGTTCACCATCCCAAAGCATAAATGAGAACAAACTTGATGCATTTTTGCAACTTGAAAAAGAAACCAAAACAAACAAAAAAAACGACTCGATGTCTGATCCCTTGGAAAACAAATTAATCAAATTGTTTTTTTTGGTGAATAAGTGTGCGTATTACTAAAATTACCACTGGGTTGCTCGCAGTAAACAAAATGTTTCTGGCATATTAAAAAAATTGCAAATCTTGACTGTCATTAAACTGTATCACTGTACAGTAACATGTACAAGGTATGTTATTCAACTACCATGGGCAAAGTGATGGGTTCAGTGCTAGTACTTCTGAAAGAGGTGTTTACTGAGCCAAAGGATGAAGCAATCCTCTGGGGATGACTGACTTGCATTTTTGAAAACTGTCAATCCCTTCAGACCAGCAAAACATCCTTCAGGACAGCAACTTTAGAAAGCTACAAATGATTAATTGGATGAGAGAGGCATTGGCCTGCAACCATTTTCTTGTTGGGCAAAGTCTTGATTGTGCAAGACGATTGTGTGGGCAATATTAACTCGGATGTCTCTCCTATTTTATAATGTGACGGTTTTTGGCTTATGGAGGAGTTAAACGACAAAGGGTATGGGTTTACAAGATACTAAAGGGTATGGGTTTACAAATTATTAAAGGGTATGGGTTTACAAATCTACTGAAGGTTAAGTGTTTGCTAACTACTAAACCCCCAATGCCTCTCATTCTTTAGCCATGTACTTCACCTCTTGGGATCATGAACGACTCAAATGAGGACTGTGTTTGTACTATGTGATTGGTGTGTTTTATTGCAATACTTTCATAAAATTATTTTATTTTGGACTGTCACAGATATTGGACGTGCCTGCAATGCCGAGCATGAAGAATTATGTGGACCTGCTGTGCTTGATTACTGAAAACAGCAAGCTGCCTAATATGGACGTCCTTGACGATGTTTTCCACATCTATGTCATTCTCGGTAAATTTTACTCTCCCAATATTTCTTCCAGATAATGCGGAGGCTTCAAAGTCCGTTTCTTTTTTTAATAACTTATTGCATAAAACAAACAAACGTTGCAGCACAGGTGCATTACGCCGTTTGTCAGAGTTTTGTCGATTACCACGCGTGATTCCCTTATCGCTAGATGCTCGAGTTATGGTGCATATCATATACAACATGCAATGTATTCACAAGGGAATCCAAGCCAGCTCTCTTATCTGCATTGTCGATGTTAAAGATCTCACGATCTCTTTGGAACAACTTGTAAACTGGCCAAATTATGGCTTTATATAAGAGTTGACCAGATGATTGACCACTTTGCTTCATTTTGACCCCTCACAAGATATTGAAGACAGATATAAAGTAATTTGCCCCTTAAAGTCCATGCCATATTCTTCTTCTTTCATATGCAGCTCAAGGCTGCAGGGTAGCATTATTGTCTGAGGGTGCGACTGTGCCATTGATGCGATGCCCTCTGTAGGTTAGGACAGGACTTTGCCATCTAATCTCGTCAGTGCCGGCCAGAGCTCATCTACTCTTCACTAAGGATACTGTGGGATCTTTAGCGTCAACCAACAACTACTGGAAGACGGGACACACATTTAACGTCCATCTGAGGGATGACACACACATGCTTGTGAAACCCAGGATGACAGTTTATAGCTGGGTCTGAATTCAAACCCAGGCTCAACAGCTTTGAGGCAAGTGTGCATCCCTCTTGGCCATCCTGCCAGCCTGTCTTGTCATATTTCAATCCTTGTGCTCGCCCCTTCTGCACGTTGTGCTAATTTTACAACTCGTCCCATCCAAGGACAAGGTACCAACTTGACCATGGATGGAATCAGTGGAATGTTGATGCCATCCATTGTTCTACCTGTCTGCTGACGCAGGTTGACATTAGCCTTCATGAGCAAAACTAGTTTTTCATTCTACTGGCTTGATACCTCCCAGGATGAGTTGATGTCAGAGAAAGTGGAGATGGAAGACCAGTCTAGAAGTTTGATGGCTGCTTGAAGTCCTTGCCAATCAGCCTGAGTGAAATGCCAGACTCGACGGCGCTGAATGGGGTTCTTTAATAACAGCTATAGAGATGTCTACTTTGACAAGCATGTGGTCAGATGAATCGATTGGCGCAGTGGTAGAACAGCAGATATTTTCAGGGAAATTGGTCAAAATCAGATCCAGAAGATATGGAGTAACGTTGGTTGAGATCCGAGTTGGGAAGTTGACAGATTGAGTCAGTCCCAATGAGTCACAGAAGTCTTTTGCTGAAGAGCCATGGCAGGTAAGGGAGGTACCCACACCCAGCCAACTGTCATGATGACAATTGAAGTCACCACAAATGAGGAAGAGAGAGAGTTGGGATTAGAGGAGAGAAGTTGGTCTATGTTTTCGGTGAGCGAGGTGTTAATGGAGTTATCACTGTTTGGTGGACGGTACAACACACACACATGAACATGAGGTGGGAGTGGAGGGGAAGCCATAGCCAGCGGTATTCCTGGGGGTGTTGGGGAGTAAGGGCAGTGCATGGTGAGTGTGGAATGGAGTTCTTGTTGAAGAGAGCAACTCCACCACCAGGACAAGGCTCAGGTCTGTCATACGGGAGGAGGGAGTAACCAGGGAGAGATACATGGGGGTCAGAGACGATTTGAAGGAGGAGGAAAGTTTCGGTTCGGCAGATTATGTCTGATTTTGTCAGTGGCAACCTGTATGGAAAGATCTGTCAGGTTTGAGCGAACACCCTGGAGGTTTGAGGTCCACACTGTTAAGGAAGAGGGAGAAGAAGAGGCATTGGCTGCAGGGGAGGGGGAGGGTAGGAGGGGGGCAGGTAAGGTGAGTTGTTGAAAGAGTGTGGGGGATTGCAGAAGAGCTAGGGGAGAGGGGAGAATGAGAAAAGGCTTGGTGGTGATGGGATGAAGCACAGTGAGCAGTAATAAGAGAGGGGGCAGTGGGAAGTTGAAGATTGGAGTAGGTGGAGGCATGAGATGGAGGAGAGAGAGCAGGGGAAGGAGGCAGCTTTGTGGATGTGAAGGGGGTGGGGCAGCTTTGAGAAGGGGGAGTGAGGGGGCAGATTGGAGAGTGGAGGGAGAAGGGTGAAGGAGTTTTTGAGAAAGGTGAGAGGAAAGCTTGGAGAGAGAGATGTTAGAACACCGCACAGTTTGGGACATCAGAGGAAGAGTTGATACTAAATCAGAAGACAGTGAAGAGACGCCAAGAGCAGAGTTAGGATGAGGAGCAAGATGGGAGGGGTAAGGATGGGTTATAACAGGTGAGGTTCGGAGGAGGTAGATTTAAGTCGAAGGGGTGAATTTGCAATGAAGTTGGAAAAAGAGACAATTGATAGAACACGAACATGCATTGCAAACTGGGATTTAATTTTTTTTAGCCGCGTTGCGTTGCGAAAGCTGGCTCGAACAGAGCTCCGCGTACTTCTTCTACTTATTGTTCTTATTGTTGTTGTTCTTCTTCTTCTTCTGGTAAAGTGAAAACTTTTAGGACGTGGCTCTTGGACACATTTGTCCTTGTTTAAGTCAGACATGTGATTAAATACATTATGTGAGGGATGATATAAAGGAGAATTAAGAGAATGGAGAAAAGAAACGTAACAGTGGGACTTTTTAGACACGGGATGAAGCAAAGGTCGAATTGAGGACAATCTTTAGAAGAAGAAGAAGAAGAAGAAGAAGAAGAAGAAGAAGAAGAAGAAGAAGAAGAAGAAGAAGAAGAAGAAGAAGAAGAAGAAGAAGAAGAAGAAGAAGAAGAAGAAGAAGAAGAAGAAGAAGAAGAAGAAGAAGAAGAAGAAGAATCATGGATTGTGATACAATACAGAGAAGCAAACATGTAAAAGAGGAAGTTGAAACATTTTAAGAGACCGTTTTTATTTTGATTATGATTAGGTGAGATAGGTAAAGGAAAGTTAAAGAAAAAAAAAAACCATGAAGGTGCATGGTGAATGTGGATTGGCTAAAGTAGAAGGAAGATGGGAGGTCGGTGAATGTAACAGGAAGAAGAAGAGGGGATAGAGAAATCACATGGTTATGCGAGGTGGAAGGTGAAAAGTGAAAACATTAAAAAAAATAAAATACAATAAAAATTTAGATTAGGTAAGATTAGGTAAAGGAAAGGTTGAAGAAAAAAAAATTGTGAAAGTGTCTGGTGAATGTGGGTCAGCAAATGTATGAGGAAGATGGTGGATCGGCGGGAGGAAGAAGCGTTGGTACAGGAAGTCACGTGGTTTCGTGGGGTTTCAGGTGAGGCGGGAAAAGGGATTTTGTTTGTTGTATTTTTTATATTTTAAGACTTGAGACAGAGGGTATAGTTGGGAGGGATAGCAGGAGGGTTGAGGAAAAAGTGGAGAAAAATAATCTGATGGTAATAAGGAGAAAATACAAATAAACATGATCACGTACATAGAAGGGAAGACGGGTAGGCCTCAGTGAAGCCCGATATGACAAACTGACGAATACACACCAAATTAATTAGCACAAGTTTTGAAACAAAACCAAACTAGGAACACTCAGTAAACATGGAGGCAACAAAATAAAGTCAAAACACGACAAACAACGACCAGAAACTTATGTCTGAGAAAGTCGGCACAGGCCACTGGAGAGAACCAACCGTTGCCTCATAAACTGGAACCGGAAGCCATTGCTTTCTTATTGCTGGATTAACCTTGTCACAGGAGGTTGCAGGAGTACTGTGCATGAATCTTTTGTATTCAAGTAAAGCAATTTGCATATCCCTTGAACACCTCTCGAGGATGCAAGACCAAATATATTTAAACAAAAATCCCAATACTCCGATACCATTCCTTTGCTCACAGAATGTTGAGCTCCAACTTTCCTCAGTGCTGGAGATTCAGGGTGGTGTTTCTGCATGCTTTACCCCTCTTTGATTCCAGATTGTGCTGGTGTATCCCCATCCTGCTACTCGTCACAATTAACTCCTTTTGGAAAGGAAAAAATAAATCACCTTGTTTACTGAATCGAGCTGATAATTCTGAACAGCTTGCCTATTGCTTTTCATTCTTCAGTTTTAGAAAAAGATGCACTTCTCCCTTCGGAGGGGAAGCTTCCTTATGCCTTCTTTGTAGACTTCTTCATGACTCCCGATGTGTTTGCTCACCCACGACTCGCAATGCTTTTTGGTCAAATGTCTCACACAAACCTTTTGTAATTTTATCTTTGAGCGAATGATGAACTCAACATTACCAAGACTAATACTCACTTCTATGCAGAGAAACAAGTCGGTCACTAAAAATGATGTCCTCAACTTGCTTTGTGATTGCATTGTTCACCAAGATGGCCATTCTTGCAGACTCGTTCATGTTTGCCTTTTCTAAATCAGTTTAAGATTCAATTTGAACCACCATCATAATAAAGACAAACGCGTGTGCACTTGTTGTAAACATGCTTGTTTTGCTCAACACATGAACTATATTATTGTGGGCCGGGGGTCGGTGGCGAGAAGGACCGCAAGGTGGGGAAGTTTTCGCCATCTCCCACCGGTCTCCCCAGAATTATAGGCCGTCGCTCCGGATAACTCCGAAGCCGGATTTGTCGATTAATCGACCGTGAAACGCCAATATCTCGACCGCGTGGCGTAGGGTTAATTGTCTCGATCAAATATACCTAAGTAACCACGCAGTCTTGGCTACCGGGAATTCATGCCCTCGGAACGTCTGGCCGAACCGGATCACTCTACCAGCTATGGTAGAGTATCAACTTCCACCTACCAACTCCGGCTCGGATGCAGTCGAGCGGGCCTGCCCAGGACGTTCCGGCTACGATGTACCAATTACCGGGGATGAAATCCCGTCTGAACTCAGACCCGGACCATGCTGGACCAAATAAAGAAAGGACGGAAACGAGCTGGGAACATTTCTAATAATTTATTTACAATAAAATAAAGACACAGGGCAAGACTTATCGCGAATATGCAATGCAGTATTTACAATGATGAAATAAACACTTAAACAATTCTACTTGTATACGGGCCCACACGCAATCGCACACAAAAAGAAAAGAAACCCCGGAGTTTTTATTGGACCCTACAGCCGATGAGCAAGACGAGCTGGGGGTCAGAGTTCGGATGGGCACCTGTGGGTCGAAGGTCCCAGCTACACGTGTGGGAATCGTGGCTCGTGGCGAATAGTCGGGTTCACAAAACAGGCCAGAACTCCCCGCAACAGCCACCGCGAACAACTGCAGCTGACTCAGGCTCCGTGAACAAACTGCCTCAAAACCCGACTAGCCACCGTCAAAACTTTCTCACCCACGCGAACTCTCGTCCTCGCACCTCTTCTTGCACAGAGTGTCTTGGAGATATATCTCCTCCCACACGGGGAGGGGCCTTGGTGAGAATCATCTCGCTATCCGTCCCTCATTGGCCCACGGCCGCACCCTACCGGGGCGGAGCCGTGGCCCCTGTTCGGAGACCCCATATTCTCCACGTGACTCCACTCTCGAAGAGTAACAGTATCCATGTTGCGTTGGTGCAAGACCCAAAACGTTTGTGGAAGGAGCGTTGGTGGGAGCGGCAAGGAATGACTGCAATACCCTGCCCTGGCAAGTCAGAGTGCTTGTAGACAGCGGGTGGGTAGTGGATCGTGATGGGGGATGGATCATGCAGATGGGATGGTTTATTCGATGGCTCATTCAATATAATAACCTGACTAAAGATGTCACAGCGCACACATTTAATCCTCCTGCTAAACAAAAGGACGTAGTCCTGACTACACACGTACTTACCGGCATAACTAACTTTGGGACCTGAATGTTGAGTGCGCATTGTTTCCAGATTTGTAACAATATTTATTTCTTCATGATCTGTTCAACATGTTAAGCTTTGAAATATGACCTTTTTCCTGTGCAGGTGATGTTTTAATTCTGTTTACCTGCAATTTTTGCAGCGGACAAATGCAAACATGAGCATAGAACTGACGGGTGTTTGGATGAAAGCTACTGCACCTCCTTGAAAGGTAATTATTAAACTGCACCAGGTGTATAAATATTGTTATGGCTGTGGAAATTGGCAAACCACCATTCAGGACCCGTAGGTGAGATATCTCTAAGTACATGTGTAGTTAGCCCAAACCCGTTGTAGAGAGGGAATTTATGTGATTCATCCGGGCTGCGATCCTTTGAGTTAGGCGTTTTTCTGTTCTATCTTTATTTTGAACCAACCACGTCTCGACGCCATCACACAACAACCACGCCACTGCCACCATATACACTCCCACATCATCGCATCACCGCCATTCCCAAACGGCACCATAACAATCAAACTACCACCGAAAACCCTCCACCACCTTCATCTCTCTCCTTCTGCGGCCATTCCCGCACCACCTGTGAACACTGAACGTCGGGCTGTCTCGGGCCCGTTCGGCCTTTGGTGCTGAGCGCACCGAGCCGTGAGCACAAATAGCGGCCTTTCCGAGGGAAAATTCAGATCAAAAACTCGACACGCCCACTTTTCCTCCGTCCAATTAGCGAGCGCGGGGCGGCTTGGCCCCGCCCCCAGGCGCGTGTGTGTGAAGTCGATATATGCAAATTCTAGGATCAGGGGAGATTCACGCCCCCGTTTCCTCCCACCAATGGGCGAGCGTGGCTCCGCCCCCGAGGTCATTCTGATCCGAATATTTGCATATTAGCTGCTCCTGCCAGCCTATAAGAAGGCGTGCCCAAGGCGAATGAAGTGAGTTGGGTTCTGGAGTCGCCGAGAGAGTTTTGGAAAAGAGAGTCGCGTCGGTCGGGTGAGGAGAGTGCGGAACGGAGAAGAGTCGCGGTGGAACTGCAAGCAAGGGAGCTCGGGTCCGAGGCGAGAAGGACGGCGGTCGGCGACGAGGTTACGGTGTGGGGAGTCGCTCGTCTCATCGCGGGACCCAAGCCAGCCAGCCATTCTCCTCCCCCCAGGGCATCAACAATTCCCCCTTTCCCCCGCGCTGAGATAGTGCAAAAAGGGGGCCCCGTTCCCACCCCACCCCAAACGTCGTGCCAACGAATCCCGCCAAGGAGCACGGAGTCGGGGCACAGCCGCGCGGCCACATTTGCGGCTCGCCAGCCAACGCGTCACGAGGACGCGGGTAGGACCCCTCCGGTCTCGCGGACCTGGCCGCTCCTCCAGGTCACGCGCACATTTGGCCTACAGGCCTGTCTGCCCTCTTGTCTATGAGGGTGGCTTCTTTTCTTTGCTTTTGTGTAAATGTGTGTTGGCGCCGTCTGTAAAGTAGAGCTGTATAAGTGTTGCCGTGTGTGCGCGTAGTCGGTATTAACTCTGCGTCGTTGTTGCTTATTTGTTTTAATTGCTATATGTGCATTTTGACTGTATGGCTGTATATACGTGCTCTCCGTGTGCCGGAAAATAAATGAGCTTGCTTGTTGAGCTGTGCCCGTTTCGCTTTGTCTTTTCTCTATTGACCCTCCATCTTGCTTCATGTAAAGGGTTCGTAGTGGGTGCAACGCCCGGTAAATAATCTGAACCGTCGAGGTCGACGATAACACCGCTCGGTTATCCCGATAGTACGGAACGGGCCGCCCAAGCGGCTCGTGTCCGGAGTCAACCTGCGGCAAGGTAGAATCGCCCGGTTTACCATCCGCGTGGGTACTTAGGTAGGTCGAGTTTGGCGAACAACCCTATCCTACGCGGGTGGCCGATTGGCACGATTGTGGTGAGGTCGAAAGGCCCACCCGTGACTGGCTCCGGGCGATAGTTCCCGGAGGGTCACGACTGAATTGTCTGTCCGGTGGGCGACGTGCCGCGATCCGAGTTACGTGGCCGTCCGCACGCCGGCGGGCGCGAATTCGCAACAATATGGTGTGTACTGATTTTCAATGCGAACCGAAGGCTTTTGTAGAACAGCATCTTTCATTTTGAATAATATTCTTGAATTAGCGTGGGTTGACGATCCTGCCAAAATGGTTTCAAAAGGCTATGCAGGCTGACTGATGCTGTGATTCGCAGTGTAGCAGCTGATGCTGTTTCAGGTATTGGGTGGTTCTATGCTTTTTCACAAACAAACTGAGCTGGTTTTCTCATGTTATGTTGATATGTATCCTGCTGGCTATATCTGAAAATTCTTAAGTGTCAAGGGGTACTGAAATAACATGGTTGTGTGGCACACACACACACCCCCTCCGTTTGTCAGGACCCTTGGTTTTCAGGGTCACCTTAGCATTGCTCAAGCTAGCCACACTTGCTGCTGCCCTGTGATGTTTTGTTTGAAGCATTTAAAGAACAGAGCACAGATACACCGCATAATTTGGCATGTATGGAGAGGACAAGATTCCTCCTCCATCGTCCTGTTGAATGTGGTTTTTATTGTTTTTTAATTTTTTTTGAGGGGGGGCCATCTTTTATGAATTTTTTGAGGATTATCTCAGGCTAAATTGTATTGGGGGGGGGGGGGTTGATGATGTCATCTCTCACATGGTTCGGCAGCTTTTCTTTGCTTGTTTTATTTTTTTTACATAAAAGCCTTCAAAATCTTCCTTTCTGAAACGGCTTAACAGATTGGGACGAAATTTTACAGGTATGATCGTTTGGCCATGAGGAACAAAAAATTCTCCACCTATGATGTTAAGGTGACAGGGTTTGGCAGCTATGATTTTTTTTGAAGAATTAAGCTTTAAAAGTCTTCTTCTCCAGAAGGGTTTGACAGATTGAGGGGAAACTTCACATACATGTTCCCTCAGCCTTGGGGATACCAGGGTGTTCAGTGTTCACGAATATTTGATAGGTCACATGGTCTGCCAGCCACATTGGATTGAACGAAAATCTTTAAAAAACAATTTTTTTCTCTTGAGCCACTTCGTCAATCGACATGAACCGTCACAGCTATGATGTAGTAGACATGGGGAATATTTGTTTTAAATTTCAACCTGATCGGACACATGCTCTGCAGCGAGAATTATTTACTTTCTTGAATCTCGGTTCAGGGATTTCAATCAAACTTGGGACAAGTATGTATAATCCTGTAATAATGCGGGTGGGGACAAATCTGTCAACGTCAAAGAGTGCCGTTCTAGTTTTGATTATGATATGGTTATTTTGGCTGCCACCCACCTTTCTTTTCATTTTTTCTTAGCCAAGAACCAAACCTCCTTTTTCACAAAGGCCCTTGGTTTTAACTTTCGTTGTTTTGGATATCGCAGCACCTTTCTTTTTGGAACGTAACCCCCACGATATTGCTATGAATTCTGGCCCGCCTGGCGTGCGATCGGCCGCATACCTCTAATGGCAGCCGCGTCGCCCACCGGAACGGACAATTCAGTCGTGACCCTCCTGGAACTACCGCCGGGTGGGGGTTTAACCTCACCACAACCCAGTCCGCATTCGACCCGCGCGAAATAGGGTGAATCGCCGAATGTTGATATACCTAAGTACCCGCGCGGGTAGCGTACCGAGGAGTTGTACCACGCCGCAGGTCGACTTCAGACACGAACCGCTTAAGTGGCTCATTCCGGGCTGCAGGGATAACCGAGCGGCATTATCGTCGACCTCGACGGTTCAGATTATTTATTGGGTGTCTACACCCACTACCAATCCCTACCAATGCAGCTTGGCTCCCTTGGCAGGAACTACCTTCTGCCGATTCTCAAACAATGCCACCCCCGGGCACTACACTGCCTCCGAGCCTACCAGCTCCCTAAACACCGGGGAGTGCCCTCCATGCCGACTCCCCTCAAACGCTCAAGTGGGAGGCTGGCTTCCCGGGCCCCTTTCCGAGGGTCACCCGTGCTCACGACACTGCCCACGCGGCCAATGGCGCCCCGGGCCCCCACATCATGCGGGCGCTCCCGTGCCCACCACGCTAACCCGGCCCCCCCATGGACCCTTGGCCTACCACGGCCGACTAGCCCGGTGCCCGGGGTACCCACTCAGCGATACTCACCTTTCGCAGCCACGCTCCCAGCCCGTCAACAGGGCTCCTGCACCCCTCCAAGCGGGTATCGAGCCTACTTTCCCACCAACAGCAAAACGACCTCCATTTTTGTCAATTTAACTAACCCCCTAACTCACTCTACAGTCTACACTGACCCCGGTGTCCCTTGGGCGGGAATCACTCATCCCCCCCCCCCCCAATCACTCATCGCACCATGCATTCCCCATTCACTCCATTCACACAGACCCGCTGGCCTCACTCACTCAACAGTCTCCACCTCACTACTCTTCAACACTTCATCGCTGAACTCAGCCATCCTGCTCACTACATCCCCTAACTAACTCGTGCTCCCACGTCATCCCTTACACTACAGCACGTTCCTTTTAACACTACGTAGTTAAGCTACGTTTCCGCTACACATCCAAAGTCTGTCACTGTTCTCAAATCCTCGAATCACTTCCCCATCCTAAATCTCAACTACAATCCCTCTAACTAATCCATTCCACGGGCTCCATGGGGACTTACCCCTGCCCCATGAAGCCGGTATAGCTATGCTAACCCTTCCCCCTAACTAATGCCATCCTGTGCCCTGGCCAGGGGGTCTTCCACCCTTTGCCTGGGAATCGTGTTCACCCGAAGCGAGGCTTGCTTTTTTTTTTTTTAAATTGCGCAGCACCAGCACGGAAACTCGCAACCTGCGCACTTTTGCGGGACGTCATGGCCGCTGTTCGCGTACCTTGTCCTCTTGGATGGTACCATCCAGCAGGGATCTCCCTCCTGCCGGATTCCAACCACACGTGCAGCCATGACGTCACCCTGCGCATCAAAAAAACAAGCCTCTCGTTTCGAGGGGTTCCCCACATGAACACATGTGCTCTGCCCGTCGGAGCTTCACACACACGCTCGCGTGGAGAACCCATCCGGTCCAAATCCGTTTATCCAGCCTAACCTTTGTCCGTCCGCGGGATCGGCAACATTCACCGCTGGCGTTTCCAGACCGGGTTTCACTCCCGCAACCGCACATGTGGCGGCCTCGTGCGCTGCACGGCACGAACCTCGCGCTCGCTGCTGGGCAAACCCGGCGCGGTCCCCAAAACAGCTACGGCCGCTACTCGGCCCTTGTCCATCTGTCGCCGTCGTCTCCGTCGCCATTCGACCCACGCACACCTGCGTGTCATGAGACTCGCACACTGCGCCATTACACTCACACCGGGAGACGCGGTTGCGTGCTCGCGCATGTCCACCGTCATTTCCCTTACATACCGCTCTCTCACACTCACGGTCTCCCTTGCACTCGGCCGTTCACTCACGCATGCCATTTCCCTTGCACACGTGGCTCCTTCCACACACGGTGCCTCATCCACACACGGCGTGCTGGGAGGCACTCACTTCGGCACACTTGCCACCACACCACTCACACGTGGCGTTTCACTCCCACACGGGGTGTCACTCATACCTGGGGTCTCATCCATACACGGGTCTCATCCACACACGGGGTCTCTGTCACCCACCCGGTTGCTCTCACACACGCCCTTGCACCCATGCTATGTGCGCGTTGCAGCACACATTTCGCCACACTTGTAGACACCACACACACACCAGGACCACACTCGTAACCACACTGGGGATTTGTGCCACCCCAAGGGTTTCCGGGGCCTCCATACCCCCAAGCTCTCCGTGCACTCGTCCACAGCACTCGCCCCCTCGACCTCGCTCGGCACGACCGGACCCGCCTGGTCGTGATCCGCTTCGAGGGGGGCATATTCCCTCTCCTCGTTCCTGGAGGAGGCAACCAGCTGCTCGCACCGGGTCTCAAGACATTCCCCGAGCTCGCCCCCATTATCCTCCACTACCTCCGTGTGTGTGCTCATCTTTAACCCCATCTTTATCGTGCAGTCTCTCCCCTACCGTTTCCATCTCCCTCATCTCTATTAACTCAGTCACCTCATCACCCATTACCTCCCTTGTCTGCACTATTATTTCTGCCGTCTCCACGTGTCTCTTACACATCGCAGTCACCACATTTACTTTTTCCCTCTGTGTCACCGTCACTGTTGCTTTCTCTGTCATTACCCTCACCCAACACGTCTCCCGAATTAGTTTGTCCTCACCCGCCTCCATTGCGGGCCTGACAGCCGTTGCACTCCCCCCCAGCTCGTTCGCTCCAGCACGTGGCGCCGCCATTATGCCTGCCTACAGGCATCGCCCCACGCGCTGCATTTCACCTCGCAGTATTTGCCTCCATGTTGTTTTTTTTATTTCTTCCTTCATTTCTTGCGCATTTGTATCCATTTTGCTGCTTATTTGTTGCATATTCGCGTTCACGCCCGCCAGCATGGCGCATAGCCGGGCCATGTCGGGTGCGCTCGGCTGAGCCGATTCCGCAAGGATCGGGGGGTTTTGGCGGAGAGGGGGAGGGGAGGTGTCTTACACCGCGGCCGCTGCCGCACCCATTTCGGGCTCTGGGTTTGGTTGGGGGAGTTCGTCCTGCACCACAAGCATTTCCTGCTCAGGGATTTCATCCTGCGCCATGGATTCTACACATTCTTCATCCATCTCTAATACCCCCGGCTCCCGCTCGCCTTGAAACTCCATCTTATTTCTCGTAAAGGATTAATTTAGCTTTGCTCGTAATTTGGGGGGGACGGGGGGTTTGCTTCGCACACCCCTGGTCCGATCCCCGTAAATTTAGCTGGAGACCAAGGTGGATTTGAATCCCACTCCTGACACCAATGTTACGAATTCTGGCCCGCCTGGCCTGCGATCGGCCGCGTACCTCTAATGGCAGCCGTGTCGCCCACCGGAACGGAAATTCAGTCGTGACCCTCCTGGAACCACCGCCAGGAGCCAGTCACGGGTGGGGGTTTAACCTCACCACAACCCAGTCCGCATTCTATCCGTGTGAAATAGGGTGAATCGCCGAATGTCGATATACCTAAGTACCCGCGTGGCTAGCGTACCGAAGAGTTGTACCACGCCGCAGGTCGACTTCGGACACGAACCGCTTAAGTGGCTCATTCCGTGCTGCAGGGATAACCGAGCGGAATTATCGTCGACCTCGACGGTTCAGATTATTTATTGGGTGTTTACACCCACTACCAATCCCTTACGTGATGCAAGATGGAAATGTCAACCTGAGGAAAGGACGCAACAAAACGGGAAACAGTTTGACAAGCACTTTTAATTCACACTCAGACAAGCACGTATTTACAGTAATAGCAAGAATGCACATATAACAGTCAAAACAATAAAAGCAACGAAGAGTTAAAACCGGATAAAGTAATGTAAAAGCACTAATAAAGGTTTACTTAATAGACTGGCGCCACACACACACACACACACACACACACACACACACACACACACACACACACACACACACACACACACACACACACACACGCACACACACACACACACACACGCACACACACACACACACACACACACACACACACACACACACACACACACACACACACACACACACACCAAAGCAAAGAAAATACAAGCCACCCTCACAGGCAAGGAGGCAAACAGCTCCGTGGACCAAATGAACGTGGGACCTGGGTGATCGGCCAGGTCCACGAGACCGAAGGGGTCTTACCCGCGCCCTCGTGGCGCGATGGCGGGCGAGCCGCACTGTCCGCGTAACGCGCCTGACTCCGTGCCCCTGGCATGGTCGGCGAGCTCCTTTGGCGTGCGTTGCGCAGGCATGCTTTGGTCGGCACCACGGTTGGGTTGGGGAACGGATGGGGTTACCGGCGCTATTTCAGCCCGGATTGGGGGGGGGATTGTTGATGCTCGTGGTCGGGAGAGGGGAATGGCGGACGCTCCGTCCTGCTTGCGGGGTCTCGGGACCGCACCGACTCCGGCGAACTCTTGCCCCCGAGTCCTCTTCTGCATCCCTGCTCCACTCCGTGACTTGTCCCTCGACCTCCACTCCGAGCTCCGGCCCCTTCGCCGTCCGATCCCCGCAAACACATGACTCAGACTCCACGACTTCCGACTCGCGCCACTTTCTGCACCCCTTTCTGCACACCCGAGCTGCGTTGTGCTCGCATCTTTATATACTGGGGGAGGAGCTTATATGCAGATTCGCGGATCAAACCGCGCTTGGAGGCGGGGCCACACCACCCGACGTTCAGCCATTGGTCGGGCAAAAAGGGGCGTGAGCCTCTCCTGATCCGAATTCACTCCGAAAAGGACTCCACATGCATCGCGCTTGGGGGCGGGGCCACACCGCCCGACGCTCACCCATTGGACGGAGAAAAAGGGGCGTGAGCCTCCCCTGATCCGATTTCCTCTCCTAAAAGGAACGCATTCACAGCGGGTTCGGAGGCGGGGCCATGCCACCCGATGCTCAGTCATTAGATGGAAGGAAAGGGGCGTGAAGCCTTCCTGATCCGCTTCTCCTCTCCCGAAAGGATCCATGTGCACTCGTGGCTTGACGTGTTCGGCAAGAATCACCGAACGGGCCCTGGACAGCACGGCGTTCGGTGTTGACAGGTGGTGTGGTTGTTGGTTGTGGAAGGAGTAAGGCGAAGGTGGTGGGGGGTTTGCTGTGGTGGTTTGGTTGTTGGCGGGCGTCGATTGGGAATGGCGGTGAAGTGATGTTTGCGGGATAAAGTTGTGGAGGTAAAGAGGCGAAGTTGGTGGTGTTTGAGTTGTTGGCGGCTTAATGGTCCAAAATAACGATAGAGAAAGAAAAATGGCTAGCTCAAAGTGTCGCAGCCCGGATAAATCGCACATAATCCCCCTAAACAACAGGTGTGGACTAATTACACATGAACTTATCGATATATCTAACCTGAGGACCTTTCTGGTGTATTGCAAATTTCCACAGCCGTAACAATATTTAAGGGTTTACTGCATTTCATAACAGAGGTCCAATGACCATCCCAATTTGCTTTTACCAAAGATACGACCAGTGCATATAGCCAGGGGGACAAGGCAGGAAGTGACCAGCACTCTAAACCTGTGGTGTGTGTGATTTTTTTATTTTTATTTTTTTCTCTGGCTCAAACTTTTGTTTTCTCCCTGTCACTTAACAGGTTGACCAGCTCTACATGTTGCACAGGTTAACCCTGTCCAGTTCCATAGCACTAGTTCGAGTGGAGACAGTGTGTGGCATTGATAAACAATGCGATTTCTTCATTCAGAAGCATAATGTCATTGGAACTGATCTGAAGGCTTTGGTTGAAGTTTGCGTGTAAGTTTTTACAATCTGATTCATTGAGTTTTTGAGTTCATTTGGCTGCTGCTAATGTTTACTTTGATAACAATGAATTTGCCTTTTTCCTTGAAACGTCAGGGCCATCACATTATATCTTCTTTTTCCTCACTCTGAGCAAGTTTGTAGTGCTGTGCTCGACCCTATTGTTACTGCTTTATACAAGTCCTGTTTTTGATGCCTCTGCTGATGAATTCACCGGAGGCATGATGTTTTTGGGTCATACGTCCGTCCGTGTTAATTTTCTCAGTTTTCTCTGCAACCACCTATCCAATTGACACAAATTTTCACCATTAGTGTAACTACTAGTGTAGAATGTTTTAATGTTAATTATGATGTCACAGGTCATATGTTGTGCCAGCCATGTTGGAAAAAAGGAAAAACTTTGGACCTCCACTACCACTACTACTACGTCGACTCAGGTCTAAAGGGCCATCGGGCAGGCATAAAGGGCCAGGCATTACTCCCGCCGTTTACCCGCGCGTCGGTGAATCTCATCACTTTGACATTCAGAGCACTGGGCAGAAATCACATCGCGTCCACACTCGATCACCGTTGGCGGCATTTGATCACCAGCATTTGAACCTCTGTAGCTCTGAAACCGTTCCATGAAAATAATTGAAGCTTGGCACATGTCATGTACTCCCAATGGGAAATAAGTGTGATTTTTTTTATTATGTCCAAGGTGGCTTCGTTGTGACATCATAATTGCATATGTTGAACGCTTTATCTGATTAGTATGAAAATTGTTGAAGGTCATCGAGGGCTAAATTGTATGGCGGGGGTATGGAAGGGGGGAATGGGGGGGGGGGTGATGACGTCATCCGTCACGTGGTTCAGCAGCCATTTTTCTTTTTTATGTGGATGGAGGCATATCTGGCAACGTCGCGTTGTTGAAGAGTACCCTTCTAGTTTATTATATGCTCTCAATTTTTTATGGTTCTTGGTAATCGTTTTGTATTGCTTTTATGATGTTGACCGTTTCCTTTTCTCCAGGGAGCTTTCCAAGTTTTTCAGCCAAAATAACAAGAAATGCCAGGAGGATTTGGATTATTTTCTGCACTTGTTGACCAGCAATCTTAGAGACAAGGTATAATGTTATTTTACTTTTTGTTACCTTGCAGTGTTTTTCAAATCAAAAGATGATGGGAGGCTTGGATGTCCACATATTATGTTTTGGGATGGCATTGGCTTTTTGCTTCATTCATAAATATGAGAACCCTGTGTCAAAACAAAAGGTGTTTGTAGTTATGCTTCGAGGATAATATAAACATTGACTGTTGTTGACATAATATCATAATATTTAGCTCAAATTATTTTGTATAAATGATGATTGTTAAGGATTATTTGTAACATCTCTGGAAATCAAGCTCATGCTGCTGTCCTACGAATGTCTCAATACTGCTGCAAGTTCTGTAAATAATTTCCACTTTCTTTGTAATTTTATGCTTCTGTCCGTTATCGATTTTTTGTCACCATGATAACTTATGAAGCACTGAATGAATTCCAGTAATACCTGGCACAAATATGGACTGTAATACAAAGATGAACTGATTAAAGTTTGGGTACAACAGGACAAAGGTCCTTTGTCCTTTGAAAATCATTTTGCAGACAAGAACTCGAGTACTTGTATAACTTAATCAAGTCAGGTCAGGTGTAGAAGCATGCGCCGGAGTGGTGCGTTGCTGCGTCCACTTTCCGCCGGTACTTCAGGGGCCTCCATCTGGCCATCCCCATCTCCTTGAGATATTGATCAAACTGCTGCAACCATGAGGCAGGTGTACGACCCATTGGCTTCCTCCACTCACGAATCTCCCTCTCTGAGAGAATCTGGTGAGCAGGATCAGTGTCAGGAAAATGAGCCACATGTCCATATAGCCGCTGCTGACACTCACGGACGATGCAGGTAACAAATTTCATTTGAGTCTTTCTCAGCAACCTCTCATTGGACACAAAGTCTGACCAGCGATAGCCAAGGATTCTCTGAAAATACCTGGTACCAAAGGAATGAAGTCTCCGTCTCAGATCCCTCGTCAGATTCGAAGTCTCACATCCGAGGAGCAAGACTGGTAGCACCAACGACCTGAAAACTCAGACTTTCATCTTCCTGCACATGTACCGACAACACCACACCACATGATCCAGTGAATCCATGACTCCCCAGGCCTGATCCAGATGTATATTGACCTCTGGCTTACAGCCAGCGGAGACATGAATATCACTGCCAAGGTCAGTGAATCCGTGACCTCAACATCCTCGCCACAAACAGATACAGACAGGATAGCAGCATCCAAGATGTCATTGAAAGCCTGGATCTTAATTTTGACCCAGGAAACCCATAATCCCAGCAGCTCTGACTCCTCAATCAGCACTTCAAGGGCCCCCAAAAGGATATCCAGAGTCTCTGCAAACATGACTGCATTATCTGTGAAATTAAGGTCAGAGAACTTGACATTCCCAAATGATGCACCACAGCTTGATCTCTCCAACATCCTCCCCAGGATCAAGTCCATACAAGTGCTGAAAAGTGTGGGGGCCAGTTCACACCCGTGACAAACTCCAGTAACAACTGTAAATAAGTTGTAGATGGTATCGCCACATCTCACAGCACTCTCAGTACCAGAGTATAGTTCAGACATCATATTTATCAGTTTTGGTGGCACTCCATGAAGACCAAGAATCCTCCAGAGAGCATCACGATTCACTGAATCAAATGCTTTGCAGAGATCAACATTGCCTGCAAGCAGGAGGAGATTGGGACGATACTCTGTGCAGAGCGTTGGTGCTGATTAAGCAGTCTCCTTGGTTATTGGACACAATCCTGGACGGGTCGCGACTCCGACACAGTATACCAGCATGCTGGCACTCATTTTGCCGACCTCGGAAGGATCACAGGTCGAGTTAACCCCACCTGGTATTAATTCAACAGCTGAGCAGGATTTGAACTCAGGGCCTGACGATCCAAAGCCCACCATCCAAACCATTAAGCCAACAGCCGCAGCAAGCAGCCCCTGCCGAAACTCGTCTGTGTTCGGTGAGGACCCAAATGGCAAGGATACGGTCAATTGTTGACCTCTTTGGTGTAAAACTTGACTGCTCTGGGTGCTGCTGCTCAAGCAAATGGTTGCGAACCCTATCAAGAATTATCCAAGCAAGCACTTTCCTGACACTGAGAGCAGCGTCACCCCTCGGTAATTGTTGCAGTCCTGGCGATCACTCTTCCCTTTCCAGTAAGGGACAGCAAGGCCTCTCTTCCAGTCAGTTGTGATGATGCCTGTGTTCTAGGCAGAGCACAGAACTGCATGCAATGACATGAGTTCAGCATGGATGCCACAGATCCCAGGAGCTTCACCCCATTTCAACCAGTTCACCACAGCCTGTGAGTCGGGTGAATGTACTGATTCTGGCTCACTTTTCCCTATGTAAGTGAATGGGGGATTTTCAGCGATTCATATTTTTTTTTCCCTAAAAAGTAAACCCTCTTTTATCCCAAGGTATATTTATTTGTCTCCCCCTTTAACCTCGGGCACTCTATTCAAATAACCAATGCAACAAGATAAAGATTTGTTCAAGTAGCAAAGTAGTAATATGATTTGTTAAAGGTGATTCTTAAGAAATATCTGAAACATTTAAGCCTCAGGACACTCTTTTTCAAATAACCAATGCATATTGTTTAGCTCACTCATTGAACCTATAAACATTTGTTCATTCTCAAATTCCTTCAATAGAATCATTTTCTTTGCACAATAATCCCCATCTAAATTATTTAAAAATAAAACATTTGAATCTTTATATTTTTCAAGATACCCCTTTTGTGTCATGATGAAATGATATACTTCTCTTAATGATCTCATCTGACCACCCCCTGAGTTGCATATCATTTTGAGATTGTAGTAAACTATTTTCCATTGTTCAATTGATAACCATCAAAGTTTTCTGTCCATTCAAGGATATTTATTATTTTCTTTACATCCTCTAACTTATTGGATTTTAAATTGATTCGCTTATTTGTTTTATTTACCTTTGTTTTCGTTATTTTTTCAAGAAGACTTATTTGATATTTTTCACATTCATTCTGTTTTCCATTTATATACCAAGACTGAGATTTTCTCCACTCTTTCGTTTGATTAATACTTGGTTCGACCATTTATATATTGTGAAAAAGACGGCGATAGTCCTTAAAAACCCAAACCCATATTGTATTCTTTTTACTCTATGATTAAATATTCACTCTATCATACAATATCCATATGGAACACAATCTATACTATTCCATTATCTAAAATAAATCTGTTATCATCAAAGGCTCCTCATGCCTTTTTATTTACTTCTTCACTATATATCTTATGTTTATAACTTCTTATTGTATTCATTTTCCTATATTCTTCTTTCTGATTCATCAAACAATTATAATAATTTCTAAAAGTTATTGATTTCTTTATTACATATTTCTTTATTCCCTTTAACCTTTTATCAATCTGATCACCATACTTGTAAGCATAAGCCTTTGCTCTCAATCCAAAAAAACTCACTCATTACTTTTCCACCCAACTCATCCTTAAACTTACCAATAACCTTTTCATTCTTTTTTGAAAATAACTCGCTCTTCTTACGAAAATTACTTGTATCATATACTCCAATATTTTTCTTCATATCTTTATAAACATCATCAGTTTTTACATCTAGGATAAAACTATCAGTGTCCATATACAACAATGAAACATTTTCACCATACTCTTTCTTTAAGCCATTATAGCAGGGTGAATATACTGGTTCTGGCTCACTTTTCCCCATGTAAATGAATGGGGGATATTCAGCGATTCATATTTTTTTTCCTTAAAAATAAACCCCCTTTTTATCCCAAGGTATATTTATTTGTCTCCCCTTTTAACCTGGGGACATTTTTTTTTTCAAATAATCCATGCAATAAGATAAAGATTTGTTCAAGTACTAAAGTGGTAATGTGATTTGTTAAAGGTGATTCGAAATAAATATCTGAAACGTCTAAGCCTCGGGACACTCTTTATCAAATAACCGATGCATATTGTTTAGCTCACTCATTGAACCTATAAAGATTTGTTCATTCTCAAATTCCTTCAATAGTTTAATTTTCTATGCACAATAATCCCCATCTAAAATATTGAAAAACAAAACATTTGAATCTTTATATTTTTTAAGATACCCCTTTTGTGCCATTACGAAATTATAAACTTCTCTTAATGCTCTTGTTTGACCACCTCCTGAGCCACATATCATTTTGAGATTATAGTAAATTGTTTTTTCATTGTTCAATTGATAACCATCAAAGTTTTCAGTCCATTCAAGGATATTCATTTTTTTCTTTACATCCTCTAACTTACTAGTTTTTAAATTAATTCGCTTATTTGTTTTATTTACCTTTGTTTTAGTTATTTTTTCAATAAGACTTATTTGATATTTTTCACATTCATTATGTTTTTCCATTTATATACCAAGACTGAGATTTTCTCCACTCTTTAGTTTGATTAATACTTGGTTTAACCATTTATATATTGTGAAAAAACGCGGCGGTAGCCCTTAAAAACCCTAACCCATCTTCCCATCGTTCAAACACAATCTATTTTATACACTCTATCATACAATATCCATATGGAACACAATCTATTCCATTATCTAAAATAAATCTCTTATCATCAAAGGCTCCTAATGCCTTTTTATTTACTTCTTCACTATATATGTTATGTTTATAACTTCTTATTGTATTCATTTTCCTATATTCTTCTTTCTTATTCATCAAACAATTATAATAATTTCTAAAAGTTATTGATTTCTTTATTACATATTTCTTTATTCCCTTTAACCTCTTATCAATCTGATCACCATACTTATAAGCATATGCCTTTGCTCTCAATCCAATAAACTCACTCATTACTTTTCCACCCAACTCATCCTTAAACTTACCAATAACCTTTTCATTCTTTTTGGAAAATAACTCACTCTTCTTGCTGAAATTACTTGTATCATATACTCCAACATTTTTCTTCATATCTTTATAAACATCATCAGTTTTTATATCTCAGATAAAACTATCAGTGTCCATATACAACAATGAAACATTTTCACCATACTCTTTCTTTAAGTCATTATACAAATAATCATACATCAATATCTTGGATAAATCAAGAACTGCTGTTCCAATATAAATTGGTTTATCCATTACAATACTTTCCTTTTTCATATGAATTGCAGAAAAGTTCTCTGAAAAAACCTCTTCTCTCTCAAAACTTGGTTTATTTATCAATCTCGAAGCTTCTTTCCAAGATGTTGCGAATCTAATGTTTTGCCTGTTTCTAACATTTTCCATAGTCTTTCCAAATACAGCATTATTCATTAATTTATAAAAGTCCCCTTCAAATTTTACTTTTGTATTTGCTCTCATATCTGTATTGAATTGAATATACTTTTTCACCCAAGGACTTTGTTTAAATTTTAAAACTCTATGAATTTTAGCTACTCTCAATCCTTCTCTCAAAAACTGTTTTAAGCTTCTCTGATGCAAAATATATCCCTCTTTATCATAGAATGTTGTTAATAACTTTTCTGTTGATTTGCCTTTAATATTAAAACTTTTATGATAATCACTGAACCATTCTTTCTTTGGGGTTTCTTTCTCACATGCAAAAGGAAGGTCTTTATGCTTATTATGAAGATCACTCGGGTACCTCAAATCAACTTCAAAATAATAACCTTCTTCGTCATTCAATTCCTCTTGAGAAGAAATAACAATATTCATCAAAGCCTTTTCATAATCCTTTTCTTCCACCCACTCTAATTTACCATAAGGCAGAGATTGAGACATTGCCCATCCATACAAATTATTAGCATCAAAATACATCAAATAATTACTATCTTTTTCACTATCATAATTTGGAAGATATTTATTATTTGCTTTAGCATATCTTTTTGAACATACTTGTGATATTCCACCTCTCTTGGACTTCTCAATCATCAAAAGCATATCAACATCACTGATTAAATCTATATCTTGTTTTGTCATTTTCAACATTGCACTCCAAGCGAAACCAGGAGCTGTGAAATAGTGGGCAGGATCAAATCCATAACAATTTTTTTTTATGACAGAGTGATCTAAAAGCTTCAAACACATCAGCTAACAATAAAACATCTGTTTTTAGATATAAATCATGATATTCTCCAAGGTTCTTTATCTTAAATATTTTCCATATTTCTTGTGCGTGTTTATATTCCTTATCACTTATCTCTTCTTCATAAAGGTTATTATAGAAACTTTCTTTTGAAGGAAGTTGTGCTTCTTTAAATCTCATGAATGAATCCATATGATCATAAAGATAAATTCCCTTACTTGTAAGAATTTTCTCTTTACTTTGAATTTCATTCCTTGTTTGAATTTCCTCTCTCGTAAGAATTCCTTCTTTAATCAGAATTTCATCTTTAATCTGAATTTCCTCTTTAGTTAGAATTTCATTCATTGTTCAAATTTTCTTTATAATTATAATTTCATCTTCAGTGAGAATTTCTTCATTAATTTCCTCATTAATTCAAATTTCCTCTTTACTTTGAATTCTCTCTTTAATCTGAATTTCCTCTTTAGTGAGAATTTCCTCTTTTGGAAAGAATGAATTAAGATTTGGAAAAGAGTCCGTGGAGCTTAGATTTGATGCGAGGTAGGCTAGTGGTGTTCCCATAAACTTGTAAGAATCTAGAAACCTAATACGAGTTAAAGGTTTTGTGAATATCATTTTTGTAAATGAAATATACTTTTGACTTGTGTTTGTTATGGCAGAAATATTCCCTGGTGTTTTTGAAAGTTCATTTATAAATAGATGTGTATCATAGTTGGCGCTGTTGTGAAGAAAGACTGGAATAAAAGAAGGTAATTTATAATTAAGATTACAACAGGAATGAGCGGGACCTCTATATTTACCAGTAAGATGACAATGATCCCTAACTTTAGACTCCTTAATTTCCCCCTCACAAATATGACAGATATTGTTCTTTCTAAATTCTAATTTTTCTTCTTTGGTTAATTTCATTGGTTCATTTGTTTCTTTAACTAATTTAGTGAGTCTTATACAATCCTTTTCTAATTGTTTTACAAACTCTTGTGAAGCTTTTTTTCCACTATAATGTTCAAGTTTGTTATACTTTTCTCCAACAGATGATTTGATATAATAACAGAAACCACAAGGAAAATGTTTTTGATATTTATTTGTATATGATTCTTTTGGATTAGGAGAAGCAGTATTTATCTTTTTAAGGATACACTCAAAATCAGCGTATATCACAAATGGGTGCATGATAGATTTATTATAATCTTCAAAAGAAATCTTTTCACCAGGTTTAGGCATTGTAATTACAGCTGATTTATGATTACTACAATATTTTGAATGTTGTTCTAATCGTTCTTTTGCATGAAATGAATTAAGACATTGCTTACAAGGATATATTTTGTTTGCTGTTCTGAATACCTGAGAAGAGATTAATCTTGATAAATTATTGATGTATGTGTAATGTGAATTATTTCCAACACTAAAATATAAAAGATCAATGTGTGTTTCTTCATTTTTATAGTTGTTTGAAATTTTTAATATTTGAACTTTGTTTGTATCCGTTAATCCATATACATTAATAGAAAGATTATTCTTTTTCTCAAATTTAGGAATATCTGTTAGTGGCATTGGGAATTTAAAATCTTTAATGTCCAAGGTATTCTCATATTTCATATATTGTTTTACTCTTTCTGAATTACATTTTGGTGGATGAAAGTGAGCAAGAACAGACCAGAGAAAACATTTATTATCATTGTTCTTAATATTAACAACTGCCTTCTTTAGTTTTATTTCTTTTGGTAATTCAACATAAGAAGAAGCTTTAAGAGGGTTTGATTTTAGAATGTGTATATCTAAAAAGATTATTTTTTAAATATTTAATCCACTTCCTACCACTGTATTATCAACATCCTCCTCTTGTTTTGATAGTTCTTCATAAACCCCACTATTTAAAAAATCTTGAAATGATGTTATAAAATGAAGATCTGTTCTCATATAAGGAGTTTGTTCTTCATCTTGTCTTTTCATATTCATTTTCACTCCCATATAAAACTTTAAAGTTTTCATTTCTTTTAATGTCTTTTTAATAACTTTTTCAACATCAGGTTTCACTATTTCAATTGATTCAGCTATTGATGATGGACCGGGTTCTCCAAATTAAAAAATCCTTATTTTTATATGCCCTTTAAATGCCCCATCAGTGTTTTCAATATAATAGTCTCCCTTTACTTTAAACTCATTTTTCTTGTGTTTTTGTGATTGAAGATGTTTATTATAACTTCTCTTCAAAACATCCTTTGAACAGATATCACAATGTTTTCTTTCCAACTCAAGAGGAGATATTTTATGAAATAGATTAAATGTGTGTTTGTTGGTTCAGAGGTGTTTTCTATATTGTTTATATTTGTGATTACAAACATCGCAGTATGTTGTATTCACCATATTTATATAATAAATCTTTGCTTAAACTAAAATTTTCTTGATGAAAATTTCGTTTATTTTACAGGTGAATCTGTGCTTAAAACCATTTTATCCTCCAACTTTTTCACTTAATAAATACAATGTTTCAAGACACAAAAGACAAGTTTCAATCAATCTCTTCATTTGTTAAACATACTGAGAAATATGTCAAGGATGTAAAATTGAACAAAGATAAATATAACAACTATTGGATAAAAACAATTATGGTAAATAATATGAGTTCTTCAATTTCCTTCAGTGGAAGGGCTTTTAGTATACCTGGTAGAACATCAATTAAAGTATCTCCAACAAAAGTTTCTCCTCTCCTTCTGGTAATATATTCAAAACTAGAAAAAGCAATGAAACAAGAAAAAGTATCAAAAAACAAAAACCTTATGGATGAAGCTTTAGAAAGAAAAGATAAGACCATCTCTAATATGCAAGGAGAAATTTGTATTTTTTTCAACAACCCTAAAGATGTAAATCCTGATGAAATAAAGGATGTTAATATATCAGGTGAAATAACATTTCGTTCAATAGTAGTTAACGATCATTTTAAAATTACCTTTAATTGAAAAAAAGTATATCGATATCGATGGTAATATTATTAAATATGAGTTAATATACAACTGAAAGTATAGATGAATTTCAGTTTAAGTAAAGTTTTACTTTATAAATATGCTGGACTTTCCTGATTCTCCATATGACAAATTTGAGAATTGTCCTGCGTGTGAAAGACGGGGATTAAACACAGAGTCAAAAGCCTATAAACAATGTATATTCTGTGATTATCTTCTAATTAATGATAATAAAAAAATATAAAAAGGAAAATAATTCTTTTAGATTTATACCAAAAATGAATTACTTTACAAGATTGATTAGAGAAATGAATGTAAAGTATGAGGGTGATAACACACATTTCCTTACAAGGGAAGAAACTGAACGTATTTGAGAAATGTTCAAAGGATTGTTGTTATATATTATTCATGGATGTGATTTTAAGGGAAATATCAACACAAGATATTGCATAAATAAAATAATGGATTATCTTGAAATTAAACCTGAACTTTGGATAAAATATAGAGTTTCTAAAAAAGCCAACAATAAATTAAATAACCTGTTTTCCAAATATATAAATGAATGATTTTTTACCCATTTGGGAAAACAAGATAAAATTTAACAATCATAAAAATCTTCCAAATTCATTAAGATGTCTCTTAGTTGGTTCAAGTTGATGTGGTAAAACCTGCTTACTTTTGAAGATGCTCCTGACTCCCAACTTTTTAGATTATGATAATTTGCACAAAGTCGAGTTTTCAACCAGAGTATCAACTACTCTCACAAGGTTTTAATGCTGGTCTTCAAAAAGAAGATATAATTGGTTTATTTAAACTTCAAAAAAACCTAAATGATTATAACATTGAAGATATAATTCAACTATTTTGTGATACACAGAGATGTAAAAAGAAATCAAATCCGATAACTTGTAT
Organism: Eptatretus burgeri; assembly: GCF_056783735.1. Classification (NCBI taxonomy): domain Eukaryota; kingdom Metazoa; phylum Chordata; class Myxini; order Myxiniformes; family Myxinidae; genus Eptatretus; species Eptatretus burgeri. Next base: position 41,116,866 of record NC_140976.1, read on the forward strand.
TCTTAGTGATAATATGGATGATATACCGTCTCCCCAAGATCTGGATAAATCTAAAAAGAACCTCATTATCTTTGATGATTGTGTTAATGAGAGAAACCAAACAGTAATGGACAGCTACTACACAAGAGGGAGACATTCGTCTTGTAATTGTATTTATCTTAGTCAATCATACTTTCAACTTCCTCGTCGTTCCATCAGAAACAATGCTAATACTTTTATTTTATTCAAGTTAAATTCAATAGATATAAACAATTTTTGGAGAGACAATTGTTCTACATTATGCAGTAAAAAGAAATTTAGGGATTACATGAAGCACACGACTGAAAAATATAAATATATTGTTGTGAAACAAGATGACATATGAAGTGATATTTTCAAATAAATAAATGGATGCAAAAGAAAGAGCAAGAAGATTTATGGAACATAAAGAGTTGGTTTCAAAAGTTGCAAAACAAGAGGAAGACATAAAGAAGAAACGCAGACAGAAACTAACGGGCGAAGAAGCATTTGAAAGGAAACAAGAGAAATTTTTTCAACCACTTTTAAAAACTTCCCAAGAAAAAATTAAAGATGTTTCCACATTTCCCACAGTAGAATATACTCCTAAAAAACTTCAAATGTTAAAAGATTTTGATTAAATGACTGAGGAAGAATTAGAGCATTTAGGAGAATTAGAATATGATGATGAAGGTTTATTTCAACAACTGGAAGAGATTAATCCACCCCCTGATTATATTGTGAATGCTCTTCAAAACAATGAATATTCAGCGGATTCAAAAACCAAAGCAGGACTCATTTCAACAGAACAACCAGCAATATTTCATCTTGTTCAAGAAAAGGTATTGATATTTAATGATGAATTGAAGTTCTTGGGTTCTGCTCAACCCCCTGTTAAACTACCTCTGAGATTAATGTTTCTTCTCACAAAAGATGGAAGACAAGGTTCAACTGTGAGGGATGAATCAAAGTACATTGATAAACTATTGTATATGAAAAGTAATGATGATAGAGTATATATTGATCTGCTGAACACTCTTAATTATAGGGTTAGTATTTCTGGTTAAAGTAGGAAAAATGTGAAGGAGAAACACATTATTCAGGCTTTAAGTATCCTTGGTTCAGGTATTAGTTTTCTTCCAAATGACCCATCGCAATTAGTTAATAGACTGTTATTGTTGTTAGGTAGTAAGAAAGCTGGAAATAATTGTTTTAATGAAGCATCAACCATTTTAGACCAGTTGATGAACATGAAAATAATTAATAAATCTCAATATAATACATTTTATCTCGTATTAAATAAGATGAGAAGCACAATCCTGAGTTAATTTCACAAGCGACCACACATCTTCATTCCCATACCCACTACAACTTGACCCAACAAAAGAATATGAGGCATCTTTATTGTTCATGGAAAGTTATAATACCTTATTTAATATAACTGATAAAAATGACAAGTTTAGTTATAATCTGGGAAGTGGATATAAAACGATAAGTCTCACCCGGAGCAGATGAGATTTCTCAAATATCTTTCGAAATTGCTCGTCTTATGAAAGAACAGGGTGATGAACCAAAAAATATTGTTATAGACATTCAAAAACATACTTCAAAATCAACGATTAAACTTAAAAATAACTACAAGGTTGATTTTGCAATTGATAATTCATTCAGAGAGTTATTGGGTTTCTCCTCAAAAAAGATTGAAACTAATGGGACGTTTTACAGTGATAATGTCATTCAAATATCCTCAGGAATAAATTCGGCATTAATTCACTGTGATTTGATTGATGGTGCTTATAATGATGGAATAAAAACAAATACAATATTTTCATTCAGTGCATACTCAACCCCAATTGGTTATAAATTCAATATGGAACCCAAAAATTTGGTTTTTCTCCCTGTGTCAGGAAAAAACATACACAGAGTAAATTTTAGGATAACCGACCAAGATAATCGTATGATTTCTTTTAATGGGGAAGTTATATCCATTAGAATTCACCTCCGTGAAGTTTTCCAATAAATAAATACGATGATTATTGTGAGGAAACACGAGTTGGGAAAATATAAAATAATTACAGGGGATGGGGATGTTCCTTTCCCCATACTACAAGGGCGAAGGTATGTATCTTGGTGGAGGATACTATAAACCTAAGAGACAAAGGGGTGTCGGACATCAATTTAGAGGAGATGGGATAATTGATACTCTAATGGATATCGGTTCAACGATTCTTAAACATAAAGACCTAATTGGTTCAACTTCTTCTGCCGTGGGAAATGTAGCAGGTGCTATAAAGAGTATAAAAGATGCCCAAAAGGAATCTCATAAATTACAAGCAATAAAAGAAATTAAAAAAGGCAAAACTCAGTTGTCTCCCCAAGAACGACAGAAAATAATTTGAATACTTGGATCAGGGTTTCAAAAGTTTTAACATCTTATTTTCCGAAATAAATACAAGTATGGAAGCAATTGATAGTATCTATGATTTGGATGATACCATTATCATCTCAAACTCCACTAAAAAAGATTACTTCAAGGTAAATGCAATAACTGGAACAGACTGGAATGCAAATGGTACAAAAAGTTTTGAAATAAATAATCAACAAACCTATTTGAATCTATCCGAAAGTTTCTTGTTGTGTAAATTTAAATTCACGAAGGCTGGGAATAACACAAACGCTACACTCGTACATGATTTCTTCTGGAAAATGTTTGATCGTGTTCGTTTGTACATTGTAACACAAGAAGTTGAAGCGGTTGATTATGTCTCTGCTGTATCTGAAATGATGAAATTTACACTATATACATTCAGTGATAGAATGGGAAAGGGGGCTGTCGAAGGTTTTATTCCTGATATGTCAACGGGAACAACCACAGACCCTGCATATACTCAAAGGAAAGGAACGTATACTGATGATACAAAAGCAGTTAATAGTTTTACTGTGGCAGTTCCTTTTAAAGGTATATTTGGATTTTGTGATCATGATAAAGTACTGTATGGTCTTAAAATTAGATTTCAACTACAAAGGAATGATAATGAAAATAGATTACTTTTTGATGTTGCTAGTGCTTTTGGTGATCAGAATAAATTTGTAATTGAGGAAATTAGTTGGTATATTAGTGAATATACTCCGAATTTTAAAACAGAAGAGATGTTGAATAGTAGACTTAACTCAAAGAAACCACTCAGTGTATCATACCTCAAAAGAATATGTCAACACGTGAATCTAAACCAAACCACTTACACGTGGAATTTGGGTGTTCTGAAAGGAAAGCCATGATATCTGTGGATCATTTAAAAAAAACCAGATGGCGATACTGCTACTGATAAGAATAATGCATTGAGTGATAATGCTATGGTGAAACAAATTCGTGTTTCTCTCGATGGAACATTTTATCCACGAGATAGATTGGAAATTAATTGAGAAAAAAAATGATTATGCTGAAGCATACAAGTCTTACCAAAAGGTGTGTGAAAGTAATAGAAATAAAGAACCTATTTTGGATATGACAGCATTTAAAAGTTTGTATACAATCTATGCGTTTGACCTGAGTGCTCACAAGGAAACTATAAAGTCTAATCGAATGGATACTTCCCAAAACATTGAAAGAGGAGAGAGTGAAGAAGTTGATGCATATTGTTTGCTTTTGGAAGAAACAGAATTACAGATTAATACGGATAATGGTGTTATGATTAGTCTCACATAATTTTTTGTTTAATAAATGAGTGGAAAAGTCCATCTGGGGGATATGTTAATCAAATCAATCTTCATAAACTATCATCTTGTGTTCAAAATCAAAAGCCTTGTACGATTAACATTAATACAATTCAGAGAAAAGGAGCAGTAAGAATTGATGTTTTGCTCACAAGAGAACAGGTTAAAATCTTGAACGATACTGGCTCACTTAAAATTAAAACTAGAACGGGCACTCGTAGAGCGCATACCTTCGCCGCAGCCACTAGTTACCTTTGTATTAAGTTGTCCACAACGCATCTCAATACAAATATGCATTTCGTGACCCCCATGACCTTTGACCCACAACCGCTACCTAGGGTGACAATAGTACTATACCTTGTGTCATTTCAGAAGATGGGGAATTGAACACTGAACAATTTGGAGTTAATTTGATGCAAATCGGAAACATATTAACCGTTTTCATCATGAAAAAACGATTTTGACCTTTTTGTGACCTTGACCTTAACCTTTGATCCGATCGCTCCCAAAATCTAATCAATTTGTCCTCTCGTGATGCCAAACACATCCACAAAATTTCATGACAATCTGCAAAGTGGTTTTTGTGTAATGTTGTCCACAACGCTTCCCAATCAAAAACTCCATTTTGGTGACCCCCTTGAACTTTGACTTCCACAGACTAACTTGGGTTGCAAACACTATACCATACGCTATATCAGTGGATCGGGATTTGAATACTGAACATTTTGGACTTAATTTGATGTAAATCGGAACAAAATTGACACTTTAATCGCAAAAAAACGATTTTGACCTTTTTGTGACCTTGACCTTGACCTTTGATCCGATCGCTCCCAAAAGCTTCGCCTGGTGTCCTTGAGTAACTGCACATCATCTCTGAAAATTTCATGCAAATCGGTCCAGCAGTTTTTGCGCAATGTTGTCCGCACACATATTTACCAATAAATAAATACACAGGGGTCAATACAATACCTTCGTCAAACGAAGTTTGCGAAGGTAATGACAAAACCAATGTTGATAAAATATTCAATAAGAGAGACGAGTGGAGGATTTCTCCCATTTCTAATTCCTTTATTTGCTGGTTTAAGTGCGGTTGGAGCATTGACGGGTGGTATTTCAACAGCGGTGAATACTGCCAATGAAAGGAAGGCTCAACTCTGGGCTCAAAAAGAATTGGAAAGACATAACAAAGAGTTGGAGAAACAAATTCGTGGAAGTGGTGTAATTGTAGATTTTGCTGAAAAACTTGAAGGTCTGCCTGATAAAGCGAGATTGTTAGTTGGAGATATGCTTTCTTCTATCGCACAAGCAGGTGTAAAATTAACTAAAAGGGGTAATGGATTATATCTTTCGAATAAATAAATGAGCATTGATGAGTGGTTTAAAGAATTTGGAAAGAATACAACATCAAATTTACAACTTGTCAAATATTATAAGAAATTAAAAATTCATAATGTGGTTATTTGTATGAGAGATGAATTAACAAACATGCCTAAACATACAAAGAATAATATTATGAACTTAGAAGATAATAATGGGAACGGTTCTCATTGGGTTTGTATTTTTAATAATCACGACAAATATTATTTTGATAGTTTTGGTCTTCCACCACCCGTTGAAGTCATAAAATTCTTACAGAATGGTGTTTATCAAACATTTCAAGTCCAAGAATTAAATTCCAAGTGTTGTGGTCAATTATGTCTGTATGTGTTATTTCAACTCAACAAAAATATTTTTATTTATGACATTATTTTTTAATCGAATATAAATGACATGCTGGGAAAGATGGTTCTATCTTTGGTGTATCCCAAGAACTGGATATCGATTTATCAAATTATTACACAAAGGCACAGGCTGAACGACATAAATATAATATAACCAAAAATATTAACATGAAAAATGCTTATAAATTAAAAAATTATCCAAGCCTGACTGACACGAATGACTTGGTGAGATAAAGCGATTTATCACAACATGTATCCTTAAATCAAACGGCCGTGTATTCCAAAGATACAGAAGTGTTGATTTTATCTCCAGGTCATACAGAATTCACAGTTCGAATTAAAATAAATTTTTATTAAGAAGGGCGTGTCGTTTGCATGAGAATAGAACAATGGGGGTATGATATGAATGATTTAGGGTATAATTGGTCATTTAAAATTGACCTTGAAGACCTGGAACAATTAAATCAGTCTCGTAAGGAAGAATATTATCCACTTGGTATTGAGAATGAGTTTTGTGGAGCCACGATTAGTAAACAACAAATAAAAGAATTTAATAAGGGTAAATATAATAATGGTTTTGCCCTCGTTTATATCATGAAAACAGAAAAAACAGGATTATAAAAAATAAGTAAGGAAATACAAAATGATTTCACTATGGGAAGATGGGGAGGTGTTTCGTGTCATAATATTATTCTAACATATATTTCTAATACATAAATGACGGCAAGAAGGCTTCAAGAAAATTATCATTTCTGTGTCCAAGCATACCTTCAAGAAAAGGGTTTTCGGTATTTTAATAAATATGTTCTACAACATAAGAATGAGGTATTTTCAATAAAAGATTGGCATTATGCTGATGTTGATAAACCGACAACTTTAGATTTAATTAGAATGTTAAATAATGAAAAAAATATTATGTTAAGAAAACGTAAGGCTCTTTTAGAAACTCAAAATAAATTTTATTGGTTTCCTGTTGTAAAAAAAATATTTTGGATACAGGAATAACAAGAAATCCTGATGAATATATGTATGATATTCTATGGGGTGTAAGCGATTCAAGGATAGTAAGGGACGAGGAAGTTGAAGAGAGAGAAGAGGAGGAAAAGGAGAAGAGAGAAGAGGAGGAAAAGGAGAAGAGAGAAAAGGAGGAGAGGGAGAAGAAAGAGAAAGAGGAAAGGAGAAGAGAGAGAGAGAGAACGAGGGAGGAGAGGGAGGAGAGGGAGGAGAGGGAGGAGAGGGAGGAGAGGGAGGAGAGGGAGGAGAGGGACGAGAGAGCGAGACTGAATAAATATGGAAACCAGTGAGATTAAAAAAAGATTGGTGGTATTACAGAAAATAACTCAACCCACCAAGGAGGAAAACAAAGAATTGACAAGTCTATTAGCAGTATTTTCGACAAGACCGTTGATATCGTTTTCAAGGACAGGATATTGACTTTAATTAAAGTTTTTTTTTTTCATTTTTTTCTTAAATGAATTGAGGAGAGAGTGAAACCATATCTAAGGATTCTTTATGTTTTAAAAATCAAGATTCAAATGCGCATGTTGTAAACTAAAAATATTTTCGCTCTCTGTAGGAATTTTTCTCATAAATAAATGAGTTATTGTCTCAAATGTAAAAAGAAAATGAATACGAAAAATATTTCATATTTTAAAAGTAAAAATAACAGTGTTGTACAAAAAGGTCTTTGTTCGGTGTGTGGTTCAAAAAAAAAAATTATCTCCAAACACAAACTCGGAGGAGATATACAAAAGTTTTTATCAGGAAGTAAATTTACAACTACTGGAATACCAGGGGAATTACATCTACCAGGGTATTCTTTCTGTGGTCCAGGCACAAACTTGGATAAAAGATGAGATGAGGCAGATAATCCTAAATCCTGGAGTGAGCCCATCAATAGAGTTGATGAAGTGTGCATGAGACACGATATTGATTATGGGAATACCACAACTTTGGAAGAAAAACATGAAGCCGATAGAGAAATGTTGTATAATTTGTCTCGAATACAAAATCCAACCTTGAGAGAAAAAGTTGATAGGTTCATCGTGAAGAAGATGATCAGTGCTAAAATGAAACTTGGACTTGGAAATTCAAAAAACTTATAGGCTCTAATGATGTCATTAGGATTGAAGAGCAATTAGCTGATGAATTACATAAACCAATATTCACAAAGTTTCAGAGAAGGAAGGTTTATTCCAAGGAAGTAGATTATATCTGGTCCGCTGATTTGATTGAACTCAATAATGATAAGGGGTACAAGTATGCTTTAACCGTTATTGATTTGAGGAGTAGATACACATGGGTTGTCCCTTTAAAAAACAAAACCGGTAATACTCTTATGTTAAGCCTTTCAACAGATATTTAATAAAAGTAAGAGAAAACCTAAAAAATTGTGGACTGATGAGGGTAGAGAGTTTTATAACAAGACATTTATGAATTTTCTAAAAAATAACAGAATTACATTTTACAGTACCTTTAATGAAGGGAAGGCCGTTGTTGAACGTTTTAATCGTACCTCAAAAGAGAGACTATATAAAAAATTTACACAACTCGGTTCACAACATTCGTCATCTTTTATTCAGGATATTGTGGATAAGTATAATGACACGATTCACACGTCAACAAATATGAAACCATCAGAAACATTTGCAAAATTAAAATATGAAAAAGAGATTAATGTCAGAAAACCTAAGTTCAAAGTTGGTGATATCGTAAGAATACATAGGTGGAAATCTCATTTTGAAAAAGGTTGTGTTAAACGATGGACGAACGAACTTTTAAAAATTGTTTATGTAATAGATACGGTTCCTTGGACTTATAAGATTTATGATTTGGAAGGGGAAGAGATTTTAGGTTCATTTTATTCACAGGAATTACAAAACACAAAACCAAGCAGATAATACCCATGGGAGCAATGGGTTGTTCCTTCACTCCCTCCTACTATACACCTTTGTGGACACTAGAGGGCCAAGTCCGAGGTGTATAACAGTATATAATGTGTGTCAAGGGGGGACGTTCTTAGATCTGTGAACCCCAAACACAGAATCCTCAACTGAATAGTCAAGGCTTAACGTGTGTGTGTGTGTGTGTGTGTGCGTGTGCGTGTGCATGCGCGTGTGCAATGGGAGCAATGGGTTGGCGCTTCACTCCCTCCTACTATACACCGTTGTGGACACTTGTGGGCCACGTCCGAGGTGTATAACAGTATATAATGTGTCAAGGGGGACGTTCTTAGATCTGTGAACCCCAAACACAGAATCCTCAACTGAATAGTCAAGGCTTAACTTTTGTTTGTTGATGTGTGTGCGTGCGTGCGTGTGTGTGTGCATTTGCGTGTGCGTGTGTCCCCCAACCCTCACATTCAAAATCTTCACCCCAACCCTCACATTCAAAATCTTCACCCCAACCCTCACATTCATAATCTCAACCCCAACCTTCACATTCAAAATCTCAACCCCCCACCCCAACCCTCACATTCAAAATCTCAACCCCCCACCCCAACCCTCACATTCAAAATCTCAACCCCAACTCAATCCATGCCCAACACAGTCTTTTTCAAAATGAGATTTCCACCTATATATATTTTTTGACGTTTTTTTTTTCTCTTCTTCCAATTCTGTCTTTTAAGGCTTTCGGGTTTGATTATGTAGAAAGGGGGAGTAAGCCTGCACTTTCTTCCCAGAACTACCAATATTTATTTTTTAATGTTTTTTTCTCTTCTTCCAATTCTGTCTTTTAAAGCTTTCAGGTTTGATGACGTAGAAAGGGGGAGTAAGCCTGCACTTTCTTCCCAGAGCTTTCTTGATCTTGCTCCCATCAAGCACCATCCAACAAAGAACTACATCGATAGGTTTAGATCCCAAAGAGTGATAGCATTTTAGTCTCTAAAATAAACCCAACTTTCCAAGTCTTCAAGGTATAACCACATTCCTGTTGAGTTTCCAAGATATGTATCACATTGTGAGTTATCAAGCCAGAACCCACATTTCAAGTCTCCAAAATAAAACCAACTTACAAAGTCTCGAAGGGATAACTCATTTCCTGATTTTTTTCAAAATTTGTGAGTCTCCAAGGTTGGCCCCATATTCAGAAGCATCTTGGCAGAACCCTTTTCCTGAGTCTCCAAGGTAGTTATTTAAACCATCAAGGCAGAACTCATTTACTGATTTTTTTTCAAAATTTGTGAGTCTCCAAGGTAGGCCCCATATTTAGAACCATCTTGGCAGAACCCTTCTCCTCAGTCTCCAAGGTAGTTATTTAAACCATCAAGGCAGAACTCATTCACTGATTTTTTTTCAAAATTTGTAAGTCTCCAAGGTAAAACTTGTATTCTGGCTCATCAAGGTATAACTCGTTCAGTGGGTATTGTCTTGATTACTCGCAATGAGTACTATTGCTGTAAAACTCTTTTTCAGGATTTTGCTGGTCTCCAAGGTATAACTTTGTATTGGTTGGGCCATCAAGGTCGAGCTCCTTCTGTGGGTCTTGGTCGCTCATAAGGTCTTCAACCAAGCCAACAATTTCACCCCAAGTTGTATCAAAAGCAGTATTTTCATATTGTATTTCAGATACAATTTCCTGTGAGAGAAAATAATAATGTATTAATTAAGTTATTTAATTATTAAATGAGTCGATGCTTAAAAGGAACTGAAAATAGGAAAATAAAAATCTTACCTCAACAGATAAGAGGTTTGAATCCAGTTCATCATCTTGAAGGTTTAGTTCCATACAAATAGTCGATCTGCAAGCAAGCTCATCCCCACTCAAGGCCTAGCTCGTTCGGTGGAAATCACATTACTACTTTGCTACTTGAACAAATCTTTATCTTGTTGCATTGGTTATTTGAATAGAGTGCCACGAGGTTAAAAGGGGAGACAAATAAATATACCTTGGGATAAAAAGGGGATTTACTTTTTAGGGGAAAAAATATGAATCGCTGAAAATCCCCCATTCACTTACATGGGGAAAAGTGAACCAGAATCAGTATATTCACCCTACTCCTGTGTTTCCACAAATTAAGGTGGATCACAGTTGATTGAAGGGTCAGCAATAGGGACAGTAACACCCTGACATCCAACTCAACAGCTGGTGGATCAGCCTGGTACAACAGCTCAAAGTAACCGGCCCACTGGGCCTTCACTTCGTACTCCTCTGTCAAGAGCCCACCACCCTCCGCTCTAACTGCAGTCGATTGAGGGATGGGCTTGGAGGAACCCAATGCACAAATTCCCCTATAAACAGGACGAGAATCACTTTGACCACAACTGATGCTCCACGCCCTCACAGATTCCTTGCACATAGGCCTCCTTTCCCACCCTCATCGCATGTACAGTTTTACACCAACTCCCTGAACAGCTCAGCTCTGCCATTGAGCCTGGCTCTGCGACTCTGATCAATATTGTGTCCCTTGAGAGACAAAATTCAGTGTCCCTTGAGAGACAAAATTCTTCATCACCCTACTTCTTCATTCTTCATCGTTCTAAGGCATCCACCAGCATCATCAAGGATGGTGATCTTGAAGGCACTCCACAACTCTTCAGGATTCCCCAAAGCATCCAGACCCCCCGCCCCGAAATCCCCACTCAGCCTGTTCGCAAACTCCTCAGCAACACTCTCAAACTTGAACTTGCCAACATCCAGCCTCCTGGATTTAAGTTGCAGCTTCAGAATTGCTACATAAGCCTGTGGTCTGTATTGCAGAACTGAGCACTCCGGTAGACCCTGCAGTTCTGGATCATCCTCCAGCGACCATGAATGAGCAGATGGTCAGACTCCTTTGCCATACCACCAGTGTTGGAATACCAAGTCTTGCGATGAGCTTTTTTGTGCTGAAACCATGAACCAGCCACCCTTAGTCCATGAGGAACTTCGTGATATTCTGGTTCACAGTTCACAGGTCTCATAACCTTCCCTATCAGTTCCTGTCTGCATTGAAATCCCCCAAGACTCGAAGAGTATCTCGCCTGGAGCACTGACGTTCTGACTTAACACCTGACTCTATACTCGAGTTCTTGTATAACTTAACGTTGTCTTGCAGACTATAACAATGTTATCTCCCTTCTCCTTATCTCTCTCTCTCTCTCTCGTACTCTCCCTCACGTGACCTTTAATTATTCATGTGACTTTTGAGATCAAACGTAACAGTAGGTTGACATCTAACATGGGAAGAGGCATATCCATCGACACATTAGCATCACACGCCATTGTTATGTTGGAGAGGTTACAAATTACATTGTTTGGTAAGTTGGCGTGGTCCGTGTGTTCATGTAGGTTCGAGTATTTTCTGTAACCAGGGACCTGTTGGAGTGAAAGTTGTGTATTTATGTATGCCCTGAGTGGCGGTATGGTTGACATGGGGACTAGATAGGAACGTGGAATTTGACGTGTCCTCTCTGTAAAACAAGGCAAGGTGCCAGGCAAGGTGAGGATGGGGTGGGAACCTCACGGTGATGGTTGTGTCTGTGTACTGTGTGTGGCCCACAATGGTTTGATGGGCACCATGATGACAGCCGGGCCACATGATGTCACCGCGGCGGAAACTGTGTTCTGCATGAATGCCCCCCTACCTTCTCCTCCTCTCGCCCCCCCCCCCCCCAATTGTGTGTGAAAGAAGTTGTGTGCTCATGGCACCTTAATTTTCTACATACAGGGTGTTTCATAAGTTAGTTTACTGAGAATTCTGTTCTCGAATGAAAACCAAAACAAACAAACAAAAACATTAGTAAACTAGAACGGGCACTCGGTAGAGCGCATACCTTCACCGCCGCTACTTTTTTTCCAGGCACATTTGAAAAACGTCATTTAAAAACGTCCATGACGCCACAACCATCAGTCCGATGGATGTCAAATTTGGTGTTAGACATCATTGAGGGCAGTCCAACAAAATGGAATCATAAACACTGAAAAAAATCGAAAGTTTAAAAATGACGTCACAAGATGACGTCATTTTGACGCACTTCCAATGACGTCACTACCGATCGCGGACTACCATCCTCAAAGCTCTTATTTCACGGAACATTTTAACATTGGTTTCATGTCAATAGCTCTATTCGATCTGAAGTTATGCCTACAAGTATATTTTGACCCTGAGTTTGACCTTGACCAGAGAGTTAATTTGCAAAACCTGTTCATAAATAAGCAGATATTTTGGTACTGATCATAATGCCTGGATTTGGGACAATTTCCTTTACAAATCACATAGATATTTGAATATAAAATATCAGGACATTTTAGCCACAATTGAAAAACATTATGTTCAAACGTCAATGACGTCATAACGGTCAGTCCGAACGACGTCAAATTTGGTGTGTGACATCCTTAAGGTAAGTCCCACAAAACGGTATGATCAAAACTGATGAGGTCGAAAATGTGAAAATTTACGTCATCTTGTGACGTCATTTTGACGCACTTCTGATGACGTCACGTCAAATCTGACACCATGTACCCGAAAGGTATTTCGTCATGGAACAATATGGCGTTGGTTGCATGTCGATAGCTGTCTTATGAAGGAAGTTATGCTCAAAAGTTTGTTTTTAACCTTTTCATGACCTTTGACCCGATCGCTCCCAAAATCTAATCAAATCGTCCTTGGATAATCACGAATCATCCCACCAATTTTCATGCAATTCGGTTTAATACTTTCTGAGTTATGCGAATAACAAACAAACACACATATTCACAAATAAATACACAGCGACCAAAACATAACCTTTCGCAGAATGCGAAGGTAATTAAGAATCTTTATTTTTACCTTGTGCAAATATAAATTTCATACTTTAATGTCAACCTCATGACTTTACGGAAATTGCTTGAAGTGATCACCTTCATTCTTTATACATTTTTCACACCTTTTTTATAACATTATGACACATAGCTCTGCAAAGTTCAGGTTTGTTGCAAAAAAACATCAAATTATAGCTAAATTGCTTTTATCAAGTCGTCTACATTTGTGGGGTTTGTCACGTAAACCATGTCTTCAATAATTTCCCACACATAAAACTCACACAGCAACAGAACAGGTGATCTGGATGGAAAGCCAGTAGTCCACGACGACCAATCCATTCTGTAAATGTTTCGTTCAGAAATTATCAGACTTGTAGCCCAAAAGTGCGTTGGTGCCCCATCGTGCTGACAAATCGAGTCACCATTTGTTCCAGTCATGGCAAGACCGTGTCCTGTAACTTGGTTCGATCAGTGTCTGCCGTCACCGCCCCTTCAAAAAAGTACAGCCCAATTCCACCATGTGCATATATTCAACCCCACACTGTAACTTCTGGAACATTTAGTTCATGCTCAAAACAAAATGTAGATTGACCTCAGACCAATAGACACAATTATGCTTGTTTTAATACTGATAGTTACCCCCATCACTCCACACAATATGATTTATGAATTATGGATCTGATGTGGCACGATTAAACAGTCATTATCAAAATTCATCGATCAGGATCATCCTCATTTATAGCTTGTTACAAATCCGATTTGCCAGGTTTGTTACACCCAGTATGTATTGTTGTGTATTTGCTTATTTATTTGTTTGCTTGTTTCAGTCTTCCTTTGATCCTGGGATTCTACATTTGTCTTGTCTCATCTCCCTTTAATGAAGTTATTTCTTAAGAATACATGTCGTCTGAGTCCACCTAATTGCACGTTCCTGCCCGGCTGGTAAATCCCTGAAGTAGACATAGATTGCCAAAATAAACTTGTTTTAAGAGAATTGCAGGATAGAGATGCACTCCGGGGGAAGCTGTGTTTTCCGCTCAAACGAACGTAGTTTCATTTAATTTGGTCATTTGTGAAGCATATTGCTTCGGTGCAGCGGCATCGCATTAGCCCATTGATGCGACATTATTTTCTAATTATTATTTTTTAAAATGACTAATTTGAGTCTAACAATTCAACCTTAAAGCTGGGGGGGATAGCTTCAAAGGTCTGCACACTCTCTTCTGATCTGTCGAGCCTGGCTTTGAGTCTCTGCCTGCTGTAAACTGTCAGCCTGGATTTTGAAACACAAGGCGATTCATCAATGTGTCCCTCATATGGACGTTAAACTCAGCATCTTGTTCTACCAGCATGAGTTGATGGACGTTAAAGATCCTGTGTTGTCCTTCATGAAGAGTCGGTGAGCTATCACCACGACCATTGCCAAATTCCAAATTCCTGCACTGCTCTAGGGGGCACTACATCAGTGGCACAGCTGCACCCCAAGCAGATGATTCTACACACAATGATGTGCCGCATACGAAAGAAGAATAATTCAACCTTTATGTGTGTCCTGATTTTGTTCTCATTCAGTACCAGAAATGATTTTCCTTTTGAAATTATTCTCGTTTCTGTAGGAAATGCAGAATAATTTTCATTATTGCTACTGTAGTATACTTGAAAAGGAATGGACATCTCTCATTTTGCGACTTTTATCCTTGTAGGACAAAGAGCGATTGAGACTTTTCTTGCAAACCAAGGATGTGGTTGACTTGCCCCAAGAAGAGCCTCAGTCGGAAGTTCCCAAGCCCATCATCATGTCTGCAGTTCAAGGTATGACTATCTTTGCTCTCTATGCTCACTGCTTTCACTGTCCTTGTTTTAATTAACCCTCTGAATGACAGCAAATGGAAATATGAAACCATTCTCTGCATTCGATATCCATACGAGGAAGAAATATTTGTGTCTGATCAATACATTTAAAATGGGTTTCTGCACTTTTGCAAAAGAGCAAAAGTTCAATTTGCGATTTGTCATTATTAGTGATTTCGCAATTTGGAGAAAGTTTGAATTTCGAAAGGCTGATTAAAGTGTACTCAGCTCAAGATACAGAATCTCTCCTTGCTTTTCATAAAATGAGCATGTTATCGATAAGAGAATCAGCGCACAACAAACTAGAATTGTGTGTTTTTTTTACTGCTGTTTAAATCGTATAGCCAGTAGAGGTAAGCTTAAATCATATGCTTAACCCTTTGAACCTTGAGCTCCTTGGACTTTCAGCTCTCTTGCCCTGGGCTCCCGAGAGAAGGATCCAACCACTCAGGTTATATGGAGGTTTGTTAAATAGATGGGGGATGGGCCAGGCATCTGCCTGGAGGGCCAGACGGAGGCCCCTGGAGTACCGGCGGAAAGTGCACGCAGGGACGCGCTGCTCTGGCACATGCTCCCATACCTGACCTGACATACCAACAGATGTGCCCTTTCCATTTAGGAGACTTCAGTTTTCAGTACGCCTAAGTTTTGCCATGTCCATCAATAAATCCATAGGGCAAACATTGACAGTTTCTGGACTGTATCTTGGGGAATCCTGCTTTGCTCATGGACAATTTTATGTGGGATGCTCAAGAGTTGGAAGCCCCAAAAATCTTTTTATTTATGCCCCTACTGGAAAAACCAAAAACAGTGTTTCCTGAGGTTCTGACATGACAGTGTTCAGAATTCCCAAGGCTATGCTGGGTTCAGATCAAATATCATTTTAGCTGGGGCTCATCGCAACTCTAATCCAAGTGAATACAAATTACATATATATCAATCATGTTTCATGGAACTTAATATCATTTCTTTATATATATATATATATATATATATATATATATATATATATATATATATATATATATATATATATATATATATATATATTGTTGTGGTTACCAAATTCGCAAACCACCATTCAGGTCCCTTAGGTGAGATATCTCGGTAAGTATATGTGTAGTTAGGCCCAAACCCGTTGTCTAGTGGGAATACATGTCATTTATGCGTGCTGCGACTCTTCAGGATAGCCGTTTTTCTTTTACTATCTTTATTTTGGACCAATCGCCATTGTTACCACCACCAACCACAACATCAACCACCCACCGCGGCGCCGCTTCACGTCACACCTCGCAACCGTCGCATCGCCACCGTTCTTGCGCCGCTTGTGGGTACCGGTGTTGGACTCGTGCAGGGCGCGCGCCGAACAGCGTGTACAAAACCACGGATTTTCCACTTCAAAAACGGATCAAAAACGACACACGCCCACTTTTGTTCCGTCCAATCGGTGAGCGAGGGGCGATTTGGCCCCGCCTCCAGGGCGTTGGAGGGCGGTCGCTATATGCAAATTTATGGATCAAAATGCATTCACGCCCACTTTTTCTCGGGCCAATGGGGAGCGGGGTGAAAGGTCGAAGGCAGGGGGTCAAAGATGAGAGAGCGAAGCCACGGGGCTTATATAAGCGACCGTGTTCGTCAGTCAAGTGAATAGAGAGTTAAGACTTCGCGGGCGGTGGAGTTGGGAAGAAGAAGCAAGAAGGAGTTGGTCGTCGTCGTGTGCGTTGGAGTCGGAGCGGAGGGGACGGAGCTGTGGAGAGGCGGCGAGGGCAGACGAGGGGGTGCTCGCGTCGTGCAGGGAGCTGCACACCAGGGAGGCCGACGGCGCGACCTGGCCGAGGTGGAGACGCTCGTCGCGGGACTCGAGGCAGAGTAGAAATCCTCTATACCCCGAGCATCAGCAACCCCCTCCTGTTTCCCCCCGCGCTGAGATAGTGCGACCAAGGGGGCCCCTTTCCCACCCCCTACCAGACACTGCCCGCGAGGCCCGCGGAGTTGAGGCACCATCGCCGTTCCGCGTCTCATCACCAGACGGGTAGGCCCGACCCGGTCTCGGCCTCAGGCCCGCCTCATCTTTGAGGGTGTTCTTTTCCTTGGTTTTGGGTATGTGTTGTCGGCTCCGTCTGTGAAGTAGAATTGTATAAGTGTTGCCGTGTGCTCGCGTAATCGGTATTAGATCTGCATCGTCGCATTTGCTTTTTGTGTAAAAATTGCATTGTGTTTCTTTTCCTTTTCTATGTGCTTTTGGTGGAATTGAATATGTGTGCTTTCCGTTCATCGCGAATAAATGTGCTTTATTATTGAACTGTTCTCCCGCTTCGCTTCGTCTTTTCCTCTATTGAATCCTCATCTTGCTTCACGTAAAGGGTTGGTAGTGGGCTGAATACGCCCGATAATTAATCGAACCGTCGAGGCCGACGATAACACCGCTCGGTTATCCCGATAGTACGGAACGGGTCGCTTAAGTGGCCCGTGTCCGAAGTCGACCTGCGGCGAGGTGCGATCGCCCGGTCTACCCTCCGTGTGGGTACTGAGGTAGGTCGAATTTGGCGAGCAACCCTATCCCACGCGGGGGCTGATTGGCTCGATCGCGGTGAGACCGAAAGGTCCACCCGTGACTGGTTCCCGGCGTTAGTCCGAGAGGGTCACGACTGGATTGTCCGTCCGGTGGGCGACGTGCCGCGATTCGAGTTACGTGGCCGTTCGCACGCCGGCGGGCGCGAATCTGTAACACTGGTGTCAGGTCGTGCGATACAAATCCATCGCCCTCCTCGCGGCACTGGTATCGGAGAACAGGAAAACGGGCTCTCCTGTCTCCGGCTAAATTCACGGGAATCGGTCCAGGGGTGAGAGAAGTGACCCCCGATTCCCTCCAAATTACGAGCGAGCGAAATTAACCCTTTAAGAGAAGCAAGATGGCGTCTCAAGGCGAGCGGGAGCCGGGGGTATTAGAAATGGATGTAGAATGTGTAGGATCCATGGCCCAGGATGGAATGCCCGTGCAGGAACATGAACTCGTCCAACTGAACCCAGAGCCCGAAATAGGTGCGGCAGCGGCCGCGGTGTATGACACCTCCCCTCCCCCTCTCCACCAAAACCCTTCCCCAACCCCTGCCGAAACGGCTCACCCAAGCGTACCCGACATGGCCCAGCTAATCACCATGCTGGCAAAAATGAATGCGGAAATGACAGCGAGAATGGATGCAAACGCAAATGAATTTATAAACGAAATGAAAGGCATGACCAAACAAATAAACGAAAAGATCGATGCAAGTACACAGCAAATGAAGGAAGAAACGATAAAGCTGCGGGGTGAGACGCAGAACATGAGCCGATGCCTGCAGGCGGGCATGAAGGCCGTGACCAGGGAGATAGGAATGGCGACTCCACGTGTGGGAGCGAACGAGCTGGAAGGGGTGCAACGAAAGCTGACAGGCCCGCGGTGGAGGCGGGTAAAAAAATAATTCGGGGGGCGTGTTGGGCGAGGGTCGTGACAGAGGAATCGACGGTGACCAAAAGGGAAAAATTAAATGGGGAGACCAAAACGTGTGAGACGAGACACGAGGTGACGACGACAGAAACTTATAAATGTATAGAGACACGGGAGATAGAGGGTGAATTGGACGGGGTAAGTGACGCACACACACACACGGAGGTAGTGGAGGACAATGGGGGTGAGCTGGCGGACTGGGTAGAGACCCAGTGCGAGCACCTGGATGGCCTCCTCCAGGAACGAGGGGAGGGAGTATGCCCCCTTGAGGTGAGTCACGACCAGGTGAGTTCGGTCGTGCTTTGCGAGGTTGAGAGGAGGAGTGCTGTGGACAGGTGCACGGAGAGCTTGGGGGGTATAGAGGCCCCGGAGATCCTTGTGGGGACACGAATCCCCAGTGTGGTTGTCCCTGTGTGTGGTGCAAGGTGTGAGTGCGTCCCCGTGTGTGGAAGCGACCCCGTGTGTGAGTGGTGTGGTGGCGATGGTGCCAGAGTACGTGCTTCCCAGCACGTCGTGTGTAAGGGGCACCGCGCGGGTGAGTGAGGCACGGAGTGTGGATGGAGGCACCGTGGGTGAGTGCCCCCGCGTGTGTGAGTGAGGGGCCGTGTGTGGATGAGGCACCGCGGGTGAGTGCCCCCGCGTGTGTGGGTGAGGCACCGTGTGTGAGTGAGGCCGTGTGTGTGGATGAAACGGCCAGTGTGGATGAGGCACCGCGGTTGAGTTCCCCCGCGTGTATGAGTGAGGCACGGTGTGTGGATGAGGCACCGCGGTTGAGTGCCCCCGCGTGTGTGAGTGAGGCACGAGTGAATGGAGCACCACGTGTGAGTGGTATGGGTTATGCAAGGGAGACCGTGTGTGTGAGAGAGCGGTATGTGAGGGAGATGTCGGTTGGCATGCGGGAGCACGCAGCCGCGTCTCCCGGTGTGAATATAATGGAGTGGAGTGTGTGCGTCGTAACACGCAGGTGTGCGTGGGTGGAATGGAGGCGACGACGGCGACATGGGAGAAACGAAAGCCAGTGCAGCGGCTGTAGTTGTTTCGGGGGACCGTGCCGGGTTCACCCAGCAGTGAGCACGCGGTTCGTGCTGTGCAACGCACGAGACCGCCACGTGCTCGCTTGCGAGTGAAGTCCGGTCCGGAAACGCACGCGGTGGATTTGCCGATCCCGCGGACGGACAAAGTTTAGGCAGGTAAATGGATTTGGACCGGACGGGTTCTCCACGCGATCGTGTGTGTTAAGCTCCAACGGGCAAAGCACATGTGTTCGCGTGGGGAGCCCCTCGAGACGTGGGGCTTGTGTTTTTTTTTTGCGCATGGTGACGTCATGGCTGCACGTGTGGTTGGAATCCGGCAGGAGGGGTATCTCTGCCGGATGGTACCGTCCAAGGAGGGACGAGGAACACGTGCAGCTGCATGACGTCACGGGCAGGTGTGAAGTGCGCGAGCTCTGAGTTGCCGCGCAGGTTATGCGCATGAAAAAAAAACAAAAAAAAAAACAAGCCTCACTTTCGGGTGCACAGGATTCCTGGGCAAAGGGTGGAAGACCCCCTTGACTAGGGCACAGGATGGAAACTAGTTAGGGGGAAGGGTTAGCTTAGTTAGACCGACTTCATGGGGCAGGGGTAAGTCCTCATGGAGTCCGTGGAATGGATTAGGTAGAGGGATTTAGTGAGCTTTAGGTTGGGAAATAAAATGAATTTTTGATTTATTTGAGGACAGTGACAGACTTGTGAATGTGTAGAGTTGACGTAGTTTAGCTACGTAGTGTTAAAAGGAACGTGCTACTAGTTTAAGGGACGACGTGGGAGCACGAGTTAGTTAGGGGGTGCAGATAGAAGGATGGCAGAGTTCAGTGGTGTGTGTGTTGAAGAGTTGGTGAGTGAAGTGGAAGCATGTGCTTGGTGAGTGAGTGAGGCCAGCGGGTCTGTGTGTATGGAGTGAATGGGGAATGCATGGTGCGATGAGTGATTGGGGGAGGAGTGACTCCGCCCAAGGGACCCCGGGGTCAGTATAAAGTGAGTGAGGGGTTAGTCAAATTGAAAAATGGAGGTCGTTTTGTTGTTGGTGGGAAAGTAGGCTCGAGACCCATTTGGAGGGGTGCAGGAGCCCTGTTGGACGGGCTTGGGAGCGTGGCTGCGAAGGTGAGTATCGCTGAGTGGGTACCCCGGGCACCAGGCTGGTCGGCCGTGGTAGGCCAAGGGCCCATGGGGGGCCGGGATAGCGTAGTGGGCACGGGTGCGCCTGCTTGGTGCGGGGGCCCGGGGCGCCATTAGCCGCGTGGGCAGTGTTGTGGGCATGGGTGACCCTCGGAAAGGGGCCTGGGAAGCCAGCCTGCCACGTGTGTGTTTCAGGGGAGGTGCCATGGGGGGCACTCCCCGGTGTTAGGGAGCTGGTAGGCTCGGAGGCAGTGTAGTGCCCGGGGGTGCCATAGCTGGAGATTCGGCAGAGGGTCGTGCCTGCCAAAGGGAGCCACGTGTCCCAGCCAGGAGACCGTGTGAGGGCACGGAGCGAAAATTGGGGGGCGAGGCCCGAAATTGTGAGGACACCAACACAGGCGACGGGAATCTGGGTTGTTAGAACCAATAGTTTAAGCGAGAGGCGCTTGTTGAAAGCCCCGGGGTAGTTTAACAGTTAAATGGTTAGGGTAGATTAGGAGATGTACCCCTCCGCACCATCCATCCCCTCGCTGTCGTTGTGGGCCGCTGGACCCACTTTGGTTATAGATCGCCGAACTCTGGGGAGGCCATTCTGAGGCTTCGTTGGGCCTCGACACAGGACGTTAGCTCTCCCTTATTCCCCTCCGGGAAGGGAACGTATGGGTTGGGAGTAGGCGAGGTGACAGGATAGGTTAGCCGAACAAGGACGATAAAGGGGGGTTAGGGGACGATTTATAGTGGGGAAGTAAAAATAAAAACAACAAAAAAATAAGTTGGGGCTAAATTGGGGTTTGACAAATTAAGGGAGTGGGTATGTACAGTGACAGGCAAAGGCGATAGGTTGGGAGGGAGACAGGTAGGTAGGTCCGAGCCCGCCTTCCAAGCGGCCAGCACCACCGCACTCCCTCCACCAACCTCCACTGAACGGCAAAGGCTGGCCAGCTTCATCTGCTGGCTGTGTTACTGCAAGGCCTGTGCCGGCCCACTTCATCTGCCGGCTGGCTGTTTTTCTTCAAGGCCTGTGCCGGCCCACTTCATCGGCAGCTGTTGTGTTGCTGCAAGGCCTGTGCCGGCCGGATCATCTGCAGCTGTGGTACTTCAAGGCCTGTGCCGGCCAGTTCATCTGCCGGCTATGTTTGCCTGCAGCGGCTTTCTTCTTCGGCGGGCTGTGTTTGCCTGCTGCCTTTGCCATGCCATGCCCACTGCCCCTGTTCACCAGCCCCGTTCAATTTTTGCTTTGCCCCCCCCCTGTTCATTTCCATGTGCGCCAGGATCCGCAAGGCAACAGTTTGCAAGCTGCGAGAACTGCCCTGTTGGCAGCTACAACACGGGCCTGCAGTGGCGGCCCGTGCACCGTGTTTGTGTTCATCCATCCATTCGTTGTGCTCATTGCGTGTGCCACTTGAGCTGGCACGGAGACTGCGTTTGTGCAGCCCATGCACCGTTGTGGTTCACTGCGTTCAGTTCAAAAGGAAGGCCTTGGACTGCGTGTGAGCAGCCAGCCACGTTCCTGTCACTTCTGCATTGTTTTGAGCCAGAGACTGCATGCGGGCAGCCTGGCTCCCCTGCTAACTGCTTTTCTTTTGCAGAGTTCATTGATCCTGGGCCATGGTTTAGTGTAAAATTTGTAAGTTAAGGTTAAGATGTACTGTAAATATGAGTGCGCCCCGGCATGTTTGTCTTAGCGCCGGCAATTTTATTTAAGTCGTCCGTGTGAGTGAGTTTGTTTAGGTAGTTACGCAGCCCTCAGGTTATTTATTTTGGGGACACGAATACCATGAATGTCGCACTCAGGGATCCGTAGGTAAAATGTACTAGGGGAAAACTACACATGATGGCACACGAAAATTTGACGACTCGGGACGAGTCTGTAAAAAGGGAGGGTAGTGTTGTGGTTACCAAATTCGCAAACCACCATTCAGGTCCCTTAGGTGAGATATCTCGGTAAGTATGTATGTGTAGTTAGGCCCAAACCCGTTGTCTAGTGGGAAATACATGTCATTTATGCGTGCTGCGACTCTTCAGGATAGCCGTTTTTCTTTTACTATCTTTATTTTGGACCAATCGCCATTGTTACCACCACCAACCACAACATCAACCACCCACCGCGGCGCCGCTTCACGTCACACCTCGCAACCGTCGCATCGCCACCGTTCTTGCGCCGCTTGTGGGTACCGGTGTTGGACTCGTGCAGGGCGCGCGCCGAACAGCGTGTACAAAACCACGGATTTTCCACTTCAAAAACGGATCAAAAACGACACACGCCCACTTTTGTTCCGTCCAATCGGTGAGCGAGGGGCGATTTGGCCCCACCTCCAGGGCGTTGGAGGGCGGTCGCTATATGCAAATTTATGGATCAAAATGCATTCACGCCCACTTTTTCTCGGGCCAATGGGGAGCGGGGTGAAAGGTCGAAGGCAAGGGGTCAAAGATGAGAGAGCGAAGCCACGGGGCTTATATAAGCGACCGTGTTCGTCAGTCAAGTGAATAGAGAGTTAAGGCTTCGCGGGCGGTGGAGTTGGGAAGAAGAAGCAAGAAGGAGTTGGTCGTCGTCGTGTGCGTTGGAGTCGGAGCGGAGGGGACGGAGCTGTGGAGAGGCGGCGAGGGCAGACGAGGGGGTGCTCGCGTCGTGCAGGGAGCTGCACACCAGGGAGGCCGACGGCGCGACCTGGCCGAGGTGGAGACGCTCGTCGCGGGACTCGAGGCAGAGTAGAAATCCTCTATACCCCGAGCATCAGCAACCCCCTCCTGTTTCCCCCCGCGCTGAGATAGTGCGACCAAGGGGGCCCCTTTCCCACCCCCTACCAGACACTGCCCGCGAGGCCCGCGGAGTTTAAGCACCATCGCCGCTCCGCGTCTCATCACCAGACGGGTAGGCCCGACCCGGTCTCGGCCTCAGGCCCGCCTCATCTTTGAGGGTGTTCTTTTCCTTGGTTTTGGGTATGTGTTGTCGGCTCCGTCTGTGAAGTAGAATTGTATAAGTGTTGCCGTGTGCTCGCGTAATCGGTATTAGATCTGCATCGTCGCATTTGCTTTTTGTGTAAAAATTGCATTGTGTTTCTTTTCCTTTTCTATGTGCTTTTGGTGGAATTGAATATGTGTGCTTTCCGTTCATCGCGAATAAATGTGCTTTATTATTGAACTGTTCTCCCGCTTCGCTTCGTCTTTTCCTCTATTGAATCCTCATCTTGCTTCACGTAAAGGGTTGGTAGTGGGCTGAATACACCCGATAATTAATCGAACCGTCGAGGCCGACGATAACACCGCTCGGTTATCCCGATAGTACGGAACGGGTCGCTTAAGTGGCCCGTGTCGAAATCGACCTGCGAGGCGAGGTGCGATCGCCCGGTCTACCCTCCGTGTGGGTACTTAGGTAGGTCGAATTTGGCGAGCAACCCTGTCCACGCGGGGGCTGATTGGCTCGATCGCGGTGAGACCGAAGGTCCACCCGTGACTGGTTCCCCGGCGTTAGTCCGAGAGGGTCACGACTGGATTGTCCGTCCGGTGGGCGACGCGTGCCGCGGTCGAGTTACGTGGCCGTTCGCACGCCGGCGGCGCGAATCTGTAACAATATATATATATATATATATATATATATATATATATATATATATATATATATATATATATATATATATATATATATATATATATATATATATATATATATATGTATACCCTGGTTAAAATAGGTATACCATATCCCTGTGTCGTAAGAGGCGACCAGGGTTGCGTCAGGAAAGGCATCCAGTGTAAAACATGTGCCAAATCACTATGCGGATCATACGGATGATCCGCTGTGGCGACCCCTATCGGGAGCAGCCGAAAGAAGAAGAAGAAGAGATATATATATATATATATATATATATATATATATATATATATATATATATATATATATATATATATATATATATATATATATATATATATATATATATATATATATATATATATATATGTATATATATATATCGCTTTATATTTCTTTATTTCTTTATCGACAGCCAGGTCAGGTTAGATCTGTGACCATGATACAGGTACCATGTAAACCTGTACTAACCTGTTCCATGGTCGGGTTGTCGGCGACTAAACCGTCTCCCCCACCAGGTTTTTGGTGAGGAGGGTGTTTGGATATGGACACCCAGCAGAATTAAAAACAAAACCTGTCAAAGGGTGGAGAAGCTCCTTGTGAGCCAACGGCCAACCAGATCTAGTGCCCAACTGTGTCTGCGGACGTCCTCCTGCAGTTGGGTTACTTTTTATTAGGAGGTTGGTGGCAGGATTTGCACTCCTGCCACTGTAAAACCCTTCATTCCGCAAAACACAAAAACGCAATAAAATCTGAAAACCCACTCCGTGGGGGTACCTCCTGTGCAGCTTCCCTTCGCAGGGAAGCTCACCGGATGACGGGATTGGGGCAAAGCCTTCGGGACCCCCAATCTTTGATGATAGGAGGGAAACCATGGGGTAACATTCCTGGGTCAGATTGGAGAGAGTGTGTCGGAGTGGTGCTGAGGTGTCATCCACCAGACCTTGGGTTAACTTGAGGCGGTCCCTTCGGGTGGGTGCCTGGAATGTCCTGTCCCTAAGAGAGGATGATCACCTGTCTCTTATCATCTGAGCTGAAGCGTTTGGACATTGGTATTGCAGCACTCTCTGAGGTTCGGAGACTGGATTGTGGCGAGATAATGGTGGGTGGTTACACCTACGATTGGTCTGGTCACTCTGATGGTTACCATACTCAAGGAGTTGCTGTAGCTGTGTCCAATAAGCTGACCCCAATGATAATTTAGGTAACACCTGTCAACGAGCGTATTATGAGACAAGGATTCGTCACTCCTTAGGTGTCATTTCCCTGGTCTCTGTCTATGCTCCGACTGAGGCGAGTGATCTCACCCTGAAGGATGCATTCTACGCCACGCTCGAGTCTGTGGTTGATCAGTGCCCCAGACGAGATACACTTCTTGTCTTGGGGGATTTCAATGCATCGGCTGGAACTGATAGGGATGGTTATGAGACGTGTGTTGATCCCCATGGGTCAGGAACTATGAACCAGAATAGCACTAAGTTCCTTGACTTTGCAAGAAGTCATGGACTTAGGGTGGCTGGTTCATGGTTTCAGCGCCCACAAGCTCATTGCTGGACTTGATATTCCAATGCTGGCGGTGTGGCAAAGGAGATTGACCATGTCCTCGTTGATTGTCGTTGGAGGATGATCCAGAACTGCAGGGTCTACCGGAGTGTTCAGTTCCTCAATACTGACCACCGGCTTGTTGTAGCAACTCTAAAGCTGCACCTTAAATCTGGGAGAATGGTACCATCCCAGCCTCGGCTGGATGTTGGCAAGCTCAAGGATGAGAGGGTAGCTGAGGAGTTTGCGAACAGGCTGAGTGGACACTTGGGGGGTCTGGGTGCTTTGGGGGGTCCTGAAGAGTTGTGGAGTGCCTTCAAGAACACCTTCCTTGATTTTGCCGGTGGATATCTTGGAACTCACTGCAGGGCAAAGAAGAATTTTGTCTCTCAAGGGACACTGGATACCATTGACCAGAGTCGCAGGGCCAGGCTGAATGGCAGACCTGAACTGTTCAGGGAGCTGAGGCGTAAAACTGTACATGCCTCAAGGGTGGACAAGGAGGTCTATGTGCGAGGAATCTGTGAGGGGGTAGAGCATCACCTGTGGACAGGTGATTCTCATCCCACTTTCAGGGGAATTTGTGCATTGCGTTCATCCAAGGCCATCCCTCGGAGCACTGCAGTGAGTGGTAGGCTCTTGACAGAGAAGTCTGAAGTGAAGGCCCGCTGGGCCGGTTACTTTGAGCAGTTGTACCAGGCTGATCCACCAGCTGTCGAGTTGGACGTCAAGTGTGTTACAATCCCTCTTGCTGACCCTCCAATCAACTGTGGTCCACTTTCGCTTGTGGAAACACGGGCTGCGGTGAACCGGTTGAAACGGGGTAAAGCTCCAGGGATCTTTGGCATCCATGCTGAACTTCTCAAGGCTGGTGGAAATGCTGCACTTGTGTCATTGCATGCAGTTTTGTGCTCTGCCTGGCACACATGCATTATCCCAACTAATTGGAAGAGTGGCCTTGTTGTCCCTCTCTGGAAAGGGAAGGGTGATGGCCAAGACTGCAACAACTACCGAGGGGTGATGCTGCTCTCAGTGCCGGGCAAGTTCTTTGCTCGGATAATTCTTGATAGGGTTCGCCACCATCTGCTTGAGCACCAGCGTCCAGAGCAGTCAGGCTTTACACCAAAGAGGTCAACGATTGACTGTATTCTTGCTCTTCGGGTCCTCACCGAATGCAGATGAGAGTTTCGGCAGGGGCTGCATGCAGCCTATGTTGATCTCTGTAAAGCGTTCGAGTCAGTTAATCGGGATGGATGCCCTCTGGAGGATTATTGGTATCCGTGGGGTGCCACCAAAACTGATCGATCTGATGTCTGAACTCTACTCTGGTACTGAGAGTGCTGTGAAATGTGGTGGTACCATCTCTGACTTATTTCCAGTTGTTACTGAAGTTCGTCAGGGGTGTGTACTGGCCCCCACACTTTTCAGCACTTGTATGGACTGGATTGTAGGGAGGATGTCGAAGAGATGTCTCGTGAGTGGAGGAGGCCAATGGGCCGACCACGTGCCTCGTGGTTGCAGCAGGTTGACTGGCATCTCAAGGAGATGGGGATGGGCCTGTAATCTGCCTGGGGGATGGCCAGACGGAGGCCCCTGGAGAACCGGTGGAAAGTGGACGCAGCAACACGCTGTTCTGGCACATGCTCCCATTCCTGACCTTTATCGCTGCAGGTATTGCTCCTGGCCAGTTCCAATATTTGGATGTGTGGGTTTCCTCTGGGCACACCAGTTTCCACACGCTTTAAGAATTGTTTTCTTTCCATGGGTTGTTTACCTCCCGATACTCCGGTTTCCACTGATTGTTGAATTAAAGAATTTCAAGAAGAAAAGATAAAATATTATGTTCAAAAATAGTTTCAAATGAAATGAAACTGTTTTTACTTTCACTTAATCCTGTGTTCTTATTTAATATCCATGAATTAGCTGTATGTCATTCACACAATTAAATTAGGAAACATACTATTCTATTGAGCGCGTATCTGTAGTACAGTGCATTACACACCGGACTGCTATAAACGAAGTGGAAAACCGTTTCATTTCTTACATGAAAGAAAACTTTTCACGCGAAATCCAATAGTTTTCTATTAAACCAAATATGCCTTCATGAAGAACAATTCTGGGCCATTTATAGCTACTTTTCAGCTTTGGCAACGCTGGGTATTCTGCGAGTTTATTATATATTTGAGAAAGTTTGTGTGTGTGTATGTCCATCTTCTCCTCCCAAACGGCTGCACCTCGCCAGTCGCAAATTGGTCCACATCTCCATAATTGGTCCACATCTCCATAATCAGATGAAAATTCGGGAAGACTAATGGCACAAATTATCTGTGAATAATTAAGAGAGAAGTAACTGTTTACAGTCGTTATTCTCCCAATTGCTAAATATACCTTTTGCCTGTCTTTTGTGGCCTTGTTAGATATTTTGTGTATTGCTGATAACATGACCGATGGTACCGGGTTTCAGCTGCAACACAATCAGTTCCGCGAATATGTATCAGGATAGATTTATCATGTTTCTGTTGTGCTGTGGTCAGCAATAAACCTGTAAATAGTTTAGCGAGAGTGAGAAACCAACATGAAATCCATTGAGCATCCACAGGAGCCCAGAAGTATGATCTGTGGCTCAAATCAGGGTATTGGGGATCTCTTTAGCTTGTAACACTTCCCAATTCATCTTCATCAATATTTACCGAATAGATGAAGTGGGAGGTATTTAAAGTTAAAAAGACGTTCCATGACCCTCATTTAAGCCATAAATCATCTTCCGGAATCCTGTAGAGCATCGAAGCTCGGCAGAAATTGTGCTCTGAAAATGAAAGGCATCTCTTTTAATGATAAAAGGAAATTAATTCTTCCCAGATGTTTTGGTTTTAGCTTTGGATAAGGTATCTCGTCGTCACTTCCACGCTACTTTCACAAATCTTTCTTCTTTGTGGCAAATGATACAAACAGCTGGCAATACCCGTGATATGGTCCTTCTGCGAGGAAAGGTTGACCA
Organism: Eptatretus burgeri; assembly: GCF_056783735.1. Taxonomy (NCBI): domain Eukaryota; kingdom Metazoa; phylum Chordata; class Myxini; order Myxiniformes; family Myxinidae; genus Eptatretus; species Eptatretus burgeri. The sequence continues at coordinate 41,145,646 of NC_140976.1, forward strand.
GGACCGAAGTTTCTTTGGGGTTGGTGGCTGATGATGTCCTGCAGATTCTCTTCTTTCCCCATCTGTTAGAATTGTAGTAGGCCTCGTAGCACGAGCAGCTACCTCACTGTGGCCTTCCAACAAGGTGTGCTCCTCATTTGGAGTAGCTTTCTTTGCAGCAACATCTAAACGTTTTTTTGTCAATGAAACGTCGATAACAGGTTGGGTGGAAACCGACGTCGGCAGGCAGGTCCAAACATTCCAAAGGCAAGAGATGAGTTATCACTTCAGCTAAATGAAGTGCCACCATGTTGTTTACTAATAGGACTGAATTGAGGTCGGACTCTCATTGGTTGATACTACTGCGTGGAATGGGCTGAATAAACCTGATATTCTGATTGCTTGACAAACCTACGCCTGTTAACTGTTGACACTGCCGCACAAAGAAACATAGTACCATAATTTTCCATCGATATCTTTGATATGGCACACGATTTCGTGGAGAACTTTCAATCCTGAGGAGAAAACCGATATTTATTTCCTTCCATGGTATATGAACATGGATCCCTTGGGGTCGGAACGAAACTGAACGATAGATGGGCTCAGCTGAAGGCCTATTAGTTTCAGTGAAGATCCGAATCTGGATCCGGATACGAGAATTTTTCAAGCGATTCTTCACCATTGAGAGATGGGGCCAAAAACGATATATAGCACAATATCTCAAAAGGTTATGGATGGATTCACACGAAACTTGGTGGACAGGTTGGGTGTGTGCAAAGGAATAATTGATTCGATTTTGATGAAGATTTGAATCTGGATCCGGATACGAGAATTTTTTTTTAAGTAATTCGTCATCACTGGGTAATGGGGCCAAAAACTATGTATCGCATGTTATCTCAAAACGTTGTGGACGAGTTATGACAAAACTAGGATGAGTTGGTTAGTGACAAGAACAAGCCGATTCGATTTTGGCTAAGGTCCGGATTTAGATCCGACCTATCGGTGGCATACAAAATTTAAACTGTTCAGCCTGGCGGAGGTAAGTGCTCCACCGAGTGCCATTCCGTTTCGCCAAGTTGTCACTCCATGAGTGATTTTTCATTTGTTTGTTTGTCTGTCTGTTTGTCCGCACAGAACTTTAGTATTTTTCTCCGCAACCGCTTGTCGGATTGAGATGGAATTTTCACCATTGGAGCGACTACTCATGTAAAATGTTTCAGTAATAATAATCATGACGTCAAAGGTCACGTGGTGTGGCAGCCATGTTGGAAAAATGCAAAAACTTTGAACCTCTGTACCTCTGAAACTACAGGAAGGAAAAAAAATTGAAACTTGGCACGTAGCAAGTACTCGTCATGGGGAATAAATGTGATTTTTTTTTTGTGATGCCATTGGTGCTTCCTGCTGACATCATAATTGCATATATGGAATACTACACCCGATCAGTGTGAAATTTTTTTAGGGTCATCTCGGGATAAATTGGTCCACAGAAAAGAAAAAGAATTGATGATGTCATTAGTCACGTGATTTGGTAGCCATATTGTTTTGATTTTTTAAACCTTCAAAAATCTTCTCTCAAATGGCTGAACAGATCGAGGCGAAACTTTACACGTATGACCGACTATCCATGAGGAACAAAACATTCACTCATATGACGTCATAGATCACATGGTCTGGCAGCCGCATTGGATTGAACAAAAATCTTTTTACAATTCTCTTTCTTGAACAATTCTTGAACCACTTCATCAATCGATAAGAAACTTCATAATTATGATCTAGTAGTGATTGGGAATACATGATTTAAATTTCAACCTGATCAGATGCATGTTGCAGCAGCCAGAATGATTTAAATTTTGTGAATATGGGTTCTTTATGATTATTTTTTTGAATGAGGCTCACTTGGCTGTGCCCGGATGGGTTTTAGCGTAGGAGAGTAGCAGCTGAAACTCGAATCCTGTTCAGATTCCTCCATCTTTGCTTTTTGCTTGTTCGGGTTCCTTTTGATGCCTCCAATGCAGTGCTGCACCTACAGTATTTGGTCTTCCATTTGATTTGATTAATAATATGAAACGCCATGGGTCAGGGTCAGGTGTCTGATCAAAGCGGGGTTGCATCAAAGTGGGATGTCTTGGTACCCGGTCATCACTGCCAGCAGTTATAAAGTGGAAGTTCTAGTTATATCTATTATTGATTGCGAACACACCATACCAGTACACAATCACCACACAAGATACATGACACAAAACTACACAAACACCACACAAAACAAGTCCTGGCAAGGGTCTGTCATCACTGATTGCTCTTTTTCTTGTTTTCTCTGCAACTGCTTATCCGATGGACACCAAATTTTCAACATCTGTGTGGCGACTCATGTCGAATATTTTAATTATAATGTCATAGGTCATGTGGTGTTGTCACGGCAGCCATGTTGGAAAAAGGAAAACTTTGGACCTCTGTATCTCCGAAACCGCTCTCTGGAAAACATTGGAACTTGGCACATGTCGAGTACTCCTCCTGGGAAATAAGCGCTTTTTGTAGATGTCATAGGTGGCTTTGTTATGACGTCATAATTACATATTGGGACAAATAAGTCTTAGACCCTACCTCATTAATACAGCACCCCCCCCCCCCATGTGGTGACAAGTAACACTGAAGCTCACAGTTTCCCTACTTTATTAGGTCATCTCTACCGAGATGACCTAATAAAGCCGGACCAAATGTCCGTCCGTATGTCCGTCAACAATTTTTCTTTTCGATCTTGATGAAACTTAGTATGTGGGTAGAGGTCGATGAGTGTTGCACAACGATATAACTTTTGTCCAGGTTCAAGGTCAGGGACCAGGTCACGAGGTCACGTAAGTTATAAAAATCACTATTTTCAAAACCTATCTAGTCTGCCATTCTACAAGATATTCGGCAACTGTTTATTGATTATGATAGTAAAATTATCATCTTGTATCTAACCGGACAGATTTTTGAATTTCCTTCCCGTTTGATCGTCACGTGATCTGGAAGATGGCCAAAAACGCCGATGCGATTCGCAAAGAAGGAAGGAAGGAGAAATGAAATATAAATATAAAACACATTTTTAGCCTTTTATATTTATACATTTTCCGCCGAAGGTGCAAAAGTTTCAAAACCCGAAATGTAAACGTCGGCATTTATTTTCAAAATATAATTTCATGCGCGCGTGCCAAAATGTCGAGTCATCTTTAACCAAACTGCGCAGTAGAACTGCGCAGTAGTCTGAGCAGTGGCCAGCGTGGTTCAGATTGACTGTGGTTTCTGGGGCGAAGGTGATTGTTAAGAAGTATGTCGGCGGTATAAATTTGAGTTACTGTATTGGTGATTTAATCACGCAACATCTTGACAACGAATATTCTGGCCGAACGATTGCATCAATTCAGTGCATCAGCAGGGATGATTCGCAGGCTCCTCTCGATCGTGCCGATATCTAACATAATCACCGGCGGACATAGGGCTGCAGGCTGTGGGGCGAGGCCACGGATCCCGGATGAGGGGATAAGTGATAAATTGTGCTTCATGCTTCGGGCTTTCTGATTAATTTATCAATGAGTACATTCCATAATTAATGAATTAATAATGAATGAATCTGGCACACAAAATGTTTTTTCATACCTGACATGTTACTTTGTGCAGTGTCACGAAACTTCTGTGGAATTAATAATTAATGAATTTGCTCACTCTAACTATTTTTCAAACCTCAATATCTCTATAAATACTTGACCAATTTTCATTCTGAAAGTTGCATTATAATCAGTGAAGAATAATCAACAGGATTATCATAATCTCCGAGAGCTAAGCCTATTTTTTCGGGGTTTTTTTTCTACAACCGGAAGTGAAATGTCCCCAGAGAGTGGACGGACCGGAAAACCATGTAATGCACTTACTGGTGATTCTGATGTGTTAATCCGGGTACTAAATGAACAATACATATTTATTAATTATGTCATTAGTAGTATTATCCTCGTGTATCTCTGTGAACTATTTCAATCTAAACGGTTTGTTTGGACTGTTTCGCGGTTACCTGAACTGAACATTGAGAACTTGTGCTATTATAGAGATGACCGTCACCCCTACACGGGGATAGTTTTTACATAGAGATGTGTCCTACATGCCCAGAGACCAAGCAACTCTATAATCCTAACTTTCCTTTGAAATTCCTCAATCTACCCCCACAACCGTAACTATATTTGTGAGGGTCATTTACGGCTATATTGTATGGGGGGTGATTATATTGTTATGAATCTGGAAACCATGCGCGCTCAACATTCAGGTCCCAAAGTTAGTTATGCCGGTCAGTACATGTGAGACAGGTCCCTTCCTTTTGTCTAGTCTCTAGTGGGAGAGTCGAATATGTGCATTGTGATGTTTTTTTTTTATAGTTAGGTTATTAAATCTCACCACCTGCCCATCACGCTCTGTCACCACCGTTGGTGATTGTTATTGTTTTATAACCACAGACAGAGGCCCCTGGAGCAAATCAAGGTACAAATCTTATTGTTTTTCCTTCTTTAAAGCCGCTGTCACACCTTGACGATTTAGCCAGCGTATGCCGATTTATGAAAAATTTGTCTAAAACGCTGGTACACGTCGAATACGTTATGGGTACATTTTGTATACGTTAAGAACACGCTGAAAAACACTGCCATACGTTGTAGTACGCTGGCTTTAAACGTTGTACTTTTGGGTTGTCCTCAAATTTTTGCATGCTTAAAATTTTACGACGTATGCCGGCATATGACTCACACGTTTCACTACGCTGGCCATAAGTTGTAGGCACGTTATGCGATCGTTGACACACGCCGAAACACGTTACTTGTAAGTTACTCATAAGTCGAAACACGTCGAGGTAATGTTTAGCGTACCCGAAACTTATTTCTAACCTATGAGTAACGTGTTGTGAGCACGCAACACGAACGTTGTTCACACTTCGCAACACGTTACTTGAAAGTACTACTACTACTCCTACTACCAACATCGACGTCACTAAATTCTCTCGAACTACTACTACTACTATTACCAACATCGACATCACTAAATTCTCTTGAACTACTACTACTACTAACATCGACATCACTAAATTCTCTCGAACTACTACTACTACTACTACTACTACTACTACTACTACTGACATTCACATCTACTCAACGTGGAGTCTGGAACACTGACGGATTCCTCTTGTGAAGCCCATTTGTATATACCAATTCCCCTAAACGCTGCCAAATCGCCATTATACGGTAGATGTAAGTTAGAAACACGTTCAGTAAGTTCTGTGGTCGTCCGGAAGACGTCAATCAAATTCGTCTACATACGCCAATGTGTGTTTGAGATACGCTACACATAGGTTCAAAGCACGCTACTCATAGGTTCAAAGCACGCTACTCATAGGTTCAAAGCACGCTACTCATAGGTTCAAAGCACGTTACTCATAGGTTAAAAATTAAGTTTCGGTTATGCTAAACATTACCTCGACATGTTTCGACTTATGAGTAACTTACAAGTAACGTGTGTCAGACGTGTATCAACGATCGCGGAGCGTGCCGAGAACTTATGCCAGCGTATGTGGAACTTGAGTCATGCGTCGAGTACGTCGTAAAATTTTCAGCATGCTTGAAATTTCACGACGTACTAGACGTACCACGGAATATTACAGCGTACTTCATTGTTTTTCAGTGTTCTCCTAACGTATACACAACTTATCCATACCGTATTCGACGTGTGCCAGCGTTTTAGACACATTTTTCATAGGTTGGCATACGCTGGCTAAATCGTCAAGGTGTGACTGCGATGTTGACGCTTCCAATTTTCAGGCGGTTATGATTTAAATCAGCGTGCGGCAGGTTTTTAACAGAGAATGCCACGAGTTCGTCGGTGAGACGTGCAGCGCGCTATGCCTAAGTTAAACTATCGTTGGGCATTGGTTGTGAACGCCAACAACAGGCTAAGCATTCATTGGCATAAGTTATCTATAAGACAACGAAACGTTCTGTGCCCGTTACTAATATGTTATGCATACGACCAAAACTTTTTTAAAAACCTCAACTTCAGCAAACGCCAACGTTTTACATACATTTTTATACGTTGCCATTGCTGGCTAAAACGTCAAGGTGTGACAGCGCCTTTAGGCCGAAGTCACATTTGCTCTACGGCGGCCGTACGCCCTCTGATTTGACAGAAACGTGCGGTGGCCGCTGAGTTTCTGCGGTGGCCTCAGGGTGGCCCTACGCCGTTTGGCTATCTTTTACAGGCCATAAGTTCGCCGTGGAATTATAACGTGGAATTATAACGTGGAGTTATAACTTTTTTCATTTCTACGTTCGCTGTAGCAATTTGACAATCCAAAACAAAAAAACTGGTTAAAAAAAATAATAATAATTAACCCACTCGTTACCGTCCGTCTGGCCGCACATTCGCTTTAGGGCCCCCCTGCGGTCCCCTTGCAGGCACCTTGAGGCTACCTTGCATCTGCCTTGAAAATTCCATGGCCTCCGCAGGAACGCCCTAAGGTCACCGTGCGACATCAAATCAAAGACCGTACAGCACCCCCACGTTTTCGGTCTCCACAATTTATAAATATGCCGTGCGGCTACCCGAAAAATAAAAACACATGTGACTGCTACATTGTATGACCGTGGAAATACTGTGGCCCCCGTATAATTGGTAGTGGCCGTAGATTTTGAAGACCCCACGGCCGCCGTGGCAAATGTGACTGAGGCCTAAATGACTTCCTTCAGAAGGAATTTCGACGCCAGAGGCCATTCGGCCCATCAAAGCCTGTGCTCTTATTACCAACTTATGGTTGTTTGTCCGTGCTCCATCCTTTTTCAATGCTGGAAGGAATGTATTTAAAGTCTTTGGTACGATTTGGCTGGGGTTCCAACGACTGAATGGTTTTCTTTCCTCCTTTCCTTTCCTCTCAAAGGAGATTGACAATGTCGTCATTGATGGGCATTGGGGGATGATCCAGAACTGCAGGGTCTACCAGAGTGCTCAGTTCCTCAATACCGACCACAGGCTTGCTGTCGCAACTGGAGTTGCAGCTTAAATCCGGGAGAATGGTACCATCCCAGCCTCGGCTGGATGTTGGCAAGCTCAAGGATGAGATTGAAGCCGAGAAGTTTCCGAATAGGCTCAGTGGGAATTTGGGTAGTCTGGGTGCTTTGGGAAATCCTGAAGAATTGTGGAGTGCCTTCAAGACTACCATCCTTGATGTTGCTGGTGGATGTCTTGGAACTCAACATAGGGTGAAGAAGAATTTTGTCTCTTAAGGGACACTGTATACCATTGAGCAGAGTCACAAGGCCAGGCTTGATGGCAGAGCTGAGCTTAGCTTTTCAGGGTGCTGAGGAGTAAAACTGTGTTCGATGAGGGTGGAGAAGGAGGCCTGTGTGTGAGGAATCTGAAGGAGTAGACCATCACCTGTGATTAAGTGATTCTCGTCCTGCTTCCAGAGATATTTGTACATTGCATTCCTCCAAGGCCGTACCTTGGTGTACTGCAGTTAGAGCAGATGGTGGTGAGCTCTGGACACAAGAGTCCGAAGTGAAGGCCCGCTGGACCGGTTACTTTGAGCTGCTATACCAAGCTGACCCACCAGCTGTTGAGTTGGATGTCAGGGATGTTACTATCCCCACTGCTGACCCTCCAATCAACTGTGAACCACCTTTGTTTATGGAAACACATGCTACGGTGAACCGGTTGAAATGGGGGTAAAGCTCCTGGGATCTGTGACATCCATGCTGAACTTCTCAAGGCTGGTGGAGATGCTGTACTCGTGTCATTACATGCAGTTCTGTGCTCTGGTTGGAACACAGGCATCATCCCAACTGACTGGAAGAGGGGCCTTATTGTCCCTCTCTGGAAAGGGAAGTGTGATCACCAGGACCGCAACAACTGCCGAGGATGATGCTGCTGTCATTGCTCAGCCAGGTCTTTGCTCGAATAATTATTGAAAGGGTTCACCACCGTCTGCTTGAGCACCAGCACTCAGCGCAGTCAGGGTTTACACTAAAGAGATTAACGATTGACCGTGTCCTTGCTCACCGAACGCAGACGAAAGTTTTGGCAGGGGCTGCTTGCAGCCTATGTTGATCTCCACAAAGCATTTGATTCAGTGAATCGGGATGCCTTCTGGATGATTCTTGGTCTTTGTGGGGTAAAACCAAAGCTGATCAATCTGATGTCTGAACGATACTCTGGTACAGAAAGTGCTGTGAGATGTGGTGATACAATCTCAGACTTATTTCCAGTCAGTGCACAGATTTTGCTCATGCTCAGTCCATTTTCAGCTTTAGAAATTGAACTATGTGAAAAGCGGCAGATTGGTAAAATTAGTGAAACGGTTACGTTATGATAGGGGAAACTGCACTTCAGTTTTACAAACATGACATCATATAAATGAGTCACGTACATTTACATTTTACAAGAGTGACAGTGCCCACCGAGCCATGTCCATACTGGGGGAGATTACTCAATCATTCATGATTGACAATTACCAAACCACATGGCAAACAATTGAAATAACATCATGAATGGCATTGTGTCGAGCACATACCTCTGTTAAGCTGAACAGTTTACATTTTGAATCCCACTGATAGGCTGGATCTACATCTGGACTTCAACCAAAATCGAATTGGCTTGTTCTTGTGACCGAACCAACTCATCCACCAAGCTTTATCATAACTCGTCTACAACTTTTTGAGATATCATGCGTTATATCGTTTTTGGCCCTATCTATCAATGGTGAAGAATCACTGAAGAAATTCTGGTATCCAGATCTTCAACAAAATCTCAATTCATCCTCGTCACACACCCAACCTGCCCACAAATGTTTTGTCTGAATCCATCCACAACTTTGAGATATCCTGCTCACAGACAGACAAACAGGGATTAAAAACAACCTTCACCCACCTTCGGTGGCAGAGGTAACATAACAATGTGATAAAAAGAGGGTTGAAATTTGTAAAGAAGGTACGCAATTGGAAAAACGGAAAATTTATTACAACATATCTTGAAGCAATAACCAATGGAATTTGTGCTGGTTTGACGAAAGAAAGATCCTGAAACGAAGGTCGCCTGAATATTGAAAAACAAAAACACATATAAACATCTTTTTTTTTCCCTACTCATAAATTAAGGAAAGATGGAAAACTAACAGAGTATAGATTATAATGCTGACAAAACATTGGTAAAATGCACAAGTGTTGCTACAGTTACAAAATGAACATTTCCTTAATCACAGAGATGTTTTCATACAAACAAATTTAAAAATAATTTTTAAAAAAAGCAAAACTAAAATCGAATTCATCAATCACTGAAATTTATCATTGACAATGCTTTTACATCACATCCTTATCAAAAATAATGCACCATTTTAGAACAATGAACACAGCAAATTTAATTTGGCGGAAACTTTGGTGGTGGCAGCAGCCTCGTCTTACCCTTGCGAGTCCCTGATTGGCTGATACATCGTATGCATTCCACAGCCAGTCTTAGAACAGACACCAATAGAGGCCACAACAGGGATTATTAGACAATGCTTTAAGTTGATGGTGCATCATTTTTTTTTTTACATAAAAAAATGCAAAGCAAAAACTTTGGTTATCATTCTCTCTTTTTTTCTTTTATGAATTCTCAGTTCAGTTTCCCTTAAATGTACAATTCAATGGAAAATTTTGAATTGTTGAAATATACAACTATTTATCTCACATCAGTGACCAAGTGAGTGCAATGGCTACTTTTTTTTTCGTCAAACAAACACGAAAAGCTGCAAATCTTTTGTGCGTAACTGGCCAGCCAGGTTACGAATTCGATGAATGCAAGCTTTCTCAATATTGCACGCACTGTACACACGATACAATTGGTAGCTTTCACCTTTGTCATTGGCCAGCTCTAATTCCTGGGGAGAAATCTCAAAGTACGTTTTGTCACAGTGGACAGTACTTTTCACCTCGATGTAAAGTACACTCTTATTTGAGAGACTTTCATCTGCCTGAAAAGTGATGGCAAAATCAAATGGCCAACCACTCTCTCCCTTTTCATTGGCCCATTCCACTTTAGTTGGACGAGGATCTGGACCGTCCTTTTTCCACTGCAACAAGTAGGCCTGAACAAAACATTCACCCCACAGTCCAACATTCTCAAACTCATGGTTTGAGGAAACTAATGCATTGTTTAAAACATCTTTCATTTCTTGATTCCTTTCAAATGGTAACTGCTCAAACACTTTATTTTCTAAGTTGGGAACATTCCAAATCGGGTCGGTGAGTACACGAGGAGCTGTGTCAATGGATGCTGTGGATCTTGGCTTCCCCGAACCATCATTCCTGAAAAGCAAGTGCAGACACAATTTCACCCACCATCAGAGCAGTTACACCCTTTGAGTTAGCTGACATACATATAATAATACTGAAGATGAGTTTACCAAGCAAAATAATTTAAATCATTCATTCAATTCCTGGTGAAGGCCACATGATCGAGAGCTAATCTTTCATGGTAATTTTTTAATATCAACCTTTTATGGCAGGATCATAGATCTGCCAGAGGTGGTTGTAGACCAAAGTGGAAAGCCCTGCAATCCACTTAACGACAGGAATTTGACCATGTTACAACCTGGTGTCTTGACTCAAATGAATTTTAAGAACAATATATATATATATATATATATATATATATATATATATATATATATATATATATATATATATATATATATATAAATATATATATAAATATATATATATAAATATATATATATAAATATATATATATATATATATATATATATATATATATATATATATATATATATAAATATATATATATATATAAATATATATATATATATATATATATATATATATATATATATATGTATATGTTACGAATTCGCGCCCGCCGGCATGCGGACAGCCACTTTTAGCCGAATCGTGGCCGTACGCCCACCGGACGGACAATTCAGTCGCGACTTTCCGGAACAACGCCGAAAACCAGTCATGGGTGTGCTCCAAGCGCACACCACGGCCTAGTCAATATTCTACCCACGCGTGACAGGGTCAATCGCCGAATTGTAGATGTACCTAATTATTCGCGCGGGCAGCCTACCGAGAGACCGTACCTCAGCGAGGTCTGCTTGGACACGAACCGCTTAAGCGGTTTGTTCCGTTCTGGGATAACCGAGCGGGGTATTATCGCGAGACCTCGCTGGACCCGATTCTTTTATCGGCCATCAAATAGCCCGCTACCATTCCGAAATGCAATACGGCGTTTCAATGGGGAAAATGACACGATGAACAGGTTCACATTCAAACAAGCACATTTATTATTTCCCACACGTATACAGTCATGCAGGTATGGAATCAATACAAAACACATACATTACAATTATACAGCCAAACACAATGCAAAGGAGAAGAGCTAATACCGTCTATTTATTATGTACAGTCACTTATACAGTTCTACTTGCGGACATGGCGCCACAACATTCATTCGAAAGCAAAGAAAAGCCCCAGGACAGACGAGGGGCAGACTGGACCTCTTTGGGCCTTTATTGCACGGAGCCGTGTAGACCGCAGAGCCTCTGCGAGGCCGCGCAGGTTACCTTCCTCACTGGGGTGACCCACGATGCTCCCTCCCCACGGCAGCTAGCGTAACCGCGGCTCGGCCGTGGCCTGGTGGTACGGGCCCCGGCCGGCAACGCCTGAGAGGAACGAACGGGCCTTCGCTCTTTTTGAGTTGATGCTCTCTTTAAGAACCCGTTCGTCCCTCAGCGATGCTCGGACCGTTCCGAAGCCTGATCACCTCAGACCGTTCGGAGCTGGTTGGCGAGCTCTCTCCGGCTCGCACACGAACACGCAGCTCCGCGTGGCACAGCAGGCTTAGTCGCGCTCGCGTCTCCTCCGCTCTCCTCAGTTTCTCCACCGACTGCAGGCTTCAGGCTCCCGACTTCCACGCAGCTCCTCGACCTCTCCAGACTGACACTCCACCGACTGACTCCACCGACTCCAGACTCCGAACTGGCACTCAGCTCGGCCTTTTATAGGGCCCGATAGACGAGATCTGACCTCCGCTCTCCGACCTTCGACCCCCACTGGCCCCGCCCCTTTCTGTCTTTTGATCCGCATTCCGAGGCGAAGCTTCCACAGAGCGGACGTGCGCGAGATCACCAAACTTGCGCGGCGAGCAAACCCCCGCGTGTGCCTGCAGCGATGCCGTTCGATGTGGACTCGCCGCGGCTGGTGCAAAGATGGCGTCGCTTCGGGGATGAAGGTGAGGCGATGTTATTCGGGTTGGTCTATTGGGGGAGATACGGTTTAGGAGATGGTGAGGAGATGTCGTTGTGGAGAGGGTGGTTGTCGTTGTGGAGGAGGTGGTTGGTGTGGTGGAGAAGGTGGTTGGTGGTTGGCGTGGTGGATGGTTGGTGGTTGGCGTGGTGGAGAAGGTGGTTGGTGGGTGGTGTGGTGGAGAAGGTGGTTGGTGGGTGGCGTGGTGGAGAAGGTGGTTGGTGGTTGGCGTTGTGGTTGGTCCAAAATAACGATAGTAAAGAAAAACGGCTAACTCAAAGATCACAGCCCGGGTGACACGAATAATTCCCATTAGACAACGGTGGGGAAATCTAACTGAACACGGACTTATCGGCATAACTGAACTGAGGACCTATATGGTGTTCTGCGAATTTCCACAGCCGTAACAATATATATATATATATATATATATATATATATATATATATATATATATATATATATATATATATATATATATATATATATATATATATATATATATATATATATATATATATATATATATATATCTGTGCAGTGTCTGTCCTGTGTTGTCACTGAACTACTCCCTCAAACTTTTGTGAAATCTTACCAAACTTCCAGTCTGCCTCGTACCATCAGTCAATGACACACATACTTCATTAATGGTTAATGACGTTGAAATCGGTTTCAGAATCCAAGCTCGAAATCCACTGTTTCTCTGTATAAAGCCACCATTTGGATCAAGGTGGGTTCAAGGTGTGACGTCACTGGCGAAAATCAAAAATCAACACTCTAGGGCTTTTTCTGGCACTTTGTAATTGGCAAAAAGACATACATTCAAAGATTTTTTTTCCGCTTCACCGTGATTAATGATTTTCAATAGTTTATAAAAACAGAAATTGCATTTGGGTTCCCTTTAAAGTGAAGCCCCATGCTTTTAATTAGCATGCGATACTTTGCCCATCTTTTATCCATATTTTAAAATACTCTGATGTACCATACCCTTTACAAAGCGTTGATGCTGCTGAAGCAGTTTCTTCGTAAGGGTTATTCTGGGTGGTTTGCCATTGTCTTACCAGCGTTGTTTGTGCATTCTCTATCCTTTTAAATGCTAAGCATCAAGCAAGGAAGCAAAACGTACCATTTTTCAAGTCTTTGGTACAACTCGGCTGGGGTTTGAACTACCGACCATCCCTACTCAGAGCGGTCTCTCTAACCATTATGCAACCGAGTCTGGTATATATAATCATAAAAACAATATGCCAATAGCCATTGTGAAATTATTTTGAAGGGTTTTTAAAACATCAGAAAAACGTTATCGAGTAAAACTAACTGTTCTGTTGGAGGGATACGTATCAGGTAGATGATAAATTAGCATAGTCCATGTGTTTGTTGTTAGAACATAAAAAAAAAAATCAGGGTCCGATGAGGAAGACATTGTCCTGTTCTTGTGTATGCACTGAGGGGTAGCATAGTTGGCAGACAATAGGTAAGAAAGTGTTATTAGTTTTTGTCCTCTCGATGAAGCAGGTGAGGCGCCAAGTGGGGGTAAGGACGGGATGGTACCAGAGGGGATCTTTTACACGTTTGCATCCCATGCGCAGATTTTAAAAACCTCCTTTTGGCCTGGGATGGTTAGCGAGGCGCCATTACGTCAGCCAGCCTGCGTGATGGCATAGCTCATCGTGCTCTACCTCCCCTTGAATGTTTAAAAAACATTTTAAGCACGTTATATTTGCTCATGTTTTAAAAACCTGACAAAATAATTTTTTCACAACCTCTTTAAAATGCTGTGAAAATGTTTTGTGTTTGCTGTGGTTGACCTTTGAACATGGAGGCACAAAGCCAATCTAGTCACTGTTCTGAAACCTTTCTATGACAGCTATATCCTTCCTCAGTTATGGCAACAAAAACGGAACATGATATTTCAGCTGAGGCCTCACTAAAATCCTGTACAATCATAAAACACCCTCCCTTTTCCCTTTTCCATTTATAATTTATCTCCCCTAAAACCCTGTATCCTCTACCTATATCGGCCTGCAATTGCCCTGTCTGCTCACATCCCCCGTATCTATTGCCAAGCCCAGGTCTTTCTCATGTGTGACAAGCTCCAAGATCTGCCTCTTAAATTATATAGTCTCCATGACACTTTCATTATTCTTACCCATCCCCAGAACTTTACATTCCTAATGATAAACTGTATATAATGGTTGAGACGGCGTAAAATGCCGTAATATTTTGTCCAAGTACTGCGACGTTGGACGAAAAGTATTTTGTCCAACAGATGAGTTTGAAAGTGCTAAGAAGGCGATTTGTGCTCTTCAGTGTTCAAGTGTATAATTCTTCTTCTTCTTCTTTCGGCTGCTCCCGTTAGGGGTCGCCATAGCGGATCATCCGTTATGATCCGCATAATAATTTGGCACAGGTTTTACGCCGGATGCCCTTCCTGACGCAACCCTGGTCGCCTCTTACGACACAGGGATGTGGTACACCTATTTTAACTGGGGCATACACCGGTCCCAGTACACTGGTACTCACTTCGCCGACCTTGGAAGGATGACAGGCTGAGTCAACCCCCTGGTGTGTATTAATTCAAGTGGCCAACGGGGCTTGAACTCAGGACCTTTTGGATCCTAAGACGCTACCCTAACCACTACGCCAACACCAGGCTTTTGTTCAAGTGTATAATTAAATTTATATAAAATAAAGGTTTTAAAGATTGTATAATTCTTTTTACAGAAGTATACCACAATTGATGCACCATCTTTTACACCACCTTATTTACTGTTATATTATATATCATGCCTGTTGTTTGTGTCCTTTTAGTGGGGCATATGATACAAGCATCAAATTTGGCACATTTGTTCTCCAGGGGATTCTAATCAAATCTGTCTGAGTGGCCATTTGAAAATCCAAGATGGCGGCCATTTTTCAAGATGGCCACCAAGTTAGCCTCCCGAAGTTGACTTTTTGCTTAGTATTTGTAGTTGTCCGATTTGCATGATCTAGGTGTGGATACCCATGTTTTCAAGCCTGCTGGAGTGGATTTTCCTGTTTTTAAAGCCCCCTGACACACTTTTTCTGATTTTTGCACCACTTTAATGATTGTCATATGAAGTTAAGGCCTTTCTGCAACCAGGCCCTTGCTAGTAAATGTTCAAAGTTATGCATACCATGTGAATGTTCCTCCAGCTGCTACTGTCCACATATGCAGCTGCAGAGAGAGTGCTGTGCAGGGGAGCCCTGACTGAAAGCACTTGCATCTCCAGTTGCAACCTTTCTTACAGGAACACTTGGTCAGTTCCTGACAGCTGGCTGCAATAGGGGGTAGTGTTGTCCAACATATCTGCCAAGTCTCTCCTTTGTGTCCATCCCCATTCAGCAGGACTGCTCGTGTCTGGACTGGAGATGGTTGCCTGGCCCCAGATGATCCCAGCCTGATAGGCTGCACGTTTTGCATGTTCTCCGAGGGCTGCCTGTGTTGGTGGAATTGAGTTGTACGGCCTCTGCTTGCGGGCAAAGAGATCCAGTCTTGCTCCGTCCACACCAGTGGCTGCGCTTGATCTGCCATACATGAGGACAACGAATCTCTCCAGCCTCTGCAGGTCAAGATTACGAATCAATGTTGGATGCTGGCTGAGATTGGTGAATGTTTCAGAAACATCATCAAATACGTTCCAAGTCTGCCATGCAGTTCTCTTCCCTTTACCACGGAAGGCAGACACGACGTCACATCCAGTGAACGCATGGAAGTATGGGATCCCTCTAGCTTTCTCAGGCCCTATTGCAGAAACTACCTCATGGACTGGAATCCATCGTGCCTTGGCTCCATGGCCAAAGGCAATCCACATGTTCTCAAGACCTAGTTCCAGTAAGGATGGCAGTACAGATATTGCTATGACTAGTACATCCGTGTCATTAGCCTTAATGATAATGGACTTGCGACCATCCGTCATTGCATCCCTGGCGTGTACAAATATTCGAGTGTCAGCTTCTTCAATATCAACATGGAGACAGCATCCAGTGACTTCCTTGTGTTGCTAATGGCATCTTCTCCCTTTGTGACAATGACTGTGCTTGTCGTCTGTGCTTCACACATCTTTTCCGCAAGGAAGTGAAACAGCTCAGTCCTGTTGCTGTCATCTCGAAGAAACTTCCCCAGTTACTTGGGGTCTGACTGGTTCCTGTCACTCTTCTTCCGATTCCTTGCCCCCTTTTCGACCTTGCCTCTGACTTCAGACTTGACTTCTTGTACACATCAAACACAACGTCCACCCTCTCGTACCTGGCACCATAGGATTCCACCTTTGGGATGATGTCTTCTTTAGCATAGTCATCAAATATCTTTGAAGTGCGTGGAGGTAGGGCATTGATAAGTGCTGAGCCATCAATGATGACTGCATCTCCCCTTGGTTCTCTGTCTGGGATGTTCACTTGCGCTTCAAGAATTTCAGCCAGCTGTGACTTCTGACATGTATGAAGCTTGCCACTGTCACTGAGAGATGCAGGGTGTGACTGATTTTCATGCTTGAAGAATTCTTGCAAGTCACACTGCCTGTTCTGGCATGAGATGAAGAGTTGTGAGAACAGCTGACAGTCGTCTTTCAGGACTTTCTCCTTACAACTTCCCCCAGCTTGCTCTTGTTTGAAGAAAGAAACAATGTTTTTCTTGATTGGATGATAGAAAGGACAATCACCTTCATTCTGTCGCCCCTCCATTAACGAATGGAATTGCTCTTTGCCCCGCTGGTGATGTGTAGCTACCATTTCGGCTAGAGTTGGGTCTGCAATGTTCTTCATGTCTAGTACCAGTAGGTCGGCTGATTCTTCTTGGAATGGGTTGCCCATCTCCTGTATTACTGCAGAGAGTGCTTTCACCTTTTCAAAGAAAGATTTCTGGGCACTCAGTGTCTGCTCATGGTGTCTGCTGTTGTTGGTTGCATCTTTCATACCAGACATGGCCTCGTATCCAGCTACTAGACTCACTTCAGGTCCAGCGACCATCCACCTATGAAGTGCTGCCGGGTCTTCTGTCAACCCAATTGCTCCTCCGTCACCTTTGATGACTGCATTATTTTGCTCGTGGGCTTGGTCGATTGCCAGGGCAGAGAATTCTCTTCTCGACTTGTGGATAACGAAGTTCCCTTTGTGAAACTCCCTGGCCACATCTGGATGTTGTTGCTCAAGCGACATCATATCTCGGAGGTGACCTGGGATCCATCGCACGTAGTTGACATTGTTATTCGCAAAGAAGTCAGGCGCCAGTTCTGAAAGTGCTTCACGGTACAGGTTGGAGTCTCCTTCTCTGAATGAGCAGATCAGGGTGAATATGGTGAGCTCCATGTTCAGCACCGTACTCCAGAACTGGAACTGTGGACTCTCTTGCCTTTGTTGTTCACAACAATCTTCAAAGGTTATATCTGATCTTTTAGACTCTTCAGAGCGGTAGTCATGGTATGCTTCCTTCATCAGTTTGTACAAGCTGCATGCAGTGATCTGGTGTGCTTGTCTTATCCTGGTGACACTGGATGCAGACAGGAAAGACTCTGCTGTACCAGATGAGGCCACCTCTGCTTCCACAATGGAACTGGTCCAGCCACTGTCCTGTAGTAGTGTTCCTATCGACTGGCTTGCTACTGGAGGAGGGTTGGGATTTTTCGTAACGTATGCTGGTCAAACATTGGTGAATGCTTCTGGAAGCTCTCGAACTTTCTTCACCTTCATTTCTGACTCCAGTTTGAGCAGCGCACATTCATCGCCAGCATTTTCAGTGCTTGGATGTTGGAAAATGGACACACTTGTGCCATGGAAGGATGTTTGAGCTGTGGTCGCAGTCGGATTATGATCTCTGTTGTCCACTGCTGCAGTTGTGAACAACTGCTTTCTCAAGACTGGGGGACAGATGACTCCATCTTCCACATACCGTGCAACAACTGCTTCTCCTAACTGGACTGAGACTTCGAGGACTCTGTCGTATGATATGCTGAGCCCATTCTCATGGAGCATGTCAATGAGTTGTCTCTTCCTCGTCTTGGCAAACACATACAGGCCAACGTAGACTGCAAAAGTTGTCTCACTGTCCTAGGAATGCCTGTGGACATCCGTTCCTTCCTTGTACTTGGCAAAGCAGTTGTACTGCAGGAGATGTGATATAGAAAGGTCAGATTTCGATGCTCCATGCTGGAGTTGGGACTTGATGTCTGCACCATGTTCGACCATGCAGACAAATTGCAGAAGTGATGGTGGTACAGCCTGTTCTAGGTCTGTCGTGAAACGTGCTGCTGAAATGCGACTTTTGATGGAGCATCTTCTTCTTCTTCTTCTTTCGGCTGCTCCCGTGAGGGGTCGCCACAGCGGATCAACCGTCTCCATTTCGCTCTATCCTCCACATCTTCCATTGACACTCCAACCGCCCGCATGTCCGCCCTCATCCATGAACCTCTTCTTTGGCCTTCCTCTTCTCCTCCTGCCTGGCGGCTCCATCCTCAGCATCCTTCTCCCGATATACTCCGCTTCCCTCCTGTGCACATGTCCAAACCATCTCAATCTCACCTCTCTCACTGTCTCCAAACCGTCCTACCTGCGCTGTCCCTCTAATATACTCATTCCTTATACTGTCCATCCTCGTCACTCCCAACGAGAATCGCAGCATCTTTAACTCTGCCACCTCCAGCTCCGCTTCCTGTCTTTTTGTTAGTGCCACCGCCTCCAAACCATAAAACATAGATGGTCTCACTACCGTCTTGTATACTTTCCCCTTCACTCTTGCAGCTACCCTTCTGTCACAAATCACTCCTGCAACTCTTCTCCACCCACTCCATCCTGCCTGCACTCTCTTTTTCACTTCTCAACCACACTCTCCGTTACTTTGGACAGTTGATCCCAAGTATTTAAACCCATCCACCTTCCCCACCTCAACTCCTTGCAACTGCACCATGCCACCACCTTCCCTCTCATTTACGCACATGTACTCCATCTTACTCCTACTGACTATCATTCCCTTTCTCTCCAGTGCGTACCTCCACCTCTCAAGGCTCGCCTCAGCCTGCTCCCCACTCTCCCTACAAATCATGATGTCATCCGCGAACATCATAGTCTATGGAGACTCCAGTCTGATCTCGTCCGTCAACCTGTCCATCATCATTGCAAACAGGAAAGGGCTCAGCGTTGATCCTTGGTGCAATCCCACTTTAACCTTAAACCGGTCCGTCATTCCAACCGCACACCTCACCGCTGTCACACTGTCCTCATACATATCCTGCACGATCCTCACATATTTCTCCACCACTCCCGACTTCCTCATACAATGCCACGACTCCTCTCTTGGCACCCTATCATAAACTTTCTCTAAATCCACAAACACACAATGTATCTCCTTCTGGCCTTCCCTATACTTCTCCATCAACATTCTCAAAGCAAACATCGCATCAGTGGTGCTCTTTCCTGGCATAAACCATTATTGCTGCTCACAGATCGTCACCTCTCCTCTCAACCGAGCTTCCACTACTCTTTCCCACAACTTCATGGTGTGGCTTAACAACTTTATCCCTCTGTAATTTCCACAGCTCTGCACATCATCCTTGTTCTTGAAAATCAGAACCAGTACACTTGATCTCCACTCCTCTGGCATTCTCTCACTTTCCAAGACTTTATTAAACAATCTGGTTAACAACCCCACTGCCATCTCTCCTAAGCACTTCCATGCCTCCACTGGTATATCATCTGGATCAGGTCTCGTCTTATTTTGTGACGTCTCGTCTTGTCTCGTCTCGAGACGAGACAATAAGCATATTGTCTCGAGCATGTCTCGTCTTATTATCCCAGCAGCTTTCGCTAGATGGATCGCTTCACCGTACTTGGATGCCTGTGTGAGGATTGAGCCTACATCATTCTCAAAAGCCAGCAGAACATCTCGTCCTTGGCGATGAGCTTGCAGCTTGGGGATGTGAAAAAGCAGCTGGTCCTTAAGTAGAGTAGGATGAACATCAGGCGATTCAACACCAAGCTGCTCCAGCCTCTGCTTGTAAAGCATGGTCATATCAGCAAGCCTGAAAATGGGTGGATCTGTACTATCACTGGCAGTTTTCATCTCATTAATGTGGGTGACCAGTTCGGAGAAAGCAATTTGATATGCTTCTGTTGGGGAAATTATTACTCTCTAGACAAGAAACCTTTGCCTCAGTCTGAGTAGGTCAAAGTGTTTGTGTTTTTCCTCTACTGTTCTACTATTTAGTTGTTAAGGCCTACCACCTACTTATAATCTTGTCTTTCTTTGACACTTTGGACATTGCTTGGGTTTCTGAAAGTACAAGGTTCATTTCAAACCCAAAACCCATTCGTTTTATGACAAAGAAAAGAAGCGACTTCGTCTGAGTTACCCTTCCTGACTTTGAAACCATGTGATGAACCGAAATTGACTTTGAAAATTGAAGGCCAAGAGATTCCTTTCTTAGTCGACACAGGAGCGACCAAATCTGCGCTCAGAAGGAGTGATTTCCCAGACGCCCCGTTATCGCGAGAACGAGTAAAAGTAGTGGGAATGTCGGGAGTTGCTAGTACGATTCCACTGACAGAGCAGCTCCGGGTGGAAATTGGACCATTGTCTGCAAACCATGCATTTTTGATGGCAACTGATACACCAATTAATCTGTTGGGGAGAGATCTGTTATGCAAGCTGAATTGTTCAATTAAGTGTACCCCTGATGGTGTATATTTAGAAATACCTCACGAATCACACATAACTATGATGAATTTATTACAGGAAAATACAGAAAATCTTGTATATCAATGGACTGTGATTAATTGTGAAGCATTTAACCATTTGCAGGAATATTTATCACATTTGGAGAGAAACGTACCCGAGGTGCTCGATTGGGTGAGTAAACACGGCATGGACAGACGGTACTTACAGACTCGACTACATTGCATTGCAGATTGCAACATCAAGGGAAAAGATAACGTCTATGCGAGTGAAACACTCTCGAAATTACACCAGACCTTTGACTTAGTGTTGGGAACAATTTGGATTGGGAAGCAAGGGATTGGCCTGGAGGTGCATCTGACGCTGGAACAATTAAAATTGTGGAACCAACCGTCCAGTGTTACACCACATGTTACTTTAGCGATTGCAGAAGGTTACCAAGAAACGGACATTGGTCACATGGTAACCTCTTTGAAAAAAGCATCACAAGCGACTTTGATGGAATCGAGCCAAGTAAACGGACTTTGGAAGATCGGGGAACAGGGATTCTGTTGGACAGAATGTCAAGGATCAGCAAAAGCTGTGTTTGAGGTGGTCGATCTCGCAGAATTAAATGGGTCAGGAAAATTACCTGAAATACTCGAACAAGTCCCGACTTGTCTGTGGGCAACACATGCCAACGATGTCGGCCAAATTAAAAGTATGAATCCAATCAAGATCACTATAGATCCAAAAAAGAAACTGCCTCGAAAACCGCAATACCCTTTGTCTCCAGAAGCAGAGGTAGGAATTGCTCCTGTCGTGGAAGCGCTATTGAAACAAGGGATAATTATTCCCACTGTTAGTCAATGTAATACACCGATCCTACCTGTGAGAAAACCTGGGAAACCAACGTGGAGATTCGTACAGGATTTGAGGGCAGTGAATGATGCGGTAATTCCAGCTTTTCCTGTAATTGCAAATCCAACTACCATTCTATCAAGCATCCCAAGTAACACTACCTATTTTAGTGTTGTGGATCTTTGTTCAGCTTTTTTTAGTATACCAATAGCCCAAGAAGTACAGTTTCTGTTTGCATTCACCTACCAGGGAAAGCAATACACTTGGACTGTATTGCCCCAGGGTTATTGTGAAAGTCCAACATTATTCTCGAGGGCCCTCAAAGACGACTTGGATGATGTAGTTTTCCCTTGTGGATCCACACTGATTCAATATGTTGACGACCTGCTGATCTGTTCAGCATCAAAAGACGCATGCGAACGAGATACATTGACATTGTTGAGGGCCTTAGCCAGGAAAGGACACAAAGCATCGAGAGCTAAATTGCAATTTTGCCAAGAAGAAGTGAAATATTTGGGGCATATTCTGAAGGGAGACACAAGACGCATCTCCCCTGAACGTATAGCGGCAATATTAAACCTGCCCAAGCCAACTACTGCTAAACAGATGAGGTCTTTCCTCGGAATGACCGGCTATTGCAGACAGTGGATACCAGATTATGCGGCCTTAGTGCGCCCCCTGGTGGACATTGGTTCGGCAAACGCACCCAGCCCACTTGCATGGACACAAAATGCAGACAAGGCTTTTGTAACGTTAAAACAGGCTCTTTCTTCGGCTCCCGCTCTGGGTTTACCAAACTATGAAAAACCTTTCCATTTGTATGCATGTGAGAGACAGGGATTCACACAATCTGTGCTGACACAGAAGCACGGGAATAAATTACGGCCTGTTGCATATTATAGTACTAAATTGGATCCGGTAGCGCAAGGATTCCCCCCTTGTCTCAAGGCAGTAGCAGCCGCTTCGCTCGCGGTGCAGGCGACCGAAGAGCTCGTCGCGGGAAACACTTTGATTCTCCTGGTACCGCATGCAGTGACAGCTGTACTGTTAAAAACGAAAACACAACATTTGTCGGCTTCAAGAGCAACGACATACGAACTCTCACTCACAGCACCCACGAACATTACGATTAGGAGATGCGCACCGCTGAATCCTGCTAGTTTGTTGCCAGGAGTACAAGATGGTGATCCTCACAATTGTGAAGAGATAATCGCCCACACGTGTCAACCCCGTCCTGACTTGAGAGACACACCAATCCAAAATTCTGAATTGGTTCTATATGTCGACGGCTCATCATCGCGTGCACCTGATGGATGTTTATTAACAGGCTACGCCGTTTGCTCTGATCACGAAGTAATCGAAAGCGGGAGATTGGCTGAGACCTGTTCCGCGCAGCAGGCAGAACTGTTCGCCCTCACTCGTGCATGCCATTTAGCCAAAGGCCAAATAGTGACAATCTACACTGACTCCGGCTATGCCTTTGGTGCTGTACACGAATTCGGAGCACTCTGGCGCGAAAGGGGTTTTATAACGTCATCAGGTACACAAGTAAGGAATGGAACATGGATTGCGAATCTACTGGAAGCAATACTTCTGCCTCACCAAATTGCAGTGGTAAAATGTGACGCCCACACTGGGAGATCTGATGACGTCTCACGGGGAAATGCCAGGGCAGATGCAGCTGCAAAATCTGTTGCCCACACCAGAGCTCTTTTAATATCACAATGTGTATTGAGACAAGAGGCAACACCGACCATTGACGATATAAACACTTTGCAGACAGCTGTCAGTGCTAAAGAACGAGATTTGTGGATACTGGCTGGATGTGAATTCGATAATGAATCCAAATTATGGAGATCATCTGATGGTCGTGTGGTGGCACCAAGAGCTCTATTACCTTGGCTCGCCCGATTGGCACATGGGGCCGGGCATACTAGCAAAGGCGGCATGAGTGCTTTAATTGGGAGACAGTGGTTTGCCCCGGGGTTTAGTCCAATTGCAGAACAGTATTGTAAGACATGTCATATTTGCCAAAAACATAACCCAGCAAGGGGGGTGGAGATGGCCCCAGGGGGGGTCATCCAATTCCATTCGGACCTTTTGTTCATATCCAGATGGATTTTGTCCAGTTACCAAAATGCTGCGGTTTTGAATTTGCGTTAGTCATCGTCGATTTGTTCACCAAATGGGTTGAGGCTTACCCTTGTCGGAAAGCAGATGCCATTACTGTGGTTAAACTGTTGATGAAGGATTTCATCTGTAGGTTTGGAATACCTTGTAGGATCTCCAGTGACCAAGGTACTCATTTCACAGCCGAAGTGGTGAAAGAATTATGTCGCGTATTGCAAATAAAGCAACATTTCGACTGCCCGCATCGTCCGCAATCTGCGGGGGCAGTAGAGAGGAAAAATGGATTCCTGAAGAATAAACTGGCCAAGATTTGTGAACAAACTGGATTAAAATGGCCAGATGCTCTGCCAATTGCTCTCATGACTATGAGATCTACCGCAAATCGAAACACTGGCTTATCTCCGCATGAGATTCTGATGGGAAGACCAATGAGATTACCGAACTCACCTCCTTTGACTATAAAAGACATGAACGTGCAGCAAATGGACGACACGTTGCTTACGTTCTGTATCTCTCTGAATCATGCTGTAAGAACTTTTTATGCACAGGTGAAACAAGCTCTGCCAGAACCAGCCACATCTGATCATCACAACTTCAAACCCGGAGACTTTGTTTATGTGAAAATTTACAAACGGAAGAACTCTCTTCAGGCACGTTGGTGTGGGCCATTTCAAATACTGCTAACTACCCATACAGCTGTGAAGTGTAAAGGAAGAGCAACATGGATTCATGCCACACACTGCAAACTGGCACACGGCAGAAAAGAATCCGAGGAGAACATTGCTTCCTGATAACTTTAATGATTCTTTCCATTGCAGGATTATTTGTACTACTAAATGCAAGTGGTGCAATGTGTACTTGGTCTGTTAAACCGATAAGTACTGTCTGTGATCAACATTATTTGCATGTTCTTTGGAGATGGGCCTATCAGACTACCCACCAAACTAAGCCTAGGGCATTCAGAGACCGAAGAAGCTTAACGAGCAAAGTGGGTTCACCACATAGAATAAACACTTATCTGGCTCTTTCTCGTAAACACGTGAAAGCTTTTAATAAAACCAATTGCTGGGTTTGTACTAAGATACCTCATTCAGCAGTTACTGGGATACCGCTTCTGGCTATACCATTCAATCTGAGTGAATGGTGTGGGTACTGGGCAAAGGAAAGAAACTGGGATAAACAAGATAATAACCTTGACGACCACATCGTTACCAATGGAAATGGAAATTGCCTCCGACAACGAAATTTCAGTAACTGGTTTTGGCCAAATTTTAATTTAAGTAAAATGCCTCCACATTTTATGGTTGAACGGGCAACAGAAAAACCCGAACTATGCTTGGTACAAGAGGCATGGGGAGAAAGAAGATTAGGGAATTCTGAATGCAGTCATTATGTTTATGAAAATCACACGATGGGACCACAAGTCGCTTTAAATAATACCTATTTCGTGTGTGGAAATCGAGCATACCCATGGCTTCCAGTTAATTGGAGTGGATCTTGTTTCTTGTCATTCATTTTGCCACATATGCGCCTGTTATCTAAGTCACCTTTTGAGCATTTGAAACGGGGTAAACGGGGTTTCACGTCAACTGAACTGTTCTTCATGATTTTAATCCCTCACTACGGTGTTGGACAAACGTCTGAGGGATTGGCAGTTAGCTGCTTCGCTTGAATTATTGGCAAATAAAACTGCTCTAGGCATGGTTGATATCAACTCGGAGGTCGTCGCCCTACGTGCACTTTCAATGCAAAACCGAGTTGCGCTCGACCTCATTCTCGCGGCTCAAGGAGGAACGTGTGCTGTAATTAACTCTGAGTGTTGTACTTATATCCCTGATAACTCGGAGAAAATCACGAACATAGCTGATAAGATTAAACAAAAAGGAGCCAAGTATCACAATTATTTCACGAAAGATGGGCTTTATTCCTGGTTTGAAGGGATTTTTGGAGGCTGGGGAACTACCCTATTGCATTGGATTTCCGTTGGGTTATTGTGGATCATCATTGTAGTGGTGCTTGTTAGATGTGCAACAATTACAATGCCGGCATTGATTGTTTCTTGTCTAAAGAGGAATACTGCTAAAAAGGTGATGGTGGCCCAAGCACCACCCTCATACCCTGGTTTTGAGACTGAGTCCTACGACTTTTTTGAGATAGAACCTGAACTTGGAAATCCATAAGTAGCGCAAATGAATGTGTTCAATATTCACGGGAATTGTCAATCCACTCTTGCTCATCTGCTTTGTTCCCGAAATAGGTTGTCGAAAATCAGCTGTGCAGCCCAACGGGTAGCCTTATCTTCTATCGGCCTAGGGGCCTACCGGAACCTCAACCAGGTCCGAAGCTGTACAACCACATGAAGCCACCTGGCTTGCGGGACAGGAAAGGCTAAGGGACTGAGCTCTACGATGGGGAAAAGAGGGGATGTGACTACCCAAGAAAATGGGCACACTCAAACGCAAGAGAGAATGCATTTCCAAGTGAAGAGAAAATATATATCGTTAAACTTAACTAGTGTTGCCTTTTTAGGCAACAAGGGGGGAGTGTTGGGGAAATTATTACTCTCTAGACAAGAAACCTTTGCCTCAGTCTGAGTAGGTCAAAGTGTTTGTGTTTTTCCTCTACTGTTCTACTATTTAGTTGTTAAGGCCTACCACCTACTTATAATCTTGTCTTTCTTTGACACTTTGGACATTGCTTGGGTTTCTGAAAGTACAAGGTGACCGGGCTGATAAGCTGTGCATTCTGTTTTTGCGATCAAAGGCCTCTCTGCTTATAAAATGGAATGGATATATGGGGAGAGGGAGAATGATCTGGGGGAGAGCAAATAAATGGTACAACAGGAAAGAACTCCTTGTGGACATTGATTATTACTGGACTTCTGTGGTTTATTTTATCCCGATACATGCAACACTGAGTCGGCTAGACGTTGAATCCTCGAGGAGGTCAAGATCCCTCAACAATCAAGAATCCTTTCGATCACGACGCGGTTCGAGGGTGGAAATCCACGTCACTTCCTTCCAGTGCTCCTGTGCCTTCAGGTAGTCTCGTTCTCGGTTATACAGTGCCACCAAAGCAGGCAGGGTGATATTTCAGTTCTCGTGCTTCGACATCTCCACTCAGTTTGGCAAGGAGTTTTCTATCACTGAGTGTTTTTGCACATTTGTTTATTCTCTTATTCAATTTCAGTCATTGCTTCTCTAAGCTCACCCCCTTGGGTTTCGCAAAGAAAACATTCTTGTGTTTTAGCTTCTTGGACCTTTCGTGGGATCTTACTTCTACTGCCCTCATCATTAGCACCTGCAGGGATTGATCTTTTTCAGCTCTGTGTAACTTTGTGTCGTTAAATAGAAGCCTGCAACTCTCATGATGTCGTGCCTTGTTTTGTCTCAAGGTTTCCTCTATCCCACCACCTTCGTCAAGTTTTGCAGGGTCTAGCTTGATTGGTAGTGCATTGAGCGAGTGAAACAGAGGAATATTCCTTGCAAAGTTCATATATCCATCATCTCCTCTTTTGGCAGGATTGGCCTGGAGGGACTTTAGATCTTCTTTCTTAACCTCCTGACATAGGCAACACTTGGTCCAGACAGTGTTCCATGATTTACCAGTCGAACTCGCGTCCATGGCCAGTATGACGTTCAGGGTCGAGGGTTTATCCTTTTACCACCCTGTACATTTATAATGGACACTTTCCTGTATGGGATACAACTAGGTTTATGCATCTGCCCTACACCTAGTCCGATCGTTCATCCAGTGTTACAAGTCCCATGCGATCTGTACACCATCCAGATAACTAAAACTCCGTTATCCTTGGCTCGGCTCTCCCACGCTGGCACGTCTTGTCGATTCAGGTGCGGCTGCCTAACTGATCGGGGGTTGATTAGGCAACATTTGGGACACTAGTAAGTTGTTGCAGTATGATGCTAACAATGATGCCAACATACAATTCCTACTTAGCTGACACTGAACCCCATGCTGAGTTTCACAGCAGTGATGTCACCAATGTGCCTTGGTAGTGCCCGACAATCACTCCTTCAAGAAATTCTTACTTGGCGATGAACTGGAAATGTTGATTAAAGGACTGGTAAGTGGCCTGCATTCAATCAGCACATCTGTTTCATCAACTTCGTGCACTTCGAAAATTTGGAGCTAGATGTACTCCATCACACGCAGAGACCTTCTGTGTGCTACCCTCATCTAGTTTAGCCCACGAGCCAACGCGGTTTACCAAGGTGGGGCCAATGCCGTGCACTAGCAACTTCTTGGAGCTATAGATGAGAGTTGGGCCAGTGATATGGACCAGTGCCAGTAGTCCATCCAAGGGATGTGGGTGACTGCTGAAACAAAGGTTTGACTTTGCTGGGTCTTCTGTCCAGGAGGTAGCATAGTTGCTGTCAGTGTCAGTGATTCCAAAATGATTTTTCACATTCACAAGTCACATGATCGCAGGTTACATTCGGTACCAACTTGCAGAAAAATACCTCTAACACTACACCCCATGCATAAGTAGCTACTACTACATACATGTTAAGTCATGCAAACATATGAAAATCATAAACAATTGTGCAAAATCAGAAAAAAAGTGTCAGGGGGCTTTAAAAACAGGAAAATCCACTCCAGCAGGCTTGAAAACATAGGAATCCACACTGAGATCATGCAAATCGGACAACTACAAATACTTCTAAGCAAAAAGTCAACTTCAGGAGGCTAACTTGGCGGCCATCTTGAAAAATGGCCACCATCTTGGATTTTCAAATGGCCAATCTGGCAGATTTGATCAGAAAACCCTGCAGAACAGAAATGCCAAATTTGATGCTTGTATCATAATTTGCATGATTTTTTTTACTATCTACTACACTATTTATGACAATCTTAAAAACATTAAGTTTCCTGTTTAGAATTCTGACCCCCAAACACTTCAAAAAGCATCCAGGAATGGTTCAAGACAAGACGTTGGACTGTTCTGAAGTGGCCAGCAATGAGTCCAGATCCAAATCCCATTGAACACCAAATCTGTGGGGAGATCTGAAAACAGCAGTTGGGAGAAGGAACCCTTCAAGTCTGGGAGAACGCAAGAAGAGAGGGCCAAACTTCCAGTAGAGAGGTGCAGGAAGCTAATTCATGGCTGGAGGAAATGCTTGACTGCAGTTATTTTGTCCAAAGGCTGTGCTCCCAAATATCAAGTCTTGGGTGTCAATAATTTTGTCAATGCCATTTATTTTTACTTTCTCATTTAAAAGGACTAGTACGGGCCTGTAGGGGCGTGCCTGTAGGTGCGTAAATGACTATTGCATTGGGGCATTTTCACCCCCCCCCTCACCCCTTCTCTCGTTCCAGTACCCTCTCTCATGGGTGAGGCGTGCCAGTATGTGCAGCTTCGTTCCTTCGCTCTCGTAAACGACGACTGGATTGGGGCAGTTTCAATTTGATCGGACCAACCGTATCATAAATGGCCATAACTTGGGAAACATACTCAAGTCCTCAGCGTCAATTGTGACATCATATCAAACGAAGAAGAATTGCGACACCCCTCTCTCTTGCCCCCACTCTCACCCCCCCTCTCTTGAATTGTGATGGCCCCTCTCTCTCGCCCCCACTCTCACCCCCCTCTCTCTCCCCCCCTCTTTCCCCTTCCTCTCTCACCCCTCTCTCTGTAAATGTATTCACAAAAAAACAAACAAATAAATAAATAGACATTAATTGTGATGTCATAGCACCGTGTCTTGTCAGCCTGGTGTGTTGGCGCAGTGGTTAGGGCAGCGGCTTGGGATCCAAGAGGTCCTGAGTTCAAGCCCCGTTGGGCCACTGAATTAATTCACCAGGGGGTTGACTCAGCCTGTCATCCTTCCGAGGTCGGCGAAATGAGTACCAGTGTACTGGGCCGGTGTATACCCCGGTTAAAATAGGTGTACCATATCCCTGTGTCGTAAGAGGCGACCAGGGTTGCGTCAGGAAGGGCATCCGGCGTAAAACATGTGCCAAATCACAATGCGGATCGGATGATCCGCTGTGGCGACCCCTAACGGGAGCAGCCGAAAGGAGAAGAAGAAGAAGAAGAAGCACCGTGTCTTGTCATTGGTTGACAGATAAATGGCCGTAACTTGGGAACCGCTTATCCGATTAATATCAAACCTCGAAAAGGCACATCCGCAGGTCCCCAGCAATATTCCTGGCAAGTTTCCATCAGATAGGACCGTCAATCGTGCAAAATAAAAAAAAAATAAACAATAATTGTGACGTCATAGCACCGTGTCTTTTCATTGGTCGACAGATAAATGGCCGTAACTTTCGAACCGCTCGTCCGATTGATACATTTACATGTCGAGGAGGGGGAGACAGGAGGGGGGGGACAGGAGGAGGGACAGAGGAGGGGAGAGAGGAGGGAGAGAGAGGGGGCATCACGTCACGAATGACGTCAGAATGCTTCCTCTTTTTTTTCTCCCCCCTTCTCTCTCCCCCCTCCCCTCTCTTGCCCCCCTCTCCCCCCTCCCTCCATTCTCCTCCCCCCTCTCTTGCCCTTCTCTCTCCCCCTCCTCTCTCTCACCCCTCTCTCTGTAAATATATTCACAAATGTCTACCAAGCACAACTATTAATTCCAACCTTGGGAAAAAACAGCTTTCAAACCCTTGGGAAACAGCCGTTTCCCTCGGGAAAATTCAAACCTTGGGATGAATTAATAATTTGAATAATAATCAAACCTTGGGAAATACAGCTTTCAAACCTTGGGAAACACTTGGGAAACAGCTGAAATGGATGAGGAAGAACGATATCAAACTTTGAAAAGGCACATATTCAGGTCCCCAGTGTCGATTGTGACGTCACACCAAACGAAGAAGAAGAATTGACGTCAATCATGCAAAAATAAAAATTAGAAAAATTCAATGAACATTAATTGTGACGTCATTCGTGACGTCATAGCACCGTGTCCTGTCATTGGTCGCCAGATAAGATGGCAGTGGGGTTGTTAACCAGATTGTTTAATAAAATCTTGGAAAGTGAGAGGATACCGGAGGAGTGGAGATTAAGTGTACTGGTTCCGATTTTCAAGAACAAGGATGATGTGCAGAGCTGTGGAAATTACAGAGGGATAAAGTTGTTAAGCCACACCATGAAGTTGTGGGAAAGAGTAGTGGAAGCGAGGTTGAGAAGAGAGGTGACGATTTGTGAGCAGCAATATGGGTTTATGCCAGGAAGGAGCACCACTGATGCGATGTTTGCTTTGAGAATGTTGATGGAGAAGTATAGGGAAGGCCAGAAGGAGTTACATTGTGTGTTTGTGGATTTAGAGAAAGCTTATGATAGGGTGCCAAGAGAGGAGTCGTGGCATTATATGAGGAAGTCAGGAGTGGTGGAGAAATATGTGAGGATTGTGCAGGATATGTATGAGGACAGTGTGTCAGCGGTGAGGTGTGCGGTAGGAATGACGGACCGGTTTCAGGTAAAAGTGGGATTGCACCAAGGATTGACTGAGCCCTTCCCTGTTTGCAATGGTGATGGACAGGTTGACGGACGAGATCAGACTAGAGTCTCCATGGACTATGATGTTCGCGGATGACATCATGATCTGTAGGGAGAGTGGGGAGCAGGCTGAGGCGAGCCTTGAGAGGTGGAGGTACGCACTGGAGAGAAGGGGAATGATAGTCAGTAGGAGTAAGATAGAGTACATGTGCGTAAATGAGAGGGAGGGTGGTGGTATGGTGCAGTTGCAAGGAGTTGAGGTGGGGAAGGTGGATGGGTTTAAATACTTGGGATCAACTGTCCAAAGTAACGGAGAGTGTGGTAGAGAAGTGAAAAAGAGAGTGCAGGCAGGATGGAGTGGGTGGAGAAGAGTTGCAGAAGTGATTTGTGACAGAAGCGTAGCTGCAAGAGTTAAGGGGAAAGTGGGAATGTGCTGAACCAAGGACCAGATGGTGGAAGCTGAAGGAGGAAGACTGTTGCATGGAATTTAGGGAGGAGGCGAGAGAGGTGTTGGATGGTGGTAAAGATGGGTGGGATGATTGGGCAACTACTGCCATCACAACAAAATAAGACAGTAGTGAGACCAGCTATGTTGTATGGTTTGGAGGCGGTGGCGCTAACAAAAAGACAGGAAGCGGAGCTGGAGGTGGCAGAGCTAAAGATGCTGTGATTCTCGTTGGGAGTGACGAGGATGGACAGGATAAGGAATGAGAATATTAGAGGGACTGCACAGGTAGGACGGTTTGGAGACAAAGTGAGAAAGGCGAGATTGAGATGGTTTGGACATGTGCACAGGAGGGAAGCGAAGTATATCGGGAGAAGGATGCTGAGGATGGAGCCGCCAGGCAGGAGGAGAAGAGGAAGGCCAAATAAGAGGTTCATGGATGCGGTGAGGGCGGACATGCGGGTGGTTGGAGTGCCAATGCAAGATGTGGAGGATAGAGCGAAATGGAGACGGTTGATCCGCTGTGGCGATCCCTAACGGGAGCAGCCGAAAGAAGAGGAAGATTTAAAAGGATATATTAAGTTCTGAATCAAAAACAAAGGTTCTGTAATATTAACAGTGAAATAAAGAATTGTGGAAACCAAATTAGTTCAGCAGCTGAGGGGGGTAACCCTAACATCTCTGATAAAGTTTTTTTTTTCTCTGCTGATAATTAATCTCTGGGGTGTATGTAATGATATCCAGGTGGGTGTGAACCTGTCACCCTTGAGCAATTTGAAATACTAGTACGGGCCCGTAGGGGCAGGCCCGTAGGTGAGTGCCAGTATGTGCAGCCCTCTCCCCCCCCCTCTTGCCCCCCTATATCCCCCCTAGTCTCGCCTTTCCTCTCTCCCCCCTCCTCTCTCGCCCCCACTCTCATCCCCCCCTCTCCCGTCCCCCTCTCTCGCAGATATTGGTCGACAGATAAATGGCCGTAACTTGGGAACTGCTCGTCCGATTAATATCAAACCTCGAAAAGGCACATCCGCGGGTCCCAGGAATATTCCTGGCAAGTTTCAATCGTGCAAAAGTAATAATAAAAAATAAATAAATCAATAAATAAACATTAATTGTGACGTCATTCATGACGTCATAGCACTGTGTCCTGTCATTGGTCGACAGATAAATGGCCGTAACTTGGGAACCGCTCGTCCAATTAATATCAAACCTTGAAAAGCACATCCGCGGGGCCCCGGCAATATTCCTGGCAAGTTTCAATCAGATCGGACCGTCGATCGTGCAAAAAAATAAAATAAAAATGAATAAACAAATAAACATTAACTGTGACGTCATTTGTGATGTCATAGCACCGTGTCTTGTCATTGGTCGACAGATAAATGGCCGTAACTTGGGAACCGCTCGTCCGATCGATATCAAACCTCGAAAAGGCACATCCGCGGGTCTCCGGCAATATTCCTGGCAAGTTTCAATGAGATCGGACCGGTGGTCGTAGACAGACAGATAGACAGACAGACACACAGAGATTGCTGGAATTATAGATAGATTCAAGATGGCGTCCAAGATGGCTGCCAAAATCGACTAAAAGTAGAAAATTCATGTTATTTCAGTGTTTTCTGCTGTAGACCTATGACTTTTTGGATGTCATATATGTTTTCGGGTCCACTAATTTAAATAAAAAGCGTTTGTGAAGTATTTGCTGTTCTGTTACTATAGTAACTAGCAATTATAACTGCGATTATGTTGGTAAAAGATGGTTAAAACAACCAAATTGCCATAATTGTAAGAAAATGTTTATTGTTGCATTATTTTGTTGTTTTTCTATTGAAGAACTAATGACAGTAATGTTTTACATAAAACAGAATTAATGAGTAATGAAGTTATGGTGCCATGGTAACCATGACAACCAATGGAATTGTGATGTTTGAAATAAGCGCTGAAGATATATAACATAAAACTGTGCATTTCTGATCTCAGTTAAATATTTTCAAACTCTTCGATCATGGTGGGTTAAATTTGATTAATAAATTGTTTAATGTGGCCATGGTAACCACAAAAATGTTGCTAAGAATGTGTTCTATGATATTTTGATAAATACATTTATTGTTTAGTCTGGCAGCCATTATGTCTATTTTACTTGCTGTTTATTCAATAGGATATTATTAGGATAGATAAAAAATATCCAGGTGATTGTGATGTTATCCATGAACAATTTGAACAATCCAATATGGTCGCAAGTGAAATAATATGATCACTGACTATCCAATATGTGTGTATAATTTTAACCAGGCTTGATAAGTTATGTAATGCATTTTTTTCTAATTTTTTAAGGTATCAGAAACCAATTAAAACTATTGCTGCCTTTACAAAATGTTTTATAATTAAGATACCAGTGACTGAATGGCTAACATGGATGAAGCCAAACCACTGACACCTGCATTCACAAAAGATATACAGCTGTTAAAGCTTTAATTATTGCTTGTTAGATAAGTTAATGCTAAATGCTTTCAACATTAATGTTAATGCAAATATTTTTTCATTTCAGAATGATAATGGACCTCATTATATCTTCAAATTTAGATTGGATGGACAAATGCATTCATCAAAGACAACGAACCACTCAACTTTCAATTATCACTTGATAAGTTAAGAATGCTTTGTACAGTAGATGTAGATATAGGTAGTGCATAGATTTGTTTGTTTCTTTGCAGGTGAATAATGGATGATATATGCATCTTCAAATTCAGATATGAAGGCGAATGTGATGCTAGAAAGCCATGCTCACAAAATTGTGGACAAGCACGGTTGCATACAATTATCAATGCAAGCAAAGCATTTCGGGACGGCCTGCACATTGACCTTGAAAGACAACTTGCAGAAAACCAAAGCCTCACAATAAAATACCATTTGTATGCATTATGAATAGCTATGAATTTGAAACAAATATTTCATCTAAAAATATCTTTTTGATATCCCAGTCACTTGTTTTTCTGATTTTCTCAATAATCCATCAGAAACATATTAATCTTTCATTCTTTGTGGCCATTGTGACCTCAATAAGTAATTTCGTTTTAATCATATAATATATGTAAAACTAAGTTTTCAGAAGAATCTAGCTGTCATTAAAATGATATAAAACATGGTTCATTGTGTTTTTAATTGATATGGTCATCGACATGTAAAAATTCGTATTTTTCCTCATTTCCTGGATGTCATTTTCAATTCATCAAGTTGCTCAGGGCTGAGAAAGTCACACCCACCTGAATATCATAATATACATCACAAAGCTGCATATGAAGTAGAGAAAATAACCATATCAAAAATTTTGGGTCCAGCTAAAATTTCCTTTTCTGGTGCAGGACTATAGTAAAAAAACATAATTAAAAACATTCGGTACCAATTTACAGTGGCATCTTTGTGGTAACCATGACAACATCTTACAGTTTATTACCAAATCGGCCCCCATATGGTTTATGAGGTAGAAAACAAATAAGATAAAATGTACAAGTATATACATTATATGCTGTGCATCTTTAACACCTAACTAATCAGTGATCATTTTAGATAGTTACCATTGCAACAGAAAAATTCAATTACATCATCCTATTTTACTCGATGCAGTGATCAAGAGCATTTGCCAAAAAGATTAAAAAATAAACTTGTAATGAACATGTTCTTGAAATATATGGCAGATTGCCACTTTTCTATATTTTACTGACATAACGGTAGTCATAGTAAGTTACCATAGCAACGGTACAGCTGATATTTCCCAAACTATTTTACACATTGTTGAAACTCAAAACATACATTTGAACAATAAAATCATTGATTTCTGGCCGACTACATTGAAAGAATAGAAATTTTAGAATTGTGGCAGCCATCTTGGACGCCATCTTGAATATTTAAAGTTGCTCAAGGGTGACAGGTTCACACCCACCTGGATATCATTAGATACACCCCAAGGGTGAATAATCAGCAGAGAAAAAAAAACTTTATCAGATATGTTAGGGTGAGGTGAAAATTTGGCCTTTGGCTGCTGGACTAAATAGGTCAATTTCAACTTATTTTGAGAAAATTGTGAGTTTTTTGAAAAAAGTGCAAAGGTGCCAATATTTTTGGCCACGACTGTACCACATTTACAGTTTCAATACCCATGGGTTCATATTTCATGTGTTATCATATCGGAGCTCGTTTTAATCTCAGGTCAGAAGGATAGATGGACAGTTTATGAACGGCCTGACGATGAAAAACATAATGTGCTTTTGCAAACAACTAAAAACCTAACACAATAATGTACAAGACATTTATAAACACTTTCTAAGACAGACTCACCTTGTGCCATTTACATCAGCTCCTGTGGAAGAGGAAGTAATGCCTTTGTGCAAAGAGTCTGCTCCTTCGACCAATGTGCGCATCTCAGAGACTTTGGCATCAGTATGGACTGTGTCACCATTTGGTTCTGCTGAGGATGAGATGCTGGACGCTGAGCTCCCAGGTTTTCTTGAACAAGTTTCTTCATTTGGAACACCCATTGCAGAGTTGGGTCTGTGTGTTTCATAGGTATTTTTGGATACACTGTGAAGCTGGTCGTGATGAAGCTGCCTTTCCCCTGTAATGTGGCAAAAAGTGCATTTTGAGCGAAAAAAAGGAAAAAAAATACAAAGAAGAAGAACATTGCTAACAAGTTCACGAGGTACACTTGTTAAAATTGATGAGAGTTTACTCCTGTTTACATGTTTTAATGTTTCTTCAAAAATCAATCTTACAGGATTATCCATCAAATTTTAAGCATGCAGTATTTGATCTGGCATGTGCTCTAACTGTGACACGTACCATCAGACTTGATGAAAGCCCCTATTTGATCAGTCCTGGAATGGATATCTGAAGACCTTTCAGTACCGGATAACGTCATGTCTGAAGATGGAGCAGGAGGCGGCCACATACGAATAACGTTCTCCACTGCTTCAGGCAAGGCTGCGGTAAAGTGGCCAAACACGTTAAAATATAATCATTCAGTGGTCACACTTTTCAAATCTGTTCATAGAAGTCATTAAACCGAAAGGTGATTTACACCTTTACTGACAACAATGATAGGAGGAAAAAGGTTTGAAGATCTATTTTCAATGTATTCTAAAAACAATTCACTCATAGCGAGAAAATGACAAATGTCAAAATAAACTGTGAAATTACCACCATGTCAGATACTTGCAAGGTGGTTTAAAGCAATAAAAAGCTTTGAAACTCAATTATATATTTGAAAGGTGGAAAGAAAATATTTTTTTGTCATCATTAATGAATTAAAAGTGCCGGAATTTAGTTGAGCATCATTTTATTGCTTAATGAACTCACACAAATTTGAAGGGTTAGACTTTCCAAAACCACTTCGAGGTGGCCACGACTGCAGGGTTGTCGGTGGTTCATTCTCTTCACCGTTTTCTGCTGGTGTTGCAACTTGATGTTGAGAGACCTCTTTTGGAGTTTGATATTTTCCTGGAAAACAACCTACACGCTTTAATCACACAGACACTCAGCAAAACCTCACACTTGATGTAACAAACATTTAAACTGAACCCAATTGAGAGTCAGAATGTGTCTGGTGAGTGCCAAAGAACATTGAAATTTGTTGAATTTGTACAACTTGTATGAGTCAACAATATCAATTGTTTCAGACGACTGTAAATGTGTTTTACTTTTTCTGACAGCAAAACGCAGACAGAGGAGGCATGATGTTTTCTGGAATGCCCGGGAGCACTCTTGTCGATATGTTTTGGCGGTCTTGTTGAGTGTGAGCGACATCGACCTTGAGTTACCGATATCGCCTGAGCTGGGAAGATGCAGATTTAATGAAATATACGAAGGCCAGATCAAGAGCAGATTGCCAATTGTTTTTTTCTGTTAAATGAAAGTATAATGTCGTCTTGTCATCATACAGAGATGAATTGTGACGACATTTTAAACCCTTTAAAACCCTCGCAGCCATTTTACCAGCTGCTATCAGGAAGGTATGAGAGCATGCGCCAGAGCAGCTCGTCGCTGCGTCCACTTTCCGCTGGTCTGGGGTCCACCCCAGGGGCCTCCGTCTGGCCATCCCCCAGGCAGATGCCTGGCCAATCCCCCATCGATTTAACAAACCTCCATATACCTGAGTGGTTGGATCTTTCTCTCAGGAGCCCAGGGTGAGAGAGCTGAAAGTCCAAGGAGCTCAAGGTTCAAAGGGTTAAGCATATGATTTAAGCTTATCTCTACTGGTTATACGATTTAAACAGCAGTAAAAAAAACACACAATTCTAGTTTGTTGTGCGCTGATTCTCTTATCGATAACATCGTCATTTTTACAAAAAGCAAGGAGAGATTCTGTATCTTGACCTGAGTACACTTTCATCAGCCTTTCGAAATTTAAACTTTCTCCAAATTGCGAAATCACTAATAATGACAAATCGCAAACTGAACTTTTGCTCTTTTGCAAAAGTGCAGAAACCCATTTTAAATGTATTGATCAGACACAAATATTTCTTCCTCGTATGGATATCGAATGCAGAGAATGGTTTCATACTTCCATTTGCTGTCATTGAGAGGGTTAATTAAAACAGGGACAGTGAAAGCAGTGAGCAGAGCAAAGATATTCATACCTTGAACTGCAGACATGATGATGGGCTTGGGCACTTCCCACTGAGGCTCTTCTTGGGGCAAGTCTACCACTTCATTGGTTTGCAAGAAAAGTCTCAATCGCTCTTTGTCCTACAAGGATAAAAGTCGCAAAATGAGAGATGTCCATTCCTTTTCAAGTATACTACAGTAGTAATAATGAAAATTATTCTGCATTTCCAACAGGAACGAGAATAATTTCAAAAGGAAAATCATTTCTGGTACTGAATGAGAACAAAATCAGGACACACATGAAGGTTGAATTATTATTCTTTCGTATGCGGCACATCATTGTGTGTGGAATCATCTGCTTGGGGTGCAGCTGTGCCGCTGATGTAGTGCCCCCTGGAGCAGTGCAGGAATTTGGAATTTGGCAATGGTTGCGGTGATAGCTCACCTACTCTTCACAAAGGACAACACAGGATCTTTACCGTCCACAGACTCATGGTCGTAGAACAAGATGCTGAGTTTAATGTCCATCTGAGGGACACATTGATGAATCGCCTTGTGTTTCAAAAACCAGGCTGACAGTTTACAGCAGGCAGAGACTCAAAGCCAGGCTCGACAGATCAGAAGTGAGTGTGCAGACCTTTGAAGCCATCCCCACCAGCTTTAAGGTTGAATTTTTACACTCAAATTAGTCATTTAAAAAATAATAATAATTAGAAAATAATGTCGCATCACTGGGCTAATGCTTCAGTCACATTTGGCTTGGCGGCCATAGGGTCTAAAAAAAAATCTACGGCCACTAGCAATTATAGGGTGGCCGCAGTATTTCCACGGTCACACAATGTAGCAGTCACATATGTTTTTATTTTTCGGGTAGCCGCAAGGGGTATTTAGAAATTGTGGAGACCGAAAATGTGGGGGTTTCGTACGGTCTTTGATTTGATGTCACACGGTGACTTTAGGGCGTCCCTGCAGCGGTCATATAATTTTCAAGGCAGACGCAAGGTAGCCGCAAGGCGACCGCAGGGGGCCCTAATGCGAACGTAATTTTTTTTTGGGGGGGGGGTTGGAAAAAATTCATTTTTCATTGATAAGAGCCTACGGCAGCCGCACGAATAATGCAAGCCCACCGTACGCCCTACGTACGGTCGACGTGGAACACATCTACGTCATGGCTGCAGCTTGTCGAATTGCTACGGCCAACCTAGAAATTAAAAAAGTAATAACTCCGCGCTTTAATTCCACGGAGACCCCTACGGCCTGTAAAAGATAGCCATACGGCATAGAGGCCACCATGAGGCCACCTCAGAAACTCTGCAGCCACCGCACGTTTCTGTCAATTCGGGAGGGGGGGGGGGGAGTACGGCCGCCGTATCCTAGCCGTAGAGCAAATGTGACTCATGCTTTATGCGATGCCGCTGCACTGAAGCAATATGCTTCACAAATGACCAAATTAAATGAAACTACGTTCGTTTGAGCGGAAAACACAGCTTCCGCCGGAGTGCATCTCCATCCTGCAATTCTCTTAAAACAAGTTTATTTTGGCAGTCTATGTCTACTTCAGGGATTTACCAATCGGACAGGAACATGCAATTAGGTGGAATCAGACGACATGTATTTTTAAGAAATAACTTCATTAAAGGTAGATGAGACAAGACAAATGTAGAATCCCAGGATCAAAGGAAGACTGGAACAAGCAAACAAATAAATAAGCAAATACACAACAATACATACTGGGTGTAACAAACCTGGCAAACCGGATTTGTAACAAGCTAGAAATGAGGATGATCCTGATCGATGAATTTTGATAATGGCTGTTTAATCGTGCTACGTCAGATCCATAATTCATAAATCATATTGTGTGGAGTCATTGGGGTAACTATCAGTATTAAAACAAACATAATTGTGTCTTTTGGTCTGAGGTCAATCTACATTTTGTTTTGAGCATGAACTAAATGTTCCAGGAGTTACAGTGTGGGGTTGAATATATGCAGATGGTGGAATTGGGCTGTACTTTTTTGAAGGAGCGGTGACGGCAGACACTGATCGAACCAAGTTACAGGACACGGTCTTGCCATGACTGGAACAAATGGTGACTCGATTTGTCAGCACGATGGGGCACCAACGCACTTTTGGGCTACAAGTCTGATAATTTCTGAACGAAACATTTACAGAATGGATTGATCATCGTGGACTACTGGCTTTCCATCCAGATCACCTGTTCTGTTGCTGTGTGAGTTTTATGTGTGGGAAATTATTGAAGACATGGTTTACGTGACAAACCCCACAAATGTAGACGACTTGATAAAAGCAATTTAGCTATAATTTGACGTTTTTTTGTAACAAACCTGAACTTTGCAGAGCTATGTGTCGCAATGTTACAAAAAGGTGTGAAAAATGTATAAAGAATGAAGGTGATCACTTCAAGCAATTTCCGTAAAGTCATGAAGTTGACATTAAAGTATGAAATTTATGTTTGCACAAGGTAAAAATAAAGATTCTTAATTTACTAATGTTTTTGTTTGTTTGTTTTGGTTTTCATTCGAGAACAGAATTCTCGGTAAAGTAAC
Organism: Eptatretus burgeri; assembly: GCF_056783735.1. Lineage (NCBI taxonomy): Eukaryota > Metazoa > Chordata > Myxini > Myxiniformes > Myxinidae > Eptatretus > Eptatretus burgeri. The sequence goes on from NC_140976.1 coordinate 41,186,651, forward strand.
TTATGAAACACCCTGAATGTAGAAAATTAAGGTGCCACGAGCACATAATTTCTTTCACACACAATTGGGGCCGGGGGGGGGGGAGGAGAAGGTAGGGGGGCATTCATGCAGAACGCAGTTTCTGCCGCGGTGACATCATGTGGGCCGGCTGTCATCATGGTGCCCATCAAATCATCGTGGGCCACACGGTACACAGACACAACCATCACCATGAGGTTCCCACCCCATCCTCACCTTGCCTGGCACCTTGCCTTGTTTTACAGAGAGGACACGTCAAATTCCACGTTCCTATCTTGTTCCCATGTCAACCATACCGCCACTCAGGGCATACATAAATACACAACTTTCACTCCAACAGGTCCCTGGTTACAGAAAATATTCGAATCTACATGAACACACGGACCACCCCAACTTACCAAACAAGGTAATTTGTACCCTCTCCAACGTAACAATAGCGTGTAATGCGAATGCGTCGATGGATATGCCTCTTCCCATGTAAGACGTCAACCTACTGTTACGTTTCATCTCAAAAGTCACATGAATAATTAAAGGTCACGTGAGGGAGAGTACGAGAGAGATAAGGAGAAGGGAGATAACATTGTTATAGTCTGCAAGACAACGTTAAGTTATATAAGAACTCAAGTTATAGTCATTAAGTTATACAAGAACTCGAGTATAGAGTCAGGAGTGAAGTCAGAACGTCAGTGCTCCAGGCGAGATACTCTTCGAGTCTTGGGGGATTTCAATGCACACAGGAACTGATAGGGATGGTTATGAGACGTGTGAACTGTGAACCAGAATATCACTAAGTTCCTCGTGGACTAAGGGTGGCTGGTTCATGATTTCAGCACAAAAAGGCTCATCACAAGACTTGTTATTCCAACACTGGTGGTATGGCAAAGGAGTTTGACCATGTGCTTATTCATGGTCGCTGGAGGATGATCCAGAACTGCAGGGTCTACCAGAGTGCTCAGTTCTGCAATACAGACCACAGGCTTGTTGTAGCAACTCTGAAGCTGCAGCTTAAATCCAGGAGGCTGGATGTTGGCAAGTTCAAGTTTGAGAGTGTTGCTGAGGAGTTTGCGAACAGGCTGAGTGGGGATTTCGGGGCAGGGGGTCTGGGTGCTTTGGGGAATCCTGAAGAGTTGTGGAGTGCCTTCAAGATCACCATCGTTGATGTTGCCGGTGGATGCCTTGGAACGCACCGTAGGGCGATGAAGCAATTTGTCTCTCAAGGGACACTGAATTTTGTCTCTCAAGGGACACAATATTGATCAGAGTCGCAGAGCCAGGCTCAATGGCAAAGCTGAGCTGTTCAGGGAGTTGAGGTGTAAAACTGTACATGCGATGAGGGTGGGAAAGGAGGCCTATGTGCAAGGAATCTGTGAGGGCGTGGAGCATCAGTTGTGGTCAAAGTGATTCTCGTCCTGTTTATAGGGGAATTTGTGCATTGGGTTCCTCCAAGCCCATCCCTCAATCGACTGCAGTTAGAGCGGAGGGTGGTGGGCTCTTGACAGAGGAGTACGAAGTGAAGGCCCAGTGGGCCGGATACTTTGAGCGGTTGTACCAGGCTGCTCCACCAGCTGTTGAGTTGGATGTCAGGGTGTTACTATCCCTATTGCTGACCCTTCAATCAACTGCGATCCACCTTCATTTGTGGAAACACATGCTACGGTGAACTGCTTGAAATGGGGTGAAGCTCCTGGGATCTGTGGCATCCATGCTGAACTCGTGTCATTGCATGCAGTTCTATGCTCTGCCTGGAACACAGGCATCATCACAACTGACTGGAAGAGGGGCCTTGTTGTCCCTTTCTGGAAAGGGAAGAGTGATCGCCAGGACTGCAACAATTACCAAGGGGTGACGCTGCTCTCAGTGCCGGGAAAGGTGCTTGCTCGGATAATTATTGATAGGGTTCGCCACCATTTGCTTGAGCAGCAGCGCCCAGAGCAGTCAGGCTTTACACCAAAGAGGTTAACAATTGACCGTATCCTTGCCATTCGGGTCCTCATCGAACACAGACGAGTTTCGGCAGGGGCTGCTTGCTGGGGCTGTTGGCTTAATGGTTTGTCTTAATGGTGTCGGAGTGGCGACCCATCCAGGATTGTGTCCAATAGCCAAGGAGACTGCTGAATCAGCACCAACGCTCTGCACAGAGTATCGTCCCAATCTTCTGCTTGCAGGCAATGTTGATCTCTGCAACGCATTTGATTCAGTGAATCGGGATGCCCTCTGGAGGATTCTTGGTCTTCACGGAGTGCCACCAAAACTGATAAATATGATGTCTGAACTATACTCTGGTACTGAGAGTGCTGTGAGATGTGGCGATACCATCTCCAACTTATTTACAGTTGTTACTGGAGTTCGTCACGGGTGTGTACTGGCCCCCACACTTTTCAGCACTTGTATGGCCTGGATCCTGGGGAGGATGTTGGAGAGATCAAGCTGTGGTGCATTGTTTGGGAATGTCAAGTGCTCTGACCTTGATTTCACAGATAATGCAATCATCTTTGCAGAGACTCTGGATATCCTTTTGGGGGTCCTTGAAGTGCTGATTGAGGAGTCAGAGCTGCTGGGATTATGGGTTTCCTGGGTCAAAATTAAGATCCAGGCTTTCAATGACGTCTTGGATGCTGCTATCCTGTCTGTACCTGTTTGTGGCGAGGATGTTGAGGTCACGGATTCACTGACCTTGGCAGTGATATTCATGTCTCTGCTGGCTGTGAGCCAGAGGTCAATATACATCTGGATCAGGCCTGGGGAGTCATGGATTCAGTGGATTATGTGGTGTGGTGTTGTCGGTACCTGTGCAGGAAGACGAAAGTCCAAGTTTCCAGGTCCTTGGTGCTTCCAGTCTTGCTCCTCGGATGTGAGACTTTGACTCTGACCAGGGATCTGAAACAGAGACTTCATTCCTTTGGTACCAGGTCTTTTCAGAGAATCCTTGGCTATCGCTGGTCAGACTTTGTGTCCAATGAGAGGTTTCTGAGAAAGACTCAAATGAGATTTGTTACCTGCATAGTCTGTGAGCGTCAGCAGCGGCTGTATGGACATGTGGCTCATTTTCCTGACGCTGATACTGCTCACCAGATTCTCTCAGAGAGGGAGCTTCGTGAGTGGAGGAAGCCAATGGGCCGTCCATCTGCCTCATAGTTGCAACAGTTTGATCAATATCTCAAGGAAATGGGGATGGCCAAATGGAGGCCCCTGGAGTACTGGCGAAAAGTGGACGCAGCAATGCACCACTCCGGCGCATGCTTCCATACCTGACCTGACTTGATTAAGTTATACAAGTACTCGAGTTCTCTTCTGCAAAATGATTGAAGGACAAAGGACCTTTGTCCTGTTATACCCAAAATTTAATCAGTTCATCTTTGTATTACAGTCCATATTTGTGCCAGGTCTTATTGGAATTCATTCAGTGCTTCATAAGTTATCATGGTGACAAAATACCGATAACGGATAGAAGCACAGAGGGATCACCCCAAAACAATGCCCCTGGCCGTCAGCTGCAGAGGCATAAAATTACAAAGAAAGTGGAAATTATTTACAGAACTTGCAACAGTTTTGAGATATTCGTAGGACAGCAGCATGAGCTTGATTTCCAAAGATGTTACAAATAATCCTTAACAATCATCATTTCTACAAAATTATTTGAGCTAAATATTATGATGAACAACAGTCAATGTTTATATTATCCTTGAAGCATAACTACAAACACCTTTTGTTTTGACACAGGGTTCTCATATTTATGAATGAAGCAAAAAGCCAATGCCATCCCAAAACATAATATGTGGACATCCAAGCCTCCCATCATCTTTTGATTTGAAAAACACTGCAAGGTAACAAAAAGTAAAATAACATTATACCTTGTCTCTAAGCATGCTGGTCAACAAGTGCAGAAAATAATCCAAATCCTTCTGGCATTCCTTGTTATTTTGGCTGAAAAACTTGGAAAGCTCCCTGGAGAAAAGGAAACGGTCAACATCATAAAAACAATGCAAAATGAATATTAAGAACTATAAAAAATTGAGAGCATATAATAAACTAGGATACTCTTCAACAACGCAACGTCGCCAGATATGCCTCCATCCACATAAAAAGAAAAATTGCTGCCAAACCACGTGACGGATGACGTCATCACCCCCCCCATTCCCCCCCACCCACGCCATACAATTTAGCCCTCGATGACCTTCAACAATTTTCATACTAATCAGATAAAGTGTTCAACACATGCAATTATGATGTCACAACGAAGCCACCTTGGACATCATAAAAAAAATCACACTTATTTCCCATTGGGAGTACATGACATGTGCCAAGCTTCAATTATTTTCATGGAGCGGTTTCAGAGCTACTGGCCCTTTATGCCTGCCCGGTGCTGGCCCTTTAGACTTGAGTCGACGTAGTAATAGTAGAGGTCCAAAGTTTTTCCGTTTTTCCTTTTTTCCAACATGGCTGGCACAACACATGACCTGTGACATCATAATTAACATTAAAACATTCTACACGAGTAGTTACACTAATGGTGAAAATTTTGTGTCAATTGGATAGGTGGTTGCAAAGAAAACTGAGAAAATTAACACGGACAGATGTATGACCCAAAAACATCATGCCTCTGGTGAATTCATCAGCAGAGGCATCAAAAACAGGACTTGTATAAAGCAGTAACAATAGGGTCTAGCACAGCACTACAAACTTGCTTCGAGTGAGGAAAAAGAAGATATAATGTGACGGCCCTGATGTTTCAAGCAAAAAGGCAAATTCATTGTTATCAAAGTAACCATTAGCAGCAGCCAGATGAACTCAAAAACTCAATGAATCAGATTGTAAAAACTTACACGCAAACTTCAACCAAAGCCTTCAGATCAGTTTCAATGACATTATGCTTCTGAATGAAGAAATCGCATCGTTTGTCAATGCCACACACTGTCTCCACTCGAACTAGTGCTATGGAACTGGACAGGGTTAACCTGTGCAAAATGTAGAGCTGGTCAACCTGTTAAGTGACAGGGAGAAAACAAAAGTTTGAGCCAATGCGAAAAAAAAAAAAATCACACACACCACAGGTTTAGAGTGCTGGTCACTTCCTGCCTTGTCCCCCTGGCTATATGCACTGGTCATATCTTTGGAAAAAGCAAATTGGGAAGGTCCTTGGACCTCTCTTATGAAATGCAGTAAACCCTTAAATATCATGGGGGTTACGTTCCAAAAAGAAAGGTGCTGCGATATCCAAAACAGCGAAAGTTAAAACCAAGGACCTTTGTGAAAAAGGAGGTTTGGTTCCTTGGATAAGAGAAAATGGAAAGGGAGGTGGGTGGCAGCCAAAATAACCATATCATAATCAAAACAAGAATGGCACTCTTTGACGTTGACAGATTTGTCCCCACCCACGTTATTCCAGGATTATACATACTTGTCCCAAGTTTGATTTAAATCCCTGAACCAAGATTCAAAATAGTAAATAATTCTAGCTGCCAGAGCATGCGTCCGATCAGGTTGGAATTTAAAACAAATATTCCCCATGTCTACTCCATCATAGCTGTGACGGTTCTTGTCGATTGACGAAGTGGCTCAAGAGAAATTGTTTTTTTAAAGATTTTCGTTCAATCCAATGTGGCTGCCAGACCATGTGACCTATCAAATATTCGTGAACACCCTGGTATTGCCAAGGCTGAGGGAACATGTACGTGAAGTTTCCCCTCAATCTGTCAAACTGTTCTGGAGAAGAAGACTTTTAAAGCTTAATTCTTCAAAAAAATCATAGCTGCCAAACCCTGTCACCTTGACATCATAGGTCGAGAACTTTTTGTTCCTCATAGCCAAACGATCATACCTGTAAAATTTCGTCCCAATCTGTTAAGCCGTTTCAGAAAGGAAGATTTTTGAAGGCTTTTATGTAAAAAAAATTAAACAAGAAAAGAAAAGCTGCCGAACCATGTGAGAGATGGCATCAATCCCCCCCGCCCCCCATACAATTTAGCCTGAGATAATGCTCAAAAATTTTCATTCTGATCGGATAAAGCGTTTAACGTACTGTATTTTCGTACGAAGCCACCTCCGACATCATCAAAAAAAACCATCACACTTGATTCCCATGGGGAGTACGTCACATATGCCAAGTTAAATTTTTTTTCCATGGAGCAGTTTGGGAGATAGTTTTTTCCTTTTTTCCAACATGGCTGCCACACCAGGTAACCGATGATGTCATAAGTATCATTCAGACATTCTCTGTCAACAAATGTAACATTAAGACATAAGTATCATTAAGACATTCTATGTCAACATTAAGACAACAAATGGTGAAAATTTTGTGTCACTTGGATATGTGGTTGCAGAAAAAAAAACAGAAAATTAGCATGGACAGACGTACAGACAACCCTGAAACATAATGCATCTGGCGACTTTGTCAGCGGAGGCATAATTAATATGTAAAATAAATATAAATTGACTTTACAACGAAGTAATTCCTTGGCAGAACTGAGCTCCTATCCACCTATAAAGCTTTCATCCGCAGCTTGATGGAGTGCTGCTCTCCCCTCTGGGCTGGCTCCCCTGCCTCACATCTTGCTCAGCCTGACGCTGTGGAAACCAAGGCCTTTAAGATTATTGGAATCTCCAATGTTGAAGTTGGGTGTATGGGCTTATCACTTTGCCATCGCAGACAGGTCAGTGGTCTCTGTCTTCTACCACCTCCTTTCTTGTCTTGCACCCTCTGCCCTTTTTGTGCTTTGTCGTCGCCCTCCCCCCACCCCTAAAGTTTCTGGAGGGCTCACACGGTCCACCATTAACCCCCTTTCTGGTTAAAGTACGTAAATGCAGGATCACTGGTCACACCACTCAATTGTTCCTCTTTTTTTACAGATGTGGAACCAAGTTCCACATCCTCCAACCATCTCAGATCGTCCCCCATCCAAAGCAGTGATACATTTTCTACCTTTGTTAATCCCTTCACCCCTCCCCCCCCTCCTCCTCCAAGACAGCGATTATTTTCCACAAAAGGTCATAGGTTATTACCCTACTCTGCTTTTTTGCACTTTATGCTTGGGCACCATAATTAACAGGTGCGCGAGAAACACTTTGGGGAGCACTTGCGGCAAAACTTGCACTGATATTTGCCTCACTTTTATGGATATACATATACCACATGGTATATTCATTTATCAATGATGCGTGAAAAACTACGAAAGGCTTCTGGTGCAAGATAACCACCTACGTGGATGCAAACAATGACTCACAACTTTGCCCAAAAAATGTTTTTTGTTTTTTTTTAAAAACACAGATAGTAAAAATTAAGCTACACGATAACTGCATACCATATACAGAGAAGTTGCTCGCGAATGGACAAACCATGATATTTAAGGGTTTACTCTAAAGTACAGCTCTTCCATAACTTAGCCTTACCATCAGAGGAAAAAAATGGCACAATGACCCAACTCAATTTCCCCCATGCCTCATATTACCCTCCAGACCCCATAAAAATGGTCACAAATGGTAAAGTGGTTTGCTACCAAACCATTTTTCCAACAACAGAAAGTTTATTGCATTTACACTGTGAAATAAAGAATACCTGAGCAAACTGCATCTTCTTCAGTTTCTCTGCAATGCCAGAGTTGAGAAGGGATGCATAGACATCCTGAAACTGTTTTCGGGAGTGGAGAAATGCTTGGATGTAGGGCATTAGGATTGAAACGTAGTTTTGAAGGGTAGGGCATGGAGCATAACCTTCTGTCTGCAATTCTGTCGATACGACATCTGATAGTTTGTGTAGTTCACAGATCTTCAGGAACTCATCCCGCAGTTCCCAAAATGTGCGCTTGTTTTTGTACCAGGATTGACTGTTATCTGAAGAGGCGGAGAAAAAAAAAAACTGGTTACATTAAATGTGTTTTTGCTGAAACTTTGGGCAATGATACAGCCATGTGCAACTCCACAAAGTTAAACTACAGTGCAGTCATTTAAATTCGAAAAACTAGTGTTCGAAAAACTAAAAATCGAAAAAAAAGTGCAGTCTTCACCACAGAGTGGACATTTAAAGCTTCGAAGTGTTATTGAAAATTTTTTTTTTCTACATAACAGTTATGGTTTATTGGTGAAGACACGAGACTGGAATCCCAGAGTTTGTATGTTCAAATACAGAAGGTAAAGAAAACTAATATACCTGATTCCTCACGAAGGTCAAATGTCAATAAGGCAGAGCTCAGGCCACTTAACATACGAATGGCACAAAAAAGCACACATCACTTTCCATTCATGTGCTGAACCTCATAGTCATTGGAACCTTACATAAGTCAAATTTCTCGCTGATATTTTTAACTTGAAGATGTACCTGTAATCTTGGAGTTGTCAGAGTGGACATGCAAAAATGTGACTCCCTCCTGTTTACAAAACAGTTTTTCCAGAATTTTGTCATCAGGAATCAAAAGTTGACTTTTAAGTGAACTCCAGCGGTGGCATTTTGATGGAAACACGTGGGCATCGGTATCAGCCAACATGCCTGTGGATGGCAAACAATACAAATTAACAATCGACAAGTAAGAAGAAACAGTGTTTCTCAACACAGTCAGTAAACAGTACAGTATTCCCCACCGATGTACAGGAATATAGGCTGAACTATAAGCCTGTTATTTCTGATTCAAAGTCAGAAAGTTAGTTCCATTTATCAGACTCAGTGGCATAATGGCTTGAGCAGTCACTCTGAGTCCGGGAGGTCGATGGTTTGAAACCCAAGCCCGAGTCATACTAAAGACTTCAAAAATGTACGGTGTGCTTCCTTGCTAGAGATAATAAAAATAAATAAGTCTGGAGACGGCAATGGTTCACGAGCAATGTACAAAGTTCGCCTTTTTTATTTTTTGACCTTCAAGGGGACGCCACGGGCAAACCGGCGAGAATCGGGAAAAAAGTAAATGATGAAAGTTGTAGTACTCGAAGAGCACTACTTGCATACCAACTTTCATTCGAAACAGTTGAAAACTCTAGGAGCTCGATGCCCAATTTATTGATTTTTTTTGACATTTTCTAAGTTCGTGACCTTGTGACCTTGACCTTGGGACAAAAATGAAAAATCGAGCTCCGTGGGGCTATGCAGGTGCCATTGGGCTAACCAAATACCGAAACCCCTGCCAGATTCGACAAACCCCTCGGAGAAGATGTAACTTGAAATCGGCTACCCCCTAAAAACATGTTTTTTGGGCGTGGCTCAACCCATAATGGGCGCAGCACGCCCATTCTCAGGAAAACACAACTCGATCATGATATAAACCTCCCACCCAAATTTTATCAGGATAGGATCAAAACCCACGGAGCTATGCTCGGGACAGACAGACAGACAGACACACACCCATAACGAATATAGTGTTCACTTAATGACTCGTGAACCAATAAATAATTTCTTATAAAGATGGTCGAAGAAGAAAAACATTTTTTTGAGCAATTGGGAAAGAGCCAATTTTATTCGGTGCATGGTTATTTGTGTGTATTGTGTATGCTTTCAGCACTACAGTTTAGTGAAATGCAGCGTCTATTAGATGGTCATTAAAACAGACAGCAGACAAGGAGCAAATGTTGGAGGGAGAGGGGGGAGAAGGGGTAAAGGGGAGGAGAGAAGGGAGGGGGGAGGGAGACGCACCAATAAACTGAATGAATGAAAGTTACAATATCATATTTGGTTTCCGCATCGCAATTTTGCTTAATAGTGGTTAATTTATTGTGGTAGAATGTGCTGATCACGTGCCTCTTGCTCTATCGCGATCTGGTGTGGAGGAATACACAACTCCGCATCTCCATCTCATCTCACAGCCCCACGCTGCCCTCCATCACATATTCGGTTGATCTTTCGATATCGTGCCGCACAGACTGTTATCACATGATATTTTGCGGTCATGCGATATAGTTTCATATCGCATGATTTAGTTTGTTATCGTGTGATATTGCACGATTTAGTTTTCACAAGACTTATAATTACATTGTGGTGTGTTCGTGACAATAAATAGTTATGAAGAAGACCATGTGGGGTTTTAGTGAAATAATGCAAATGAAACATTATAAAATGTTAATAAAATCTTTCAAAGTAAGAAGCAAATTAATTCAATGATGAAGAATGTTGGTTCAACTGGGAGGTAATGAGAAAGGAAGAAATAAAGAATGAACCAAGGAAGGAAATAGGGGCAGAATGAGTTGATTTTTTTCGAGCAAAAATATTTGTTTGTTTGTTTTGAAGCAAGGAGGTGAAAATAAGATAGAGTTGAGGAGCATGAAAGAGAACACTTGGTATAAAGCAGAATGAGGCACATATCTTGAGAGGTTTTCACTAATCCTCATGGACAGGTTCCTGAAATGGACCTGAAATGACAGGTTCATGGACAGGTTCCAGCACGAGATGGACGCTGTCATGTCACCTTATACATAGGTCTATAAGATTATACGTAGGTCTATAAGCAGACAAAGATCACCTTCACAAAGTCTGATAACCCTATGACGTTGACCTTATCTCAATAACCTCAAACGCCCTCAATCAACATAATCATCATCAGTAAGTACAATTTTACATGTTTTTCATTTTTGCTAGGGCAGGCATCTTAACCAAGTGATTTTTTGTGGTTTAGCCCAACACGGGGTTTTTCAAGAATGTAACCCCCACAAATGGGGAGGGTCTGCTATTCAATATAACTTGTGTTTGCTTTGCAACTCATTTACATTTTATTCACAATGTTGCACAGACTTTGAAAACAATTGAGACGCTGTGACTAAGTTTTCTTTTCAAAACTTATGTGAAGCAAAAACTTGTGCACAAATGCAAGGTTGCAGAGCACTGTGAGTAAAGGCAATTTATCTGTGTATTAATGTGATGAAAAGATGCCCCCCGCCCCGCCACTCAAAAAATAAAAAATAAAATAAAAACCACATTCAACAGGATGATTAAGGAGGAATCTCCTCCTCTCCATACATGCCAACCTATGGGGTTTATCTGTGCTCTGTACTTTCAATGCTTCAAACAAAACATCACAAGGCAGCAGCAAGTGTGGCTGACTTGAGCAATGCTAAGGTGACCCTGAAAACCAAGGGTCCTGACAAACAGAGGGTGTGTGTGTGTGTGTGTGTGTGTGTGTGTGTGTGTGTGTGTGTGTGTGTGTGTGTGTGTGTGTGTGTGTGTGTGTGTGTGTGTGTGTGTGTGTGTGTGTGTGTGTGTGTGTGTGTGTGCCACACAACCATCTTGTTTCGGTACCCCTTGATACTTAAGAATTTTCAGATGTAGCCAGCAGGATACATATTGTTGCGGTTGAGGAAATTCGCAAACCACCATTCAGGTCCCGTAGGTGAGATATCTCTGGAAGTACATGTGTAGTTAGCCCCAAACCCGTTGTTTAGAGGGAATAAATGTGATTCATTCGGGCTGCAACCCTTTGAGATAGTCGTTTTTCTGTTCTATCTTTATTTTGAACCACCACGTCTCAACCGCCATGACACAATAACCACCGACCGCAACGCCGCTTCACAACAACAACGCCAACAGCCACGACCTTTACCTTCACAACTCGCTCCTGCAAACATCGCATCACCGCCATTCCAAACGTCGCCATGGCCATAAACCACCACAATAAACCCTCCACCACCTTCACTTCTCCTTCTACCGCCATTCCCACACCACTTGTGAGCACCGAGCGTCAGGCTGTCCTGGACTCGTACAAGGTGCGTGCCGAACCGCGAGTGCAAAGTGCGGCCTTTCCGAGGAGAATTCGGATCAGGAATGATACACGCCCACTTCTGATCCGTCCAATCAGCAAGCGCGGGGAGGTTTGGCCCCGCATCCAGGCGCTTCGGTGTGGAATCGCGATATGCAAATTCTAGGATCAGGGGAGACTCACGCCCCTTTTTCTCCGTCCAATGGGCGAGCGTGGCTCCACCCCAGAGCTCGTTCTGATCCAGAAATTTGCATATGGGTTCTCCTGCCGGACTATAAAGCGCCGAGCGAATTTAGTGAGTTTTTCGGAAGAGTCAGTCTGGAGAGGTCGGAGAGCCGAGTGGAGCTCACAGTCTGTCGGGGTTCGGAGTCTGTCGGGGAGCTGCAGAGAGGGGAAGCCTGGAGCTTGGAGCGCGGTCGAGTCGGATTGGAGCGCGGAGTGAGTCGGGAGGCGAGGGCGTACAGGTGGTTTGCTGCAGTCGGCTGAGGAGAATTGCGGAAGAGATCGAATAGCTCGGGTCCGAGGCAAGGAAGACGGCGGTCGGCGACGAGCTCGCAGTGGAGTCGCTCGTCGCGGGACCCAAGCAGGCCAGCTATCCGCTTTCCCCAGAGCATCAACAATTCCCCCCCTTTTTCCCCCCCGGCGCTGAGATAGTGCGAAAAGGGGGCCCCGTTCCCACCCCACTCCAAGCAGTGCCAACGAAACCCGCGAAGGCGCGCGGAGTCGGGGCGCCGCCGCGCCGCCACATTTGCGGCTCATCACAAGACACAGGTAGGATCCACCCGGTCTCGCGGACCTGACCGCTCTTTCAGGTCCCGCTCAAATATTGGCCCACAGGCCCGTCTGCCCCCTTGTCTTTGAGGGTGGCCCTTTTCTTTTGCTTTTGAGTAAATGTGTTGTTGGCGCCGTCTGTAAAGTAAAACTGTGTAAGTGTTGCCGTGTGCTCGTGTAGTCCGTAGTAGATCTGCATTGTTGTGTTTCTTTTGTAGCATTTGATATATGTGCATAATTGTTGTAATTGTATATGTGTGCTCTCCGTGTGCCGTGGAAGAAATGTGCATTATGTTGAACTGTTTTTTCCCGTTTCGCTTCGTCTTTTCTTTAATTGAATCTCCATCTTGCTTCACGTAAAGGGTTGGTAGTGGGCTTAATACGCCCGATAATTAATCGGAACCGTCGAGGCCGACGATAACACCGCTCGGTTATCCCGATAGTATGGAACGGGTCGCTTAAGTGGCCCGTTTCCGGAGTCGACCTGCGGCGAGGTGTGATCGCCCGGTCTACCCTCCGCGTGGGTACTTAGGTAGGTCGAATTTGGCGAACAACCCTATCCCACGCGGAGGCCGATTGGCACGATCGTGGTGAGGCCGAAAGGCCCACCCGTGACTAGCTCCCGACGTTAGTCCGAGAGGGTCACGACAGAATTGTCCGTCCGGTGGGAGACGTGCCGCGATTCGAGTTACGTGGCCGTTCGCACGCCGGCGGGCACGAATTCGCAACAATATCAACATTACATGGGAAAAATCAGCTCAGCTTGTTTGTTAAAACCACAGAACCACCCAATACCTGAAACAGCATCAGCTGCTACACTGCCTTTAGAAGCCATTTTTGGCAGGATCGTCAACCCACACTAATTCAAGAATATTATTTAAAATGAAAGATGTTGTTCTGCAAAAGCCTTCGGTTCGCATTGTAAATCAGTACACACTATATTTATACACCTGGTGCAGTTTAATAATTACCTTTCAAGAACGTGCAGTAGCTTTCATCCAAACACCCGTCAGTTCTACGCTCATGTTTGCACTTGTACGCTGCAAAAATTGCAAGTAAACAGAATTAAAACATCACCTGCACAGGAAAAAAGGTCATATTTTAAAGCTTAACGTGTTGAACAGATCATGAAGAAATAAAAATATTTCAGGTGTTGAGCAAAACAAGTATGTTTGCAACAGGTGCACATGCGTTTGTCTTTATTATGATGGTGGTTCAAATTGAACCTTAAACTGATTTAGAAAAGGCAAACATGAACGAGTCTGCAAGAATGGCCATCTTGGTGAACAATGCAATCACCAAGCGAGTTGAGGATATCATTTTTAGTGACCGACTTGTTTCTCTGCATAGAAGTGAGCATTAGTCTTGGTAATGTTGAGTTCATCATTCGCTCAAAGATAAAATTACAAAAGGTTTGAGTGAGACGTGTGCCAAGATGACCGACATTTGACCAAAAAGCATTGCAAGTCGTGGGTTAGCAAACACGTCGGGAGTCATGAAGAAGTTTATAATGAAGGCATAAGGAAGCTTCCCCTCCGAAGGGAGAAGTGCATCTTTTTCTAAAACTGAAGAATGAAAAGCAATCGGTAAGCTGTTCAGAATTATCAGCTCGATTCAGTAAACAAGGTGATTTATTTTTCCTTTCCAAAAGGAGTCAATTGTGACGAGTAGCAGGATGGGGATACACCAGCACAATCTGGAATCAAAGAGGGGTAAAGCATGCAGAAACACCACCCTGAATCTCCAGCACTGAGGAAAGTTGGAGCTCAACATTCTGTGAGCAAAGGAATGGTATCGGAGTATTGGGATTTTTGTTTAAATATATTTGGTCTTGCATCCTCAAGAGGTGTTCAAGGGATATGCAAATTGCTTTACTTGAATACAAAAGATTCATGCACAGTACTCCTGCAACCTCCTCTGTGACAAGGTTAATCCAGCAATAAGAAAGCAATGGCTTCCGTTTCCAGTTTTTGAGGCAACGGTTGGTTCTCTCCAGTGGCCTGTGCCGACTTTCTCAGACATAAGTTTCTGGTCGTTGTTTGTCGTGTTTTGACTTTATTTTGTTGCCTCCATGTTTACTGAGTGTTCCTAGTTTGGTTTTGTTTCAAAACTTGTGCTAATTAATTTGGTGTGTATTCGTCAGTTTGTCATATCGGGCTTCACTGAGGCCTACCCGTCTTCCCTTCTATGTACGTGATCATGTTTATTTGTATTTTCTCCTTATTACCATCAGATTATTTTTCTCCACTTTTTCCTCCACCCTCCTGCTATCCCTCGCAACTATACCCTCTGTCTCAAGTCTTAAAATATAAAAAATACAACAAACAAAATCCCTTTTCCCTCCTCACCTGAAACCCCATGTCTTCCTGTACCAACGCTTCTTCCTCCTGCCGATCTACCATCTTCTTTCTCCTTTTGCTGACCCACATTCACCAGACACTTTCACAATTTTAGATCCTCATGGAGGATCTCTAAGGCTTACTCACGTTGTTGTTCTTCATCTTCTTCTTGTGGACTTTTTTGTTTCACAGCCTACAGTTTTCATCGTAAATTCCTGAAACTTGGCATATATATGTAAAAATACCCTGCGCAGACAGTAACCATCTCCAATTTTGAAAATTCCTCCGAGAAAAAAAGTTATGACGTCAAAATACCTCCGCTAATGGAAATCGCCTAAAAAATTATCTCCAAAACTAGGCAAGCTTTTTGAATTCTGTTTGCGGGAATCCAACAGGGCATTAGCAGAGATGAATTACCGCACATATGACGTCATATCAATTTTTATGACGTCATTCCTATTTTTTGACTTTTTGTTTCACAACCCAGAGTTTTCATCGGATCTTCGTGAAACTTGCCATGTATATGCAGAAAGCCCACACGCAGGCAGTAACCATCTCCGATTTTGGAAATTCTTCCGAGAAAAAAAGTTGACGTCATAATATCGCCGCTAATGAAAATCGTCTATACCATTATCTCCGAAACGAGGCAAGCTGTTTGAATTTTGTTTGCGGGAATCAAGCCGGGCATTAGCACAAAATATTATTTATCACAAACCTGATACATCACAATGACGTCATATTCGTTTTTATGACATCATTAAGAGGACAAGGATCTTAGCTCATTTGAGCTTGTTTTTCTTCAACCTTTCCTTTACCTCATCTTACCTAATCTAAATTTTTATTATATTTTATTTTTAAAATGTTTTCACTTCTCACCTTCCACCTCCCATAACCATGTGATTTCTCTATCCCCTCTTCTTCTTCCTGTTACATTCACCGACCTCCCATCTTCCTTCTACTTTAGCCAATCCACATTCACCATACACCTTCATGGTTTTTTTCTTCAACTCTCCTTTACCTATCTCACCTAATCATAATTAAAAAAAACGGTCTCTTAAAATGTTTCATCTTCCTCTTTTACATGTTTGCTTCTCTGTATTGTATCACAATCTATGACTCTTCTTTTTCTTCAAAAGATTGTTTTCAATTCGACCTTTGCTTCATCCCGTGTCTAACAAGTCCCACTGTTACGTTTCTTTTCTCCATTCTCTTAATTATCCTTTTCCGAGAAAAGGCTTTTCCATCCCTCACATAATGTATTTAATCACATCTCTGACTTAAAAAAAATTTAAATCCCAGTTTGCAATGCATGTTCGTGTTCCATCAATTGTCTCTTTTTTCAACTTCAGTGCAAATTCACCCCTTCGACTTAAATCTACCTCCTCCGAACCTCTTACCTGTTATACTGTTGCGGACGGGGTATCGGCGGTGAGCACGACCGCGAGATGGAGCTACAAAGTCGACTCCACCGAGCACCCGGAATTTAGATCGTACCTTTTCGGAAAACTCTGAAAGTACGGGTCCCTTATCGGACCGTGAATCGTCAATAATTCTGCCACGTGGTACAGGGTTATTTGCCAATCTTCAAAATACCGAGAGATCCAAGTGGCGAGTTACCGAGTATTCACACCTTCGAAGGCACTCGAACGAGCCGAGCCGTTTGCGTGCTCGACCCGTGCGCAACCCGAGTGGATGGTTGCGGAAGTCCCGTCGGTCCAAATGTCCCTTTACAGTGGCAACCCTTTATAATTCACCAACACACGCTATGCTAAGCCAATGGAAGAAATACAGCAACAAGCTGATACATTTAACACATGGGTTTATATATAATGAGGCGGGGGGGGGGGGCACGCAAGAAACAGAGTTATCTGAATACAGAGATGCAAGGCAATTTATGTACAAGCAAAGAGCACTTATATAATTCCTATTTACTAGACTGGCGCCACAACACACACACAAACCCACACCTTCGAAGGCACTTCGAAATGGCAACCCAAAATAAACTGTGGCTACAGCCTTTATTGAGGCCTCCAGCTCGGAGGGAAAGGCGAGCTGAAGACCAGTGCCTGCCTCGGACCTGTCCAACTCGTGTGGTTTGGGCGAGCCGATTCGAACCAGGCACCAGCGAGAGGCGAGCAGAATCCAAACACGTGCCAGCCGCGTTCAACCTCCTCAGCTCCGCTCGGCACTCATCCTGACAACCAAACCTCTCCTCCGTATCCCAAACTGTCGAGAAGGCAGGAGGTTTCTCTGCCACCTCTCCGAGTCTCCGAGTTGAACGTCAATGCGAGGGCCGACAACTCCACGCCCGTTCAACCTGCCCGTCAGATCGACCACGACCCTGCCTGCTTGATGGTCATAAACTATCTCAAACATTCGCTCGTCCACCGACAGAGACGGCGCGCACCCCTTGCGGTTCTTTTGGAGGGAGGATCTCTCAAGCTCTTGCTGTCCGAACGCGCTGCACCCTTATTCACCCTGTCTCGGGGGGGGGGACGCCTCCACCCTCCCTCACTGGACGGTTTTGGCGCGCAGAATCGCTCGTCGCCCTGTCACTGGCCAAAACGAGCGGCAAGTCTGTCGATTGGCCCGGGGGCGTCGCGCGGACCGCCTTTCTCACCGTCGCAGGTTCTGATTGGCTGAGGGGCGGCCACCCCACCCGTAGCACGCAGATTGGTCGAGGGGCCGCCGCGAGGTTCCTCCTTGAACTCCGCCCACCAACCAGGCAGAGGAAAATTATTCTGCATAGGCTCCGCCCACGTACGTGCTGACACGCACGCAGACAATGGCGTCAGTCAGAGTGAGGTGAAGGTGATGGTGATGGTGATGCTGGCGCTGTTGTGGTTGATGGTGGTGTAAAAATAAAAGAAAACCCTGACTATCAAAGTAAATTTGCAGCGCATGTACATTCAATTACATGCGCTGCAAACAGACATCTCTCTCACAATCAGTACACTCCTCAACATTTCAAACATGCTATTTCTTTCCTCTCATCACACCTCCTCCTCTTCCCAACCCCTCAAATATTGTACTCCCCATGCCGACTCCCTTCTTCACCATACCACGACCAAGTCTCATCCTTCCCCTCTTCCCACCTCTCCCATCGCCGTCCTGCCCCTTGGTCGTGCCTGCTCTCATAGTCTCCTCTCCCTCTCAAAGCAACCTTAACACTCTTCCCTCTCCAAGCTTTCTTCTCACCTTTCTCAAAAACTCCCCCCTCATCCTTCTCCCTCCACTCTCCACTCTCCACTCTCACGCTTCTCTCTCCAATCTGCCCTTCACTCCCCCTTCTCAAAGCTGCCCCACCCCCTTCACATCCACAAAGCTGCCTCTTTCCCCTGCCCTCTCCCCTCCATCTCATCCCTCCACCTCCTCCAATCTTCAACTTCCCACTGCCCCCTCTCTTATTACTGTGCTTCATCCCATCACCACTGAGCCTTTTCTCATCCTTCCTTCTCCCCTAGCTCTTCTGAAATCCCCCACACTCTTTCAACAACTCACCTTACCTGCCCCCCACCTCCCTCATCCGACCCTCCGCCTCCCCTGCAGCCAATGCCTCTTCTTCTCCCTCTTCCTTAACAGCGTGGATCTCAAACATCCAGGGTATTCGCTCAAACCTGACAGATCTTTCCATACAGGTTGCCACTGACAAAATCAGACATAACCTGCCGAACAGAAACTTTCCTCCTTCAAGACATCTCTGACCCCATTGTATCTCTACCTGGTTACTCCCTCCTCCCGTATGACAGACCTGAGCCTTGTCCTGGTGGTGGAGTTGCTCTCTTCAACAAGAACTCCATTCTACACTCTCCATGCACTGCCGTTACTCCCCAACACCCCCCCCCCCCAGGAATACCGCTGGCTATGGCTTCCACTCCACTCCCACCTAATGTTTATGTGTGTGTTGTACCGTCCACCAAACAGTGATAACTCCATTAACACCTCGCTTGCCGAAAACATGGACCAACTTCTATCCTCTCATCCCAACTCTCTCTTCCTCATATGTGGTGACTTCAATTGTCATCATGCCAGTTGGCTGGGTGTGGGTACCTCCCTTACCTGCCATGGCTCTTCAGCAAAAGACTTCTGTGACTCATTGGGACTGACTCAATCTGTCAACTTCCCAACTCGGATCTCAACCAACGTTACTCCATATCTTCTGGATCTGATTTTGACCAATTTCCCTGAAAATATCTGCTGTTCTTCCACTGCTCCAATCGATTCATCTGACCACATGCTTGTCAAAGTAGACATCTCTATGGCTGTTATCAGAGAACCCCATTCAGCGCCATCGAGTCTGGCATTTCACTCAGGCTGACTGGCAAGGACTTCAAGTAGCCATCAAACTTCTAGACTAGTCTCCCATCTCTACGTTCTCCGACATCAACTCATCCTGGGAGGTATCAAGCTAGTCGAATGAAGAACTAGTTTTGATCATGAAGGCTAATGTCGACCTGCGTCAGCAGACAGGTAGAACAATGGATGGCATCAACATTCCACTGATTCCATCCATTGTGAAGCTGGTACCTTGTCCTTGGATGGGACGAGTTGTAAAATTAGCACAACGTGCAGAAGGGGCGAGCACAAGGATTGAAATATGACAAGACAGGCTGGCAGGATGGCCAAGAGGGATGCACACTTGCCTCAAAGCTGTTTAGCCTGGGTTTGAATTCAGATCCAGCTATAAACTGTCATCCTGGGTTTCACAAGCATGTGTGTGTCATCCCTCAGATGGACGTTAAACCTACAGAGGGCATCGCATCAGTGGCACAGTCGCACCCTCAGACAATAATGCTACCCCACAGCCTTGAGCTGCATATGAAAGAAGAAGAATATGGCATGAACTTTAAGGGGCAAATTACTTTATATCTGTCTCAAATATCTTGTGAGGGGTCAAAATGAAGCAAAGTGGTCAATCATCTGGTCAACTCTTATATAAAGCCATAATTTGGCCAGTTTACAAGTTGTTCCAAAGAGATCGTGAGATCTTTAACATCGACAATGCAGATAAGAGAGCTGGCTTGGATTCCCTTGTGAATACATTGCATGTTGTATATGCTGTGCACCATTACTCTAGCATCTAGCGCTGTGGTTCCCAACCTTTTTTTGGTGGTGACCCCATTCCAGATCTCAGCATCAGAGCACGACCCCTCGAAGAACAAAGTCACGTGTTCACTATGAAACATCATTATCGTTCGCGTTTTTTGCCCACTTATATTTTTGACAACAAATTATTGATACAATCATGATCAATGCGATGGTTGGGCCTGTTTCTCAGCCACGAGTTTTGAAATGTGTGGCTCAACGCCACTCAACGCGACGATCATGTCGTTCTCGATTTCAAGACGATTGCGGAACTTCGTTTTCATCACAACCATTGTAGAAAATGACTGTTCACATAAGTATGATGAAGGGTACGGCATTAGGAGCCGTATTGCCTTCTCGGATAGACGTGGATGGGATTCAAGCATTTTGCACCAGTAACTGGACAAAGCCACGGACTTGTACAATGATTTCGCTCCGGAATCCTGCTTCAGTCTCATAAGCTCCTCTTGGGCGATATCATCGTCGGCGATGGCGTATAATGGTGCAATGAATGGGTCTCGGGTCACGGTGAATGACTGGATGTCGAGCTCGGGAAAGTAGTGTTCGAACTGATCAATCAGTGACTGAAGGTGTTATTGATTTCACCAGAAACATGCTCGACTTGGATGTCTTCGGATTCTTCAACTTCCAGGTGGGCAGAGAGGTGCGGAAATAATACGAAATGGTTGCGACTCACTTTATCTTTCAACAATGCTTGTGTGGCAAGAAACCCTTTTATTTCGTCATGGAAGAACATGATTGCAGCTCTCTCTGAGGTTCGGAGACCGGATTGCGGCGAGATAATGGTGGGTGGTTACACCTACTATTGGTCTGGTCGCTCTGATGGTTACCATACCCAAGGAGTTGCTGTAGCTGTGTCCAATAAGCTGACCCCAATGATAATCGAGGTAACACCGGTCAACGAGCGTATTATGAGATTAAGGATTCGTCACTCCTTAGGTGTCATTTCCCTGGTCTCTGTTTATGCTCCGACTGAGGCGAGTGATCTCACCGTGAAGGATGCATTCTACGCCACACTCGAGTCTGTGGTTGATCAGTGCCCCAGACGAGATACACTTCTAGTCTTGGGGGATTTCAATGCATCGACTGGAACTGATAGGGACGGTTATGAGGTGTGTGTTGGTCCCCATGGGTCAGGAACTATGAACCAGAATGGCACTAAGTTCCTTGACTTTGCAAGAAGTCATGGACTTAGGGTGGCTGGTTCATGGTTTCAGCGCTCACAAGCTCATTGCTGGACTTGATATTCCAATGCTGGCGGTGTGGCAAAGGAGATTGACCATGTCCTCGTTGATGGTCGTTGGAGGATGATCCAGAACTGCAGGGTCTACCGGAGTGTTCAGTTCCTCAATACTGACCACCGGCTTGTTGTAGCAACTCTAAAGCTGCACCTTAAATCTGGGAGAATGGTACCATCCCAGCCTCGGCTGGATGTTGGCAAGCTCAAGGATGAGAGAGTAGCTGAGGAGTTTGCGAACAGGCTGAGTGGACACTTGGGGGGTTTGGGTGCTTTGGGGGGTCCTGAAGAGTTGTGGAGCGCCTTCAAGACCACCGTCCTTGATGTTGCCGGTGGATGCCTTGGAGCTCACCGCAGGGCAAAGAAGAATTTTGTCTCTCAAGGGACACTGGATACCATTGACCAGAGTCGCAGGGCCAGGCTGAATGGCAGATCTGAGCTGTTCAGGGAGCTGAGGCGTAAAACTGTACGTGCACTGAGGGTGGACAAGGAGGCCTATGTGCGAGGAATCTGTGAGGGGGTAGAGCATCACCTGTGGACAGGTGATTCTCGTCCCGCTTACAGGGGAATTCGCGCATTACGTTCATCCAAGCCCATCCCACGGAGCACTACAGTTCGAGCAGAGAGTGGTAGGCTCTTGACAGAGGAGTCTGAAGTGAAGGCCCGCTGGGCCGGTTACTTTGAGCGGTTGTACCAGGCTGATCCCCCAACTGTCGAGTTGGACGTCAAGGGTGTTACAATCCCTGTTGCTGACCTTCGAATCAACTGTGGTCCACCTACGCTTGTGGAAACACGGGCTGCGGTGAACCAGTTGAAACGGGGCAAAGCTCCAGGGATCTGTGGCATCCATGCCGAACTTCTCAAGGCTGGTGGAAATGCTGCACTTGTGTTGTTGCATGCAGTTTTGTGCTCTGCCTGGAACACAGGCATCATCCCAACTGACTGGAAGAGGGGCCTTGTTGTCCCTCTCTGGAAAGGGAAGGGTGATCGCCAAGACTGCAACAACTACCGAGGGGTGACGCTGCTCTCAGTGCCGGGCAAGGTCTTTGCTCGGATAATTCTCGATAGGGTTCGCCACCATCTGCTTGAGCACCAGCGTCCAGAGCAGTCAGGCTTTACACCAAAGAGGTCAACGATTGACCGTATCCTTGCACTTCGTGTCCTCACCGAACGCAGACGAGAGTTTCGGCAGGGGCTGCTTGCAGCCTATGTTGATCTCTGTAAAGCGTTCGAGTCAGTGAATCGGGATGTCCTCTGGAGGATTCTTGGTTTTCGTGGGGTGCCACCAAAACTGATCGATCTGATGTCTGAACTCTACTCTGGTACTGAGAGTGCTGTGAAGTGTGGTGGTACCATCTCTGACTTATTTCCAGTTGTTACTGGAGTTCGTCAGGGATGTGTACTTGCCCCCACACTTTTCAGCACTTGTATGGACTGGATTCTAGGGAGGATGTCGGAGAGATCAAGTTGCGGTGCGTCATTTGGGAATGTCAAGATCTCGGACCTTGACTTTGCAGATGATG
Source organism: Eptatretus burgeri (assembly GCF_056783735.1). Classification (NCBI taxonomy): domain Eukaryota; kingdom Metazoa; phylum Chordata; class Myxini; order Myxiniformes; family Myxinidae; genus Eptatretus; species Eptatretus burgeri. The sequence goes on from NC_140976.1 coordinate 41,209,311, forward strand.
CAGTCATCTTTGTGGAGACTTTAGACATCCTCTTGGGGGCCCTCGAGGTGCTGAATGAGGAGTCGGAGCCGTTGGGATTACGGGTTTCTTGGGTCAAAACTAAGATCCAGGCTTTCGGTGACATCTTGGATGCTGCTGTCCTATCTGTGTCTGTTTGTGGTGAGGATGTTGAGGTCGTGGAGAGATTCACTTACCTTGGCAGTGATATTCATGTCTCTGCTGGCTGCGAGTCAGAGGTCAATAGATGTCTGGGTCGGGCCTGGGGAGTCATGGATTCACTGGATCATGGGGTGTGGCGCTGCCGGTACCTGTGCGGGAGGACGAAAGTCCGAGTCTTCAGGTCCTTGGTACTTCCAGTCTTGCTCTATGGGTGCGAGACTTGGACTCTGACCAAGGATCTGAGACGGAGACTTAATTCCTTTGGTACCAGATCTCTTCGGAGAATCCTTGGCTATCGCTGGTCGGATTTTGTGTCCAACGAGCGGTTGCTGAGAGAGACTCGGATGAGATTTGTTACCTGCATAGTCCGTGAGCGTCAGTTGCGGCTGTATGGACATGTGGCTCGTTTTCCTGACTCTGATCCTGCTCACCAGATTCTCTCAGCGAGGGAGTCTCATGAGTGGAGGAGGCCAGTGGGTCGACCACGTGCCTCATGGTTGCAACAGGTTGACCATCATCTCAAGGAGATGGGGATGGGCCTGGCATCTGCCTGGGGGATGGCCAGACGGAGGCCCCTGGAGTACCGGCGGAAAGTGGACGCAGCGACGTGCTGTTCTGGCACATGCTCCCATACCTGACCTGACCTGAAGAACATCAAATTCGTGTCTCTGCCTTGAAGCGTACGATTGAGCACATTGATACGTTAAAAAATGTCACTCAAATAGCACAATTTAGCAAGCCAGTTACTGGATTTCAGCATTTCCACCCATTCATTCTTTCTTTGTGTACGTAAAAACTCTTTTAACTCTTCACGCAACTCGTAAACACGCAGAACAACGTTTCCTCATGAAAGCCATCGTGCTTGAGTGTAGAACAGTAAGTTCATGTGATTGGCGTCCATTTCATGACAGAATAATCTGAATAACCTCGTGTTTAATGCGCTAGATTTGATGTGATTCACGATTTTGATCACCTGCAACAATACATTCATGAGACTTTCGGGCATTGTGCGAGCAGGCAACGCCTCCCGGTGGATCATGCAATGTATCATAAATGCATGAGGAGCCACTCGTTATAATTTAGCTTTAAAGCCAGAATGCCTGCCAAGCATTGCAGGAGCTCCATCTGTTGTCGATCCAATCAATTTATTGAAGTACAGAACTTCTTGATTGTAAAAGGTTTCGACTTTTGTAAAAATGTCAACTCCATTAGTTGTTGTTTCCAATGACTTGCACATCAAAAGCTCATCCACAAAATCACCATCTTTGATGAATCTGACCCAAACCATCAATTATTGTGCGCATGATGCAATGTCCATTGATTCATCCAGCTGTATGGCATGCCAAAGTGTCTGCTTGATATCCGTAACATTCTGTGTGGTAATGTCCTCACTCATGTCACAAATTCTACGATGAACAGTGTTATTCGAGAGAGGTATGATCGCGAGTTTACTAACCATGTCTTCTCCGATCATGAGAGAAACCATTTTCTTGGCACATGGCATTATCAGTTCCTCGCCGAAAGTGTGTGGCTTTTTAGCTTTTGCAATGAGCAACGGAATACGATAGGACGCTTCCACAGCACGTGCATTGGTCTGATGACATTTACCTTCTTTATCCAAGCGGGAATTCCTAAGGGCGGTTAACTTCCGTTAGAAAAATGAGCGATCTCTATCTTTCTATGCTGCATGTTTTGATGACAGATGCCGTTGTAACTTGTTACGTTTCATGGATTCACTCGAAAGTACTTCATAACAAATGACGCACTGAGGTTTCTGGACTCCACGCTCTGTCACATAATAGAAACCTAGCTCAATGAATTTGTCATTGTAAGGTCGTTCGCGCGACGCACCGGCCATATTCCTTCACAAAAAGTAACAACATTCAACTTTGGGTATAGTATAGAAACGAAATGTTCAAGAAGGCTCTTCTTCAATAAGAAACAACATAAAATGAATAATAGAGGCACTGAGTGGTATCCAGTAATAATTCAGAAAATTCAAACACACTTCGCACGCAGGTATTCCAATGGTCGGCAGAAGTAGAGATGATGTAGTATTGCAGTTGTAGCAGTTGTAGCATTGTAAAGATGACGTGAAGAACTTGATAATCGGCTAACTATTTAAATGCCTGCTGAACCCTGTTTGCACCCTTACTTCAAAGCAATTTTTGATCTGACGAGTACTTTTGATCTTACAACTTTCAGTGCTCCATGTCGCTGGGCAAACATGACTCCTTTCATGTCATTGTCAGCTTCACATGGTCAAAGCCATTCATGCGCACGTGCACGGGAACTGTCCCTCCACTCTCACAAACTTTGAGTCCATCCATTGCAGTCAAAAACCCAAGCATGGTTTCAAGGGTGCGGATGGGTAGGGGGTAAAAGTGCACGGTTTCGCTTCAAGTGGCCGAATTGAACCGAACCGCAAACCAACTACGGGTTCACCATATGGTTTTAACAGAGCAATGTGCGGTTACGGGTAGAACTGGGCATGCTCGTTTAAAATTGCGAACATACTGTAATACGCATGCGCTAGCTGGCTGACAAGGAAATATCATCCACTGATCACCCGAATTAGAGCGGGAAACCCACCTTAGTTTCTATTTCCAGAACAAAATGTTGTAATGAGAAAGTAATTCTTGGCAATGTCAAGAATGTGGCAAGCGTTGTGTATAGATCACAGATTGACATACTTTTCATAAAAACTCTTCTTCTTCTTCCGGCTGCTCCTGTTAGGGGTCGCCACAGCGGATCATCCGTTATAATCCACATAATTATTTGGCACAGATTTCATGCCGGATGCCCTTCCTGACGCAACCCTGGTCGCCTCTTATGACAAAGGGATCTGGTACACCTATTCTAACCGGGGTATACACCAGCCCAGTACACTGGTACTCACTTCGCCGACCTCGGAAGGATGACAGGCTGAGTCAACCCACTGGTGTATTAATTCAGTGGCCCAACGGGGCTTGAACACAGGACCTTTTGGATCCTAAGCCGCTGCCCAAATCACTGCGCCAACACCAGGCATATTATGGCTTATACGTCCAATATCTGTGACAATATCTGTGAAAAATACTTTTCATAAAAACATAGCATTGAAAAAAAAAGTTTTCAGACGAGTCCACGAACCCACGAAAAGTGCTAGGGGTCGCGACCCCGAGGTTGGGAACCCAGGATCTAGCGATAAGGTAATCACGCGTGGTAATCGCCAAAACTCTGACAAACGGCGTAATGCACCTGTGCTGCAACGTTTGTTTGCTTTAGGCAATAGGTTATTAAAAAAAAGAAACAGATTTTGAAGCCTCCGCATTATCTGGAAGAAATATTGGGAGAGTAAAATTTACCGAGAATGGCATAGATGTGGAAAACATCGTCAAGGACGTCCATATTAGGCAGCTTGCTGTTTTCAGTAATCAAGCACAGCAGGTCCACATAATTCTTCATGCTCGGCATTGCAGGCACGTCCAATATCTGTGACAGTCCAAAATAAAATAATTTTATGAAAGTATTGCAATAAAACACACCAATCACATAGTACAAACACAGTCCTCATTTGAGTCGTTCATGATCCCAAGAGGTGAAGTACATGGCTAAAGAATGAGAGGCATTGGGGGTTTAGTAGTTAGCAAACACTTAACCTTCAGTAGATTTGCAAACCAATACCCTTTAATAATTTGTTAACCCATACCCTTGAGTAGCTTGTAAACCCATACCCTTTATCGGTTAGCTCCTCCATAAGCCTAAAACCAACATATTATAAAATAGGAGAGACGTCCCAGTTTATATTGACCACACAATCGTCTTGCACAATTAAGACCGTTGCCCAACAAGAAAATGGTTGCAGGCCAATGCCTCTCTCATCCAATTAATCATTTGTAGCTTTCTAAAGTTGCTGTCCTGAAGGATGTTTTGCTGGTCTGAAGGGATTGACAGTTTGCAAAAATGCAAGTCAGTCATCCCCACAGGATTGCTTTGGCTCAGGAAACACCTCTTCAGAAGTACTAGCACTGAACCCATCACTTCGCTCATGGAAGTTGAACAACATACCTTGTACATGTTACTGTACAGTGATACAACTTAATGACAGTCAAGATTTGCAATTTAAAAAATATGTCAGAAACATTTTGTTTCCTGCCAGCAACACAGTGGTAATTTTAGTAATACGCACACTTATTCACCAAAAAAACAATTTGATTAATTTGTTTTCCAAGGGATCAGACATTGAGTCGTTTTTTTTTTGTTTCTTTTTCAAGTTGCAAAAATGCATCAAGTTTGTTCTCATTTATGCTTTGGGATGGTGAACAAAAGTGACAATCAGAACAAAAAATACACATTGTTTATACATCTCACGAAAACAAACACTGTGAATTGATTATCATCATTAACGTTACATTAGTATTATTATTATTATTATGATAACAATACTGTGAAGAAACGTACGCTAGTTTAGTTACGGCTTGTTTGCGGTTATGAAAAGTGGTTTCTGAAATAATACACCACTTCTCATCGAGTTATGATTAATACACCACCATAAAGATCTAGCCTCGCGTGAGACGTATCGCTGTCTTACAAAATCAACCATTCTGACGCCTCACGGCTGGCATTCAGTCTGTCGCCTACGGATGTCCGACAGTCAGATTGAGTCAGATGTATGGGTTATGGTGTTCAACTGCCATCGGCGAATCAATGGGACAGGTTGAGTGCTGGATGCCGGTATGACGGGCACATCCATAGATGCTGAGCCTATCGCTATCCGTAATGATGTTCCAGTGAAAAGAGCGCGACAGACAAAGGGATGGACAGGAAGATGGAGAAATCCAGCTACTTTAATATATAGACGAGGTTAATAGCAAATCATCATATTTTTAAACCTGGGGAACTGAGGATTTTGAGGCGTGCAATTAAAATAAAATTTGCTGATGTTTATCCGGGCATTTCACACATTTTATCAGTAATTTCCATTATTTTAATGGCAGAAACCCATAGAGATGTTTGGAAGCTCAACCAATGACAGCATTTTAATGAAACAATAAATGTATGAACAATGTTTATGAAGATGTAAGAAAAAAGTGCTACCTGTTTCAAAGAAAAGGAAATCTCTGGCCACACACTATAGAATGATGAAATGGTGTTTAACTTCTGCAAAGATGACCCCTCCACTATCAACATGTTATAATGGTGGAACATGTTAGTCGGGTCACTCCAGCACACGTCCTTTAGATTGTAGAAATGTCCTGACAAAAGTTCATGTTCGTCTCTGTCGTACTTCCTGCAAAGAAAACGCAAAAAGATTACTTACGTTTTAAAATGATGCTTCACGATGATGTGAAAGGTAACCTGAAAATAAACAAATATAGATCAGTGTTGTACTCTGTGTAGTGTTTGTACCTGATGGATGAATCTGGAAGAAATATAGCAGGGTTGTAGTTGAAAAGGTCCTTGAGCTGTTGCTGACTACAGTTTTTGCACAGGTAATCATACACCTTGTGAATGTGCCCATATTTAGTTTTGAATGCAGCACCTTTCTGCCCGGCAACTTTGCCTCCTTCCTCACCTTTTCCCAAGCACCATGACTGAAAGAGCTTAAGCACCTCATCCAATGAAATGGTAGTCCGGATGCCTGGGTAAGGTTGACAAGAAACAATGCAAAAACATGTCAAATAAATAACAAAAACAATGCAATCACCATTTTTCTCACCTCAAGTTAGCCAACCACCCTGTCCACTGAAGATATGTTGAAAACAACAGGCCATTGTGTGCCAATGTTCTGGTCTATTTCTGGACATACTGTGTTGAAGAAAAGGTTACTCTCCACATTTAGGAAGCTGTTTGGTATCAACATAGCATTGTATAAGACTTCCGGTTCGGGATTTGCTGCACGTGGACATCAGATCCTCCTTGCAGTTCATCAAAGCCAAGTTTCCTGGAACAGATACATTTTATCTTTTATTTTAATTCCTGTTTTGATGATCATGTTTTCATCTAATTTTCTGTACCAAAACGTATCTTATTAGGGACCAAACGTTTTTTTTTTATCCATCTTAAATATTGAGTGTTGAATAATCGAGGTTGCATCCCTGGTAAAGTCCGACCTACTCGTGAATGGCCGTGCGAGTCGGGATGTCATTTCTGCCTCAGTTTTTGATCACACGTGCTTCATTTTTGCTCCTTTTATCCCAGGTATTGTTACTTCAGATCCTTCAGCTTAATCCCTTTCCCCTCCTCGTTCCAACAACAAAAAAAAGAGCAAAAAAACCCCATCATCATCATCATCATAAAAAAACCAAACTCAACCTGCTGTGCGCAGTTACTCCTTCATTCCCTAACCCCTCTCTTTTACAATACCCTCAAACCGAATCGTCAATGAAAAAAACGTTTCTTCCTTTACAAGATTTTAACAACACTTAAAAAAACACTTCAAAAAGTGTAAAATGCCTTACTCTTCTTATTACTACATCAGGAACAACACATTCTTATTCATAATCATCAAAACCTCTTCCTTTTGTTTTGCACAAAACTCATTTCCCAAAACCTCTTCACTCCTGAACGCTTGGATTCATCCAGCCTCCTATTACACCTACATTACATCCCCATTTTCATCCATGCCTTCAACCAAAATCATTTTTACCACCCCACCCACGAAGTGTGTCACCTGAGACGTCCATTTTATGGAAGTTGTCCACACACGACAATAAATTCCCCATCACGTCCATTCAGTGTCAAACCCCTCCATGTCAGTAACCTCATTCCCATCTGCTTCCCCCTCATCCCACCCTGTCGCTGCTTCCCCCTCGTTCAGCTTCGCCCCAGCCCAGCACCACATAGCTTCGCAACAGCTCCACACCCTCCAGCTTTGCCACAACCCTGCACCCTTCCAGCTTTGTCCCAACTCCGCAAACCTCCCAGATTTTTCCTTGACAGATATCTGAACTCCTATCCACCTACAAGGATTTATCCACAGCTTGGTAGAGGACTGCTCTTCCCTTGGAGCTGGTGGTACTCATCATCCCCCATCCAATACCATGATCTTTTCTACACCCGTTAACCAACCCCCCCCCCTCAATTTTTTTTTTCTGGATCCATCTTAACCACCCCTTACATTCTCCCTCAACCTTACCCACACATCCCTTGTCCGTCTCTGTTTCTTTCCTCCCAAGGCCCTGCTGTTGCTATTTCCCCCTTCTCTTTCTGCTGTTCCTTTTGTTATGTTGTGTCCCGATCCTTTCTGTGTTGTAGCTCTTCCACGAGACTTCACTCCATATCCCCAAAAAAGACGAAGAAATGGTCGCATTATTTTCCACAATAATAACCCTTTCCACAATTATTCAGAAAGAATGTTGTGTTTAAGCTAAGCCTTCCATTCTTCGGAGGTAACCATGCCTGGAACAAACAAAATTATGAAACCCAAGGACAACGTTTACATGGCAAAGGTTCTTCCATCATGGATTTAAAAAAATGTTTTTTTCAACCCATTGTCAGATTTATGTTCCATGTACATATTGTTACGGTTGTGGAAATTCGCATTACACCATAAAGAGTCCTCAGGTGAGATATCTCGATAAGTCCATGTGTAGTTAGCCCAAACCCATTGTATAGAGGGAATTTATGTGATCCATCCGGGCTGCAATGCTTTGAGTTAACCATTTTTCTGTTCTATCTTTTATTTCAAACAAACAGCATCTCAACAACCATGCCATCCCCACCACAGCGCCAACCACACTACAACCACACCACCTCCACCACCTACGCTACCACATCTTCGCCACTCGCCATTCAATAAGCCCCGTGCGGTCACGATCTCCGCGGAAGAACAAAAACCACCAACGATGCTCGGGGGTTTTTCCCGCCTGTTTCTCCCGTCTAAATTCTCCGCGCTCGGTGTGGTGGAAGTGCGATCCGAGCCGGGAGTCAAAGGTGAGAAAAGGTGGGGGCCTCTTTTTGGGGGAATAATTCCCTGGCCCCGAGCCAAAACTGACTCCCCCGGCCCCCGAACGGGGCGGAGTGGAGGGAGAGCGAGAGGGCACGCCCTCCTTCGAGAGGCTTCTCCAAGAAGCTCGAAGGGAGGCGGGGCCGAAAATGGGGCGGAGCGAAGGGCGGAGCCCCGCACTACAAAAGGCCTTTTATTGTTATTGCTGTGACTGAATAGACGTGCTTGCTTTGTGTCTGTGTGTCGTGCAATAAAATGCTTGCTTGTTGAACTGTTCCCGCTCTGCTTCGTCTCCTTTCTTTTTATTGACTCTCCATCCTGCATCGCGTAAGAGATTGGTAGTGGGTGTAAGTTCCCATAACAAATCTGAACCGTCGAGGTCGACGATAACTCCGCTCGGTTATCTCTGCAGTACGGAACGAACCGCGTAAGCGGTTCATGTCCGAAGTCGACCTGCGGCGAGGTACGATCGCCCAATTAACGATCCGCGTAGGTACTTAGGTAGGTCGAGTTTGGCGAACAACCCTATCCTACGCGGGTGGCCGATTGGCACGATTGTGGTGAGGTCGAAAGACCCACCCGTGACTAGCTCCCGGCGTTGTTCCGAGAGGGTCACAACTGAATTGTCCATCCGGTGGGCGACGTGCCGCGATTCGAGTTACGTGGCCGATCGCACGCCGGCGAACGCGAATTCGCAACAATATGTTTATTTGATGTACCATACCATACTCTTGAGAGAGCATTGGTGCTGCCGAAGCAGCTTATTGGCAAGGGCTATACTGGGTGGTTTGCCATTGCTATCACAGCATCACAAATTTGCAAAAGCTTTTACTTTGAATTAGCAAAACTAGTTCTGTGAATAATGAGTTGAAAAATATACATCATTCATGCTGAAAACACTGAGTAATATCAAAAGTATGCCATGTGATTCATCAAGGGCTTGTTTAATCTAAAGGCCGAACAAAGTG
>NC_140976.1:41223367-41228367 GCF_056783735.1 Eptatretus burgeri
CTGTGTTTTCACTTTTATGTTTGCTTTTGTGTAAATGGAATTGTGTTTTCTTTTTTGTGTGCATTTGGTGGAATTGTATTTGTGTGCTTTCCGTTCGTCGCGAATAAATGTGCTTTATTGTTGAACTGTTTCCCGCTTCGCTTCGTCTTTTTCCCCATTGAACCCCCATCTTGCTTCACGTAAAGGGTTGGTAGTGGGCTGAGTACGCCCGATAATTAATCGAACCGTCGAGGTCGACGATAACACCGCTCGGTTATTCTGATAGTACGGAACGGGTCGCTTAAGTGGCCCGTGTCCGAAGTCGACCTACGGCGAGGTGCGATCGCCCGGTCTACCCTCCGCGTGGGTACTTAGGTAGTTCGAATTTGGCGAGCAACCCTATCCCACGCGGGGGCTGATTGGCTCGATCGCGGTGAGACCGAAAGGTCCACCCGTGACTGGTTCCCGGCGTTGGTCCGAGAGGGTCACGACTGGATTGTCCGTCCGGTGGGCGACGTGCCGCGATTCGAGTTACGTGGCCGTTCGCACGCCGGCGGGCGCGAAGACCGCAACACTGGTGTCAGGAGTGGGATACAAATTCATCGCCCTCCTCGCGGCACTGGTATCGGAGAACAGGAAAACGGGCTCTCCTGTCTCCGGCTAAATTCACGGGAATCGGTCCAGGGGTGAGAGAAGCGACCCCCGATTCCCTCCAAATTACGAGCGAGCGAAATTAACCCTTCACGAGAAGCAAGATGGCGTCTCAAGGCGAGCGGGAGCCGGGGGTATTAGAAATGGATGTAGAATGTGTAGAATCCATGGTCCAGGATGGAATCCCCGAGCAGGAAATGTTGATTGTGCAGGAACACGGACTCGCCCAACTGAACCCAGAGCCCGAAATGGGTGCGGCAGCGGCCGCAGTGTATGACACCTCCCCCCTCTCCACCAAAACCCTTCCCCAACCCTTGCCGAAACGGCTCAGCTGAGTGCATCCGACATGGCCCAGCTATGCGCCATGCTGGCGGCAATGACAGAAAAGATGGATACAAATACAAATGAAATGAAAAACGAAATGAAAGACATGAACAAGCAAATGAATGAAGTGAAAACGACGATGGATGCGAATACACAACAAATGAACGAAAAGATGGATGCGAATACACAACAAATGAACGGAATGGAAACAAACATGAAGGAGGAAATGAAAGAACTACGGGGTGAGACGCAGAACATGGGCCGATGCCTGCAGGCGGGCATGAAGGCCGTGACCAGGGGACTGGGAATGGCGTCTCCACGTGTGGGAGCAAACGAGCTGGAAGGGGGTGCAGCGGCTGTCAGACCGGCGGTGGAGGCGGGTGAAAAAATAATTCAGGGGCGTGTTGGGCGAGGGTCGTGACACAGGAGTCGACGGTGACCAAAAGGGAAAAATTAAATGGGGAGACCAAAACGTGTGAGACGAGACACGAGGTGACGACAAAGGAAATAATAATAGTTGAGACACGGGAGATAGAGGGTGAATTGGACGGGGTAAGTGACGCACACACACACACGGAGGTAGTGGAGGATAAAGGGGGTGAGCTCGCGGAGCGTGTGGAGACCCAGTGCGAGCACCTGGATGGCCTCCTCCACGAACGAGGGGAGGGAGTATGCCCCCTTGAGGCGAGTCACGACCAGGTGGGTTCGGTCGTGTTTTGCGAGGTTGAGGGGACGAGTGCTGTGGACGGGTGCACGGAGAGCTTGGGGGGTATAGAGGCCCCGGAGACCCTTGTGGGGACACAAATCCCCAGTGTGGTTGTCCCTGTGTGTGTGGTGCAAGGTGTGAGTGCGTCCCCGTGTGTGGAAGCGACCCCGTGTGTGAGTGGTGTGGTAGCGATGGTGCCGGAGTGCGTGCTTCCCAGCACGCCGTGTGTGGATGAGGCACCGTGTGTGGAAGAGGCCGTGTGTGTGAGTGAAACGGCCAGTGTGAGTGAGGCACCGCGGGTTAGTGCCCCCGCGTGTGTGGATGAAACGGCCAGTGTGGATGAGGCACGGAGTGCGAGTGAGGCACCGCGGGTGAGTGCCCCCGCGTGTGTGAGTGAGGCACGGAGTATGGATGAGACACCGCGGTTGAGTGCCCCCGCGTGTGTAAGTAGTATGGTTTGTGTGAGTGGTGAGGCACCGTGCGTGAGTGAACGGCCGTGTGCAAGGTCGCTGTGTGCCAGGGAGACCGTGTGTGTGAGAGAGCGGTATGAGAGGGAGATGTCGGTTGGCATGCGGGAGCACGCAGCCGCGTCTCCCCGTGTGAATGTGATGGAGTGGACTGTGTGCGTCGTAACACGCAGGTGTGCGTGGGTGGAATGGAGACGGAGACGGCGACAGAGGAGAGAAAGCCGGGTAGCGGCTGTAGTTGTTTCGCGGACCGTGCCGGGTTCACCCAGCAGTGAGCACGCGGTTCGTGCTGTGCAACGCACGAGACCACCACGTGCTCGCTTGCGAGAGTGAAGTCCCGGTCCGGAAACGCACGCGGTGGATTTGCCGATCCCGCGGACGGACAAAGTTTAGGCAGGTAAACGGATTTGGACCGGACGGGTTCTCCACGCGATCGTGTGTGTTAAGCTCCAACGGGCAAAGCACATGTGTTCGCGTGGGAAACCCCTCGAGACGTGTGGCTTGTGTTTTTTTGCGCAGCACGGTGACGCCATGGCTGCACGTGGGGTTGGAATCCGGCAGGAGGGGTATCTCTGCCGGATGGTCCCGTCCAAGGAGGGACGAGGAACACGTGCAGCTGCATGACGTCACGGGCAGGTGCAAAGTGCGCGAGCTCTGAGTTGCCGCGCAGGTGCTGCGCATGGAAAAAAAAAAAAAAAAAAGCAAGCCTCACTTTCGGGTGTACAGGATACCTGGGCACAGGATGAAAACTAGTTAGGGGGAAGGGTTAGCTTAGTTAGACCGACTTCATGGGGCAGGGGTAAGTCCTCATGGAGTCCGTGGAATGGATTAGTTAGAGGGATTTTAGTGAGCTTTAGGTTGGGAAATAAAATGGGATGATTTGGAGACAGCGACAGACAGTGAATGTGTAGAGTTGACGTAGTTTAGCTACGTAGTGTTAAAAGGAACGTGCTATAGTTTAAGGGACGACGTGGGAGCACGAGTTAGTTAGGGGAGGTAGTTAGAAGGATGGCAGAGTTCGGTGGTGTGTGTGTTGAAGAGTTGTTGGTGAGTTATGAGGTGAAGGCATGTGCTTGGTGAGTGAGTGAGGCCAGCGGGTCTGTGTGTATGGAGCGAATGGGGAATGCATGGTGCGATGAGTGATTGGGGGGAGGAGTGACTCCCGCCCAAGGGACCCCGGGTCAGTGTAGAGTGAGTTAGCTGGGTTAGTCAAATTGAAAAATGGAGGTCGTTTTGTTGTTGGTGGGAAAGTAGGCTCGAGACCCATTTGGAGGGGTGCAGGAGCCCTGTTGACGGGCTTGGGAGCGTGGCTGCGAAAGGTGAGTATCGCTGAGTGGGTACCCCGGGCACCAGGCTAGTCGGCCGCGGTAGGCCAAGGGCCCATGGGGGGCCGGGATAGCGTAGTGGGCACGGGTGCGCCTGCTTGGTGCGGGGGCCCGGGGCGCCATTAGCCGCGTGGGCAGTGCAGTGGGCACGGGTGACCCTCGGAAAGGGGCCCGGGAGGCCGGCCTGCCACGTGTGCGTTTCAGGGGAGGTGCCATGGGGGGCACTCCCCGGTGTTAGGGAGCTGGTAGGCTCGGAGGCAGTGTAGTGCCCGGGGGTGCCATAGCGGGAGATTCGGCAGAGGGTCGTGCCTGCCAAAGGGAGCCACGTGTCCCAGCCAGGAGACCGTGTGAGGGCACGGAGAGAAAATTGGGGGGTGAGGCCCGAAATTGTGAGGACACCAACACAGGCGACGGGAATCTGGGTTGTTAGAACCAATAGTTTAAGCGAGAGGCGCTTGTTGAAAGCCCCGGGGTAGTTTAACAGTTAAATGGATAGGGTAGATTAGGAGATGTACCCCTCCGCACCATCCATCCCCTCGCTGTCGTTGTGGGCCGCTGGACCCACTTGGTGTTAAGATCGCCGAACTCTGGAGAGGCCATTCTGAGGCTTCGTTGGGCCTCGACACAGGACGTTAGCTCTCCCTTATTCCCCTCCGGGAAGGGAACGTAGGGGTTGGGAGTAGGCTAGGTGACAGGATAGGTTAGCCGAACAAGGACGATAAAGGGGGTTAGGGGACGATTTATAGAGGGGAAGTAAACATAAAAGTAAAAAAAAAAAAAAAAATAAGTTGGGGCTAAATTGGGGTTTGACAAATTAAGGGAGTGGGTATGTACAGTGACAGGCAAAGGCGATAGGTTGGGAGGGAGACAGGTAGGTTGGTCCGAGCCCGCCCTCCAAGTGGCCAGCACCACCGCACTCCCTCCACCAACCTCCATTGAACGGCAAAGGCTGGCCAACTTCATCGGCTGGCCGTGTTTTGCTTCAAGGCGGAGGCCGGCAAACTTCATCGGCAGTTGTTGTTGTGCTGCAAGGCCTGTAAGTTCATCTGCTGGCTGTTTTTCTTCGAGGCCTGTGCCGGCCAGTTCATCTGCCGGCTGTGTTTGCCTGCAACGTTCTTCTTCTGCGGGCTGTGTTTGCCTGCTACCTTTGCCATGCCATGCCCACTGCCCACGTTCACCAGCCCCGTTCAATTTTTGCTTTGCCCCCCCCTGTTCATTTCCATGTGCGCCAGGATCGTAAAAGCAACAGTTTGCAAGCTGCAAGAACTGCCCTGTTGGCAGCTACAACACGGGCCTGCAGTGGCGGCCCGTGCACCGTGTTTGCGTTCACTGCATTCAGTTCAAACCGTTCATGCATCCATTCGTTGTGCTCATTGCGTGTGCCACTTGAGCTGGCACGGAGACTGCGTTGTGCAGCCCAAGCACCGTTGTGGTTCACTGAGTTCAGTTCAAAAGGGAAGGCCTTGGACTGCGTGTGAGCAGCCAGCCACGTTCCCTGTCACCTGCATTGTTTTGAGCCAGAGACTGCATGTGGGCAGCCTGGCTCCC
>NC_140976.1:41235867-41245867 GCF_056783735.1 Eptatretus burgeri
TTTCTGTTCCTCACTGTTTTGTCCTTCCCACGCCCCTCGTCTCATTGCCCCCCTTGTTGTGCGTTGTGTGTTAGCTCTCATATGCGCCTCGACAATGTATACAAAAAAAAAAGATAAAAAGTCAAACAGAAAAAAAACACAAAAAAAGTAAAGTATAAATGAAAAGCTTGGATAATGTGTGGTGATTCTCCAAAGAATTCCTTGACTTTACAGAGCAATTCTGAATAAGAAGGCCAAACAACGCATGAGTTTCAACAAAATCGTGTTACAATATATCTGTAACAAACCTGGTAGATCACGAGGAAGGTCCACCTGATTGAGGTATTTTGGAGTGAAGTAGGTACTCTCAGTTGCCGGGCAGCGAAAGCCACAGTTTGTCATGACAGGCAGGATGCCACGCAGCGTTTCCAAGTCACAGACAGACTCGTCGCTTTCCCACTGTGACTCGAGGTACCTCAGGTAGATTTGGACAAGAGCCTTTGGTTTTTCCTACAGGCACAGAAATCAAAGAGAAGCAACAAAATGTTTTTGAAGAAAATTAGAAAATGGAATTTCATGCAAATGTGTCGATGGATATGCTTCCACCCACGTTAAATGTCAACCTCAATTAAAGGTCACATGAGGGAAAGAAAAATTGCAATGCAAAAGCAAAGAAAAGAGGTCGGACTACCAAAAATAAGATTGAAATTTCATAATCAAATGTAGTAATATCCATAATAACACATTATAGCGAACGTAGTGAGCTTCATACTTAATGCGTGCACATGAGAGAATAGGAAACAACAACACAATGCCCTAAAATTTGGAATCCGTGTCGTCGGCTATGACCCTTTTCCTTCCGTTTTTTGTCATGGGGAATGATGCGTCCCGGGAGATAAAGAAATCGTTGGAGACATGAAAGACCCAAATATCAGACATGGTGTACATTTCCTCCACTGATTTTAATAAAGATATCTCCCGCATCATCAAAAAATAATTTTTAATCGTGATTTAACTTATTTGATCGCTGATCCCGAATCCAGGCCGAAGTAACCGGAAATTGCAGCATCGAATGCAAGAAGAATTTGACGTTCGCTTCTAGGCTTTGCCTCTTCCATATTATTGTACATGTTAGGAAAGACACCTCATTAACAAAATTAACTAGTACAGTAAAAGTGGAAATTTTCACACTATACATTTTTGCACACTTTGTGCTACAATAGAGAAGCGAGAATTTAACAACACGTGAATATATTTGCCTTTTTTAGAGAAACTATATAATACTGCCAGATCGCAGAAAAAAAAATGTGTGTGCCATAAGCATACGGTTACCAGTCATGCCGTAGTGAGTTGCAAGCAACGTGCTTGATCAGAATGCATGGCGGAGGTCTACGTGGTTCACCACTACAGTTCTGTACTTCAACATCCACAATTCCATGTAAAAGGCTTCAATATTTGAAGCCAATTTCAAAATTGGACATGCTTCAATGCTTAACGAAACCTGCAAGCTTGGTTAAAAAGCAGGGCTTGATGCACCATCTGTCCATGCCGCTAACGAGGAAATATTGAAAGCTCGTATGGAAGAAAGTCTCACACAAGATTGTGGAGACAGCGATGTTGAGGCCACAAATTGGAATGAAGAAAAATTCCAATGCTCCAGGACACCATGAATTTGCTTATCTCTTCATTCAATTAACTCTTTGAAACACAACTCGTGCTTCACTGCACTTTCCTGTCGTATTTTGCATTCCGTATTTAATTGTTATTGTACAGTGCTTCATTGGTTCCATATTATTTTTACTAGGTTTCTAAACCTCAGTTTATAATAAAGTATGTTTATGCCTCCACTGATGAAGTCGCCGGTGGCATTATGTTTTCAGGTTGTCCGTCCGTCCGAACGGATTTCCACGTGAATTTTCTGTTTTCTCTGCAAACGCTTACCCGATTGCCACAATTTTCACCATAGATGTGACTACTCATGCAGAATTTTTTCAATAATTATGATGTCACAGGTCACGTAGGGTGGCAGCCACGTTCGAAAAATGGAAAAAACTTTGGACTTCTGTATCTCCTAATTCGCAACATGGAAAAAATTGAAACTTGTCACCTGACGACTACTCTGCATGGGGAATAAGAGTGATTTGACTATGACGTCATCGGTGAAGTGGTATCCCAGTCAAAATTTGACATATACAACGATGCATTCGACCAGTATGAAAATTTGTGAGGTTCATCTTGGGATAAATTGGTCAACAGAAAAATTTATTGATGTCATCGGTCATGTGGTTTGGAAGCCATATTGTTTTTTTTTTTTAAATAAAAAAGGGGGAAAAAAATATTGTTGTCCAGAACTGCTTTAAATATCGAAGTGAAACTGCACATAAATAATCACATCGGTCACATGGTCTGGCAGCCATCTTGGATTAACCTTAAAACCTTCAAAAATCTCCGAGAACGGCTGGACACATTGAGGGGAAACAACACCAATTCACCATGCCTTGGGGATACTAAGATGAGAAAGAATAATTGATGTCACGTGGTTCGGTGGCCATATTTGATTGAAGAAAAATATTAAATAATGTTTTCACTGGAACCGCTTATCCAATCGAAGCAAAATTTTGCAAATATAATCAAACAAGACAGCTGCATACAGTGTGGAAATGACAACATCATAGGTCACGTGGTGCGTCAGCCATATTGGATAGAAAAACGACCCCTTTCCGATAAAAAGGAATGCTTCACACACGTGATCCTCTACCAAATCATGGGTAGAGTCCAAATTTTCAATACCATAGGTCACGTGGTTTGGCATCCATGTTGGTTTGACAACCAAAAATTTTTAAACTTTTTCTCCAAAAGTGCTTAACACATCTACATGAAACATGTTGCGTTACATGGAACAAGGGCAGTGGATCACAACTGCAAAGTTTTGCATCGATCACTATAGCAGTTTCAGAAATATAATTCTTTTAATGTTTTCCGTGAAACTAACGTGGCTGTCAGACCACATGATGGATGACATCATTTTAAAGTCAAATTTATGCAGCAAGCGCAGTGAATCATAAATTCAAAGTACAGTATTGACAGGTTAAATGGTTTCAGAAAAATAACTTAAATTATTTCCTTAAAAGTGGATCACCACCACCAAGCCTCACATCGAAAGGCTGAGTGGTTTCAGAGAAATAATGTTTTTTGTAATATGATCCACTCGGCATAAGGAGTATACAGTATATATTGAAAATTTCAACATCATCAATCACATGGTCTCGCAGCCATGTTGGACAAAAAACCTTATCCGATCAATGTGAAACTCCAAAGATGTGATCGGCCACCCAATCTGAATTTGATTTGATGGAGGACGTCGTGGGTCAGGTGTCCAATCAAAGCGGGGTTGGGTCGAAGTGGGGCGGCCTGGATTTTTTTTTTCCCAGCAAAGAAATTTCACGAAATTTTCACCAAGGACGCGACTACTAATGCAGAATGTTTTGGTGATAATTATGACGTCATCGGTCACATGGTGTGGCAGCCATGTTGGAAAAAAGGAAAAACTTTGGACCTCTGTATCTTCAAAACTGCTCCATGAAAAAAAACTTCAAACTTGACAAGTGAAGTACTCCGCATGGGAAAAAAAAAGTGTGATTTTTTTTTGATGATGTCATAAATGGTTTCGTTATGACGTCATAATTGCACATGTGAAAGGTTTATCTTATCAGTATGAAAAATTTTGAGTGTCATCTCGGGATAAATTATAATTGGCAAAAAAATTGATGACGTCTTCGGTCACGTGGTTCAGCAGCCATGTTGTTTTAAACATAAAACCTTCAAAAATCTTCTCTGTAATGGCTGAACAGATCGAAGCAAAACTTTACAGTTATGATTCCATATCCATTCGGAACAAAAAGTTCTCCACCTTTGACATCATAGATCACAAGGTTTGGGAGCTAAGATGTTTTTGAAGAATAACCATTTTAAAATCTTCTTCTCCAGAATGGCTTGACAGATCGAGGGGAAACTTCACTTATATGTTCCCCAAACCTTGGGGATACCAGGGTGTTCATGAATAATTAATAGGTCACATGATCTGGCAGCCATATTGGTTTGAAAGAAAACCTTTAAAAAAAATCTTTCTCTTGAACCGCTTCATCAATCGATGTGAAACATCATAATTATGATCCAGTATACATGTGGAATATATGTTTTAAATTTCAACATGATCGGACGCATTGTTTGGCAGCCAGAATTATTTAATATTTTAAATCTAGGTTCAGGGATTTAAATCAAACTTGGTACAAGTATGTTTAATGATGTAATAATGTGGGCGGAGGCAAATCTGGCGACGTCGCAACGTCGAAGATTGTCGTTCTCGTTTGAACCCTGTTTCTCTTCAGTTCTGGTTACAATGCAAGCGACAGCAAGTCCTCGTTTAACATTGTCCCAGTTGACATTGTTTTGTTATCAAGTCTGATGTATTAAGAATATCCTCGTTTAAAGTCGTTCACCGTTCCGTTATAAAGTCATTTTACCTCTAATTTTGTACCAAATGAATGGTTTTCCTCGTTTTAATAAAGAAAGTTATCCTCAGCTTGGCCAATAAAGTGGGTTTTGATGGGGTGGAAGAAGCCGACGTCACACAACCTTTGCAATCATACGGGGAAGATCTGAACCAATGAAGATCTGAAGCAACGAGATATGAGAAAAAAGCAACTGGAGATGATGATCTTCAATTGTTTGTTTCAAATTATTTAAAACTTGTACTCTATATTTAAGAGATGTCTTTTGTCTGACAATAAAATATTTCCCTCTTACCTAACCCCCCCCCGCCCCCCCCATTTACACTAATTGTTATGGGGACATTGGATTTGCTTAAAGTCATTTCAGTTAAAGATGCACTTTTCAAGAATGTAACGACAACATTAAAAAAAGACTGGCTGTATTTTCCTCCAATGTAAACGTTCGCTGTGGTTTCACATGGTTAGCATCGCGAAGATTGTCATGTGTCTTTTGACTGTTCTGCCAAATTAAAAACAAGTGAACACGTTTTCATGTCGCTCAGTGCGAAAATTTAACCACGTAAAAATTTCCACTTCTACAGTTTCAAAAAATAGTCATAATGGGCATTACCTCTTACATCTTAAATGTAGGAGATAACATTTTCCATGTCTTAATCAGCTATATCATTAACCGGAAGGGTAACGAAACTGCAAGCTGACCTTCCAGGCACCACTCCTGAATTCGGGAATGACATGATGCTCGACGACTTCACGAGGTGTGATGTGCCGAACCTGCAGCTGCTCAAGCATGCACCACATCTGGGACAGTGCCGTGGCGTCAAGGCCAAGGAGCAGTGCGGGATGAAGGACACAAAGATTTGTCTGTAGTTCTCCCAAGTCTGCATACATGAATGAAGACTGAGAATTATAGCAGAATGCTGATAAAATAAAATAAGGCGAAATTTTACACACACACACACACACACACACACACACACACACACACACACACACACACACACACACACACACACACACACACACACACACACACACACACACACACACACACACACACACACACACACACACACACACACACACACACGGAAGTTGTCCGATTGCATCTGAACAGGGTAAACGTCAACCACAGCACGTACAATGCTGAATGAGACCTAATTTTAGAGCTCTTGGGTCCAAGACAGTGGATGCTGAGGTTTACAAATACAGTGTATATATTCATACAATCTTGAGTTATATTCATTTTTTGTTGCGCACATGGTGTATATGCTAATTCGTTTGTTTGCATACCTACCAGAAGTAAAAAAAAAATAGGGGCAAAAGAAACCCCACCCCTGGGTGCTCAACTGGTAGAATAATGATATTGAGGAGGAAGTCAACGTGGGACGGAATCAGAAAAATGTACCAATGAACCAATGTTTTGGGCCCAATTTTTTTAATGCCATGAATAAACTTTGGACATAACGGGTGATGAAGGTTGTGGTCAAGATTCATCGAAATTGTGTGTGTATGGTTTCGGAGAAGAAAGTTACGAACTGGCTCAAGGACAAATACTGGAAATACCTACAATGGCCAGTCTGAATAATAATGACAAATGAACCACGATGGAATACTTTTACATGGCAGCTTCAGTCAACAGATCACAATCCACCACAACTTATATTTGTTCTAATGGAGGAACGATGCATTATTATACAAACATTCATAAGGATATATAAGCAACTCGGACACAGGAGGCCATCTGGCCCATCATGTCTGTGCCCTATCAACACCACATTAATTCAATCTATCAGTTTATTGATGCAATTTCATTGGGAGTTGGGGGGGGGGAGAGGGAGGAATAGTGAGGAAGTGAAGAGCAAGGCAGGCACAAGGACATCACAAGGGTATTTGTTTTTTTTTACTTTATGGGGGTTGAGGATGCAGGCAAGATGGAGGGTGCAAAGTGAATAAGCACTGACAGCACATTAGCATTCTGACAAAACCCTCTCACAAACATCACAATCACCCATCCATACACAACTACCTTCTGGTCCTAGCAATGTCCAAGTACCCTCTATCCCCAATGCTTCTCGGTGGACATTAAATTCCAGTTTAAATCGACATACTATTTCTGCTTTTCTAATCTACCCTCATTGTCACAACACAGTATACACGCACTTTTTCTGTTATCGTATGCTAATAAGTCTTCCTTCGGGAGCAAAAATTACTGCTGTGTGACCTTCCCCCACATCAATAGGTCAGTATATCACAATGTGATCTCAAAGAAAATCTTACTGGTCTTTTTATCATCTTGGCACCACCCAGAATCGCTGCGTTGTCCAGGTGGGAAGAACACCTCGTGATCAACCAGTGTCACAAACTGACCATCCGAAAGTGGTATAATTGGATGGTTGCGTAGAGCAATGCAGATGTCATCACTGTGCTCAGGTTCTTGTTCCAATCTTCGGCGAATGCAAGCCAGCAGTTGCCCCACCACAGTGAACTTCTCCACTGCAGCCAAAATCAGAGGACAGGTAATTGGAAAGTTATTCACAAGGTGGACAACATCTGGCACGTGCGTACTTGACACCATTTTTAGGGTGGGATGAATGCAATGACCAGATCACTTCGACAAGACCTTTCACACAGATCTACCAATTTTCAAATGAGAAAACGACACACAGTCGATCACGTCCATTTGAAGTTCAGTGTGTGTGTGTGTGTGTGTGTGTGTGTGTGTGTGTGTGTGTGTGTGTGTGTGTGTGTGTGTGTGTGTGTGTGTGTGTGTGTGTGTGTGTGTCAATGACAACACAGCTGGAAAAATGGCCAAATGGTTTAGAAATAACAAGCATGAGCTCCTCAAATCAATCCACACAAACACAAGTTCATTATTAAGTTAGTTCCAATTTACTCTCCATTGTTTTCTTGTGGATATACAGATGGGAAATGAAGAAAACAAAAAAAAGTGAGAAATATTCCAGTAGTCTGAAGTACAGCAAGTAAACCTTTAAATATCATGGCGGTTACGTTCCTGGAAAAATGCTGCAATATTAAATAACGCGACAGTTAAAACCAATTTCCGATGGGAATAAGGGGGTTAGTTCTTGGGATTCCAGAAAATAAAGAGGAAGGTGGGTGGCAGCCAAAAATAAACACATCTCAATTAAAAAAAATTGTGACGGTCATCTCTATAATAGCACAAGTTCTCAATGTTCAGTTCAGGTAACCGCGAAACAGTCCGAACTAACCGTTTAGATTGAAATAGTTCACAGAGATACACTAGGATAATACTACTAATGACATAATTAATAAATATGTATTGTTCATTTAGTACCTGGATTAACACATCAGAATCACCAGTAAGTGCAATACGTGGTTTTCCGGTCGGTCCACTCTCTGTGGACATTTCACTTCCGGTTGTAGAAAAAAACGAAAAAAATAGGCTTAGCTCTCGGAGATTATGATAATCCTGTAGATTATTGTTCACTGATTATAATGCAACTTTCAGAATGAAAATTGGTCAAGTATTTATGGAGATATTGAGGTTTGAAAAATAGTTAGAGTGAGCAAATTCATTAATTATTAATTCCACAGAAGTTTCGTGACACTGCACAAAGTAACATGTCAGGTATGAAAAAACATTTTGTGTGCCAGATTCATTCATTATTAATTCATTAATTATGGAATGTACTCATTGATAAATTAATCAGAAAGCCCGAAGCATGAAGCATAATTTATCACTTATCCCCTCATCTGGGATCCGTGGCCTCGCCCCACAGCCTGCAGCCCTATGTCCGCCGGTGATTATGTTAGATATCGGCACGATCGAGAGGAGCCTGCGAATCATCCCTGCTGATGCACTGAATTGATGCAATCGTTCGGCCAGAATATTCGTTGTCAAGATGCTGCGTGATTAAATCACCAATACAGTAACTCGAATTTATACCGCCGACATACTTCTTAACAATCACCTTCGCCCCAGAAACCACAGTCAATCTGAACCACGCTAGCCACTGCTCAAACGCCATGACCGGACTACTGCGCAGTTTGGTTAAAGATGACTCGGCATTTTGGCGCGCGCGCAGGAAATTGTATTTTGAAAATAAATGCCGACGCTTACATTTCGGGTTTTGAAACTTTTGCACCTTCGGAGGAAAATGTATAAATATAAAAGGCTAAAAATGGGTTTTATATTTATATTTCATTTCTCCTTCCTTCCTTCTTTGCGAATCGCATCGGCATTTTTGGCCATCTTCCAGATCACGTTACGATCAAACGGGAAGGAAATTCAAAAATCTGTCCAGTTAGATACAAGATAATATTTTTTACAATCATAATCAATAAACAGTTGCCGAATATCTTGTAAAATGGCATACTGGATAGGTTTTGAAAATGGCGATTTTTATAACTTACGTGACCTCGTGACCTGGTCCCTGACCTTGAACCCGGACAAAAGTTATATCGTTGTGCAACACTCATCGACCTCTACCCACATACTAAGTTTCATCAAGCTTGGAAAGAAAAATTGTTGACGGACGGACGTACGGACGTACGGACGGACGTACCGACATTTGGTCTGGCTTTATTAGGTCATCTCGGTAGAGATGACCTAATAAACATGTAAAACAAATATAAAATCGGCTTTACAATAGTCTCCTGCTGTGTTAAAGCAGATTAAAAATGATTAAACTTGTCCCCTCACCAAAGCCATTCCTCCCCGATTCATCCCTTAAACCGTTTTCCTTTGTAACCTGTGGAAATGTTTCCTTTACAAATCGTTTTGCAGCTCGGTAAGCAAATAAGTGAAATTGAAAGAATCACTTTTGTCTATCGGTTTACACTTCGGTGCCATTCCATTGATGATGGTGTGTGAATGCCTCATGGGGCAAGATAACCATCACAGCTCAACTCAAAAACCAAAATGCTCGAAACCCCACCCCGCGATAAATAAATCGGTACATCAAGAGGTTGGTGCAATTGGTCAAAACTCGTGATATTTAAGGTTTTACTGTACAGTTAAAGAAAGCGATGCACACGTACAATTTAATGCTTTAACAAATACTGTATATTTTAAAATATGACCAATGTCTTCGATATAAAAAAGAAACAAAAGAACAGCAGACTGCATAACAGTAAATATAGCCCATTTTTATACTTACTCTAAGGCCTTGTAAAATATTTTCCTTCATTCACAGCTGAGGGAGATTTCTCATTGTCAGCGTATGTGTTTGTTTGAAGTAAGGTCTGGAGTTGTCTCATGTATTTGTCTGTGTGTGCATGTGTGATTTTTGTAAAAGAGTTCCAACACGAGACTTAGAACATGTGAAAAAAAAAACAAACCAAAAAAAAAACTAGAATGGCACTCGGAAGAGCACACACCTTCGCCAGGCTGAACAGTTTACATTTTTGTTCCACTGATCGGCCAGATCTGCATTGGGACCTCAACCAAAATCCAACCGGCTTGTTCTAGTAACCTACCCAACTCAACCACCAAGTTTTGGCATAATCCATGTCAAACTTTTTGAAAT
>NC_140976.1:41250867-41310867 GCF_056783735.1 Eptatretus burgeri
GTGTGTGTGTGTGTGTGTGTGTGTGTGTGTGTGTGTGTGTGTGTGTGTGTGTGTGTGTGTGTGTGTGTGTGTGTGTGTGTGTGTGTGTGTGTGTGTGTGTGTGCGGCCGCTAAGGGTCGAGGCTTGCTCGCTGGATCTCGCTCGATGGATCATGCTAGCTGGATCGATGGCACTTTGAGGGGGTCGGTGGTCATGGCGGAGTCACTCAGGATCGTGTGCGAGTCGCCTCTCTGGGTCGGATCGAGGAGGACTCGAGCTCGAGGATCCACCACCCAGTCACATTTTTCCTCCCTTTCTTTATTTTCTTTTGGGCTTTTGTGTGTGTGTCTGTTGCGCCATGTCCTTAAGTAAACCTGCTTAAGTGGCTGTAGATAATAATTATAGAGATCGGCTGTAGGCTTTTGCTTACTCCTACTCTCCTTCTCCCCTTCCCCATTGCATCATCCCCATCAATTGCTTGTACATTGCATTGCTTACGTGCTTATGTGTGGAAATAAATGTGCTTGTTTAAATGTACCCCGTTCGTTGCGTCTTTTCCCTTGATTGAACTGCCATCTTGCCCTCGGAATATAGTTGGTTTTTAAATAGCCGGTAAAGCGATCGGGTTCAACGGGGGTCGCGATAACACCCCACTCGGTTATCCCAAATGGAGCGAGCTGCATTAAGCGACTCGTGTCCCAGCGGCCCCGTTGAGGTACAATCTCTCGGTAATCTACCTGCGCGATTAATTAGGTATATCGACAATTCGGTGATTGACCCTGTAAGCGCGCGGGTAGAGTACGGACAAGGTTGTGGTGTGGTCAAAAACACACCCGTGGCTGGTTTTCGGCGTTGATCCGGAAAGCCGCGACTGGATTGTCCGTTCGGTGGGCGAAGCAGCCGATATTGGCTAAACGCGGTCGTTCGCACGCCGGCGGGCGAGAATTTGTAACAATATATATATTAAATACAGGGTGGGTATTTTAAAAATAATAATAATAATAATAATTAAAAAAAATAAGGAGCTGAGACTGTGTGGTATGAGGAATAGAGCTGTGTAATATGAAAGCGAAATATTGAACAGTTTTTGAAATATTGAACAGCAAGTTACCGAGATGGTTGCTATGGCAACATAATTCAGCTAATCACAGCTGTGATCTAATGGGGTTGAGATAATGTTTTGAGGAATACACATCTGCAATATGAAAGTTAAATATTCAACGGTTTTTGAAATATTGCGTGCACAGAAGTACATGGATGGATGATCAGTTGGTCGGTCAGACGGTCCCATCTTCACAGCTCATTTTAATGTCCCCCATCTCTGACCTCGTCGGAGAGGCGGGGGGTAAAAAGAATTTCAAAAATAATGAGAACATAAATTCTCTAAGTAATTGTGCATCGTTCATATAGCACCGCTCCCCGTAGGGTGGGTATTATAAATCATGATAAAATACACCAATCATCTGCATCAAAAGCATAGACATCATAGAATACTGTTTGTTTGTTTGTTTGTTTGTTTGTTTGTTTGACTTCTGTGCCCTCCTAAATCACTGGAAGGAACGAGTTGAAACAGAATGGGTGTACTCGGGGTGTAGACGATAAAGTTTTAAACAGTAAAACAAATTCATACTCCCGGAAATGGGAACATGACTACTGCATGGAATGAGTTGAAAACTGAACTGGTGGTTGTACTTGAGGGGTACACAGGAAGGCTTTCAATTACGAAAACAAAAAAAGGTGATAAAAAAAAATTTCATAGCCCGTGAGGTTCAGTGGGCGTTAGGTTCAGCAAATAACCACAATTTTCTCGATGTAAATGTGCATCACATTGCATTACCTGGTGGTAGCCTTTATTACGAGTCACAAATCATAGAAATGGTAGAATTAACCGGTTCGTAAGGACAGGTTTTTTGCTGGTGATGATAAATTAAGATGACATCTCATAATGGTAAATTAATTTTAAGAATCAAGTATTTCACGTAATTATAAAGTTGTACAAGATTCATAATAATTGCAGACCTGGTCCTTCTCTTGCGGGCAACCAGGGCAAAGCCTTGAGTTGCTGCATGATTTGCCGTGCCACAGGCTGGAAGAAGTCGAGAATCTCATCTGGTAAGGGCACGAACTTCAGAAAGTGGCACAGGCCCTCAAAGCTTTTAAAGCAACGATGTTTCTGTCAAAGCAAAACAAAACCAAACCAATAAGCAATTGTCAAAAAAAATTCCAATCGTAACTATAAATTGGTAGGGAATACATTGAGATTCCTGCTCTTTTTGACCAAAAATACTATGGACAGGTGTGAAAAAGACATCTTTAATTTCAAAACTGTGGAACTTCACATCACAAACTTGACGAGACTCACTAAGGGTTCTCTAAGTGACTAGTAAGTGACCAGACCACCAGTAAGTTAGTGCAAGTGACCAAACTCAGTGGCATTAGGCTGAGAGTTTCTGCTCTGAGTTTGGTCGGTGGAAAGTTTGATTCTGACCATGACCAAATTATGCCAAAGACTTCAAAAATGGTGCATGCTGCTTACTCGATTGATGTTCAGCATTTAGAGGATAGAGCATAGATAAACTCTGTGGGTTGGCCTCCCATGGAGGGGGAGAGACGATTTCTCCTGTATTGCCCCACTGACTGCAGAGAGAAATAACGTTGCTACAAGAGGGCACCGTTGAGCACCCATAATGCTCCTGGAAATTACTTCCCCCAAGGTTAATCACTGTTTATCTGAACTCAAGTCCGGTGGTGTGTGTGTGTGTGTGTGTGTGTGTGTGTGTGTGTGTGTGTGTGTGTGTGTGTGTGTGTGTGTGTGTGTGTGTGTGTGTGTGTGTGTGTGTGTGTGTGTGTGTGTGTGTGTGTGTGTGTGTGTGTGTGCCAGGCAGGTATATTTGACAGCTATTCCTTTAAAGTCACAAAGAAAATAAAAAAGGCTGGAGCAATGATGCAACCTCAGAAAAATCATAAACGTTTTTCACCTGAAAGGTGCTTAGAGCCTGAAGAAACAATGCTGGAAGCTCTGAACGAAGCCATTGGTTCCAAATGCTATCACGATCCACATCTTCCCGGGATGAAGGAACATCAAAATCTCCTGTTTGATCAGGTTAGAGTGAAGAGGACAACAAAAATCACATTGATTGGTAATTCCTTTGCTTAAATATTACAAAGTAAATGGATGAGGTGTGTGTGTGTGTGTGTGTGTGTGTGCGTGCGTGCGTGCGTGCGTGCGTGCGTGCGTGCGTGCGTGCGTGCGTGCGTGCGTGCGTGCGTGCGTGCGCGCGCGCGCGTTATTTGTGGAGTTCTGTGTCGAATGTGATACACCAAAATGATCGTGTCATAATCTCCAGAGTTGATTATGCTCATTAACTACAAAGAAAACGGGAGGAATTCCCAAGTTTTAAATGTACGCCATGTTAAGGTGTATAGAGGAGCTTAATATGTCCTTCCATGGCATGGCATTCCAATTACAAAATAAACAAGAAGGTATATACAGAATTGTGCTACTACATGGAAAACAGCATCCTGGTTGCCATGGCAACCACTTTAGATGACGAACGTATGTCGCGACACACCGTCTCCACAGTCTGTACCTATGTACCAAATATGAAATGTGAAAGTTGAAAACTTTGGGAGTTAGAGTGCGGACAGGAACGGACAGACGGACAGACGGAATCACATAATACTATATATATATATATATATATATATATATATATATATATATATATATATATATATATATATATACATACATACATACACACACGTGTCGGGCGTATAAAAACAAAAACAATAACATTGTAACAAAGCATATATTAATTAATACAAATAATAACAATTAAAACTGCGAGCTGTGAATCAGGGGCTCAAGCGTCCCTTTTCCAATATGAGGCAAATTAAAACCACGTGGCCTATGACATCATCGTTAACAGCATACATATTCCCCCAGGGGTACTGAATAATATGTGCGAAGTTTCACGTCAATCGGTTGAACGCTTTTGAAGAAGATTTTTTTAAGAGGATCACATTGAATCCAACGTAGGGGCCAAACCACATGACCTATGACATCCCAATTTTCACTTGTCATGATCACATGTTAAGTTGATCATGTGTGCCAAGTTTCACATAAATCGCTGGAACGGTTTTGAAGAAGAGGATTTTAAAAAGGTGATCACCTTTAATCGATCATGGTGGCCAAGCCACATAAATGATGACTTTGTCTTAAAAAAAACTTTTTTTGCACCATGGGTAGTCGATCATAACCTGATAAGAATCAAATCAATAGCAATTGCAGTTTCGGAGAAGAAGGTCTTTAAAGTTTTCAATTAAATCCAAGCTGGTTGCCATGGTGATTGCAAACTCAAAATTTAGAAAAAAAAAGGCATTAGCTCCCAATTGCCCCCAACATTGAATGGGAAGCTTCAACTTAAGAGCAGCAGTTCTGGAAAAATAGCTCCTTTTAAGGTTACACCAACATGGAAAAGTACTCCAAGATGGTGTCACCCATGGCATCATCAATTTTGTTTTACATGTCAATTCTAGATCATGTGACCAATCAAAACGACATTTCATCTTCAAGTTCTTATTGTGATGTAGATGACATTAAAATGTTTCGTGTCAATCGGACAAATTTGTTTTTTTTTTACCTCAATGCGGCGAGCAAACCGCTTCACCGATGATGTCATCTTATACAATATTTTTTACACCATGGGTAGTTCATCATAACCTGATAATCAAATCGATAGCATTTGCGGTTTTGGGGAAGAAGAAGATTTTTTTGAAGTTTTCACCTAAATCCAAGCTGGTTACCATGGTGATTACAAAATTAAAAGTCGCAAACAATATGCATCAGTTCCCATTCGCCCCGACATTCCTGTTAAGTTTCAACTTAATCAGAGCAGTGGTGCCGATGCTGCAGCTTCCACAAAAACTTGGCGGAAACAATAATAATAAAATACCGATAACAATAAGAGACCAAGCATTGGTATGCTTCGTCCCCGAATAAAGTCCCAATAACAAGAAGAGACCAAAGCATTTGTATGCTTGGTCCCCGAATAATAATAATAATAATAATAATAATAATAATAATAATAATAATAATAATAAGTCGTATTATTTGGCAATCACAATAACGAAGGTATAATCGCCTCCTTGGCCCAAGCACATCTGGACTTAGTGAAAGGCAGGCTAGTGCTGAAGCAGTATAGCAGGCAAGTATGCTATAAGGCCATGAAGACCAATGAAAATTTTGGTCGCTCAGATAAAGCGATTTAGCCTCATGGAGGAGTTTATACTGCTACTGATCTGGGGTTCGGGGCTTGCCACGAGGGGAAGCACTTGGATCCCTCCTGAACGCCCGGTCCTGAGGCCGCCGGGCACAGATAACTCCATGCAATGCTGGGTTGCCAAGTAACCACAAATTCCGATTGGCACTGCCAATCCTGGCAAGGTTACACACCTCATGTGATACCTTACCTGTGGACGGCCGGGTCAAATAGGGTCTCCTGCCCTCAGCACACACTCGGATTACTGCCGAGCAGCTATACAGTGAGTGTGCGCTGGCTAACAAAGCAAATCAGGTGGCATAAAACTTCCGGTCAAACTATACTTGTGCACAGTATCGGACCAATTAAGGAAAAGACAACCGAGACAGATTGGAAAACATAGGGGCAATAACCCTGGGCACTCACCTGGTAGGGGCTGGATAAGATAACCAGGGAACCACTGGTAGGCATGGCTAACCCACAAGATATTTAACGAAGAAAGTAAATAACTCTGGGGGGTTTTTTTTAATGCCATGAACAAACTTTGGTACTTCACGGGTGATGAAGGTTGTGGACAAGTTTCATCGAAATTGTGTGTGTAGTTTCTGAGAAGAAACCAAATACCTCTTTTGGGGGGAAACCCCCTTAAGCCCCAATTATTTTTAATGCCTTGAACAAAAGTTGGTGCATCACGGATGATGAAGATTGTGGTCAAGTTTCATCAAAGTTGTGTGTGTAGAGTTTCAGGGGAAAGGCGGGGGGGGGGGTCAAACCTGGACCCACTTTGACCCCCGGTAGACCTCTTTAGACACCAATTTTTTTAATGCCATGAACAAACTTGAGTTGCAACAAACCAAATATCATTTGAGTCAAGTTTGGTAACACAATCACATCAGCAGTTTCGGAGAAGAAGTTGAAAGTGTTTATGGACGGACGGACGGACTGACGACGCACCATCCCGTAAGCTCCCCGGAACTACATTCCAGGTGAGCTAAAAAAGAAAATTTAAAGAAGCTTCGACAGCAAAGCTTAATATTCAAAAAGTTATTGCGTAAACAATGAATAAATATTGTATCACACATGTGTAATTTACTTGATTTAATAATTGATAAGCGAATGCACAATCATCATCATCCATTAGACCCACCCCCCTCCTTGAACCCACCCATCACCTATTTTGGTAAGAGCAAGAGCGAGGAAGTAGCACCTTCATATGTCACATGCTTCGCACAATGCCCTCACCACAAGAAAACAAGGGATCAAACCTTGGATCATGAAGCGGAATCCATAGTTGCGAAGTGGCAGGAAGGCAAAAACCGGCTGCTTGTCTGGAATGCCGGATGTCTCCAGTGGGAAAGCCAATGACAGCTCAGTTGTCGCGACATTTTCTTTCATCTGGCACCAGAAAAATGAGGAATTAATTGCAATCATGAGAATCTACCAATGCACGGTGCAATACGATAGTGTGATCTTGCTGTGGGACCATTGGCCTATTTTACGAGGAGCGATCTAAAAAGTTGTATGAAAGAGATTTCAGCAAGACAAGCTAAGATTGCATTTTTTTTTCAAAACAAGTACATATAATTGAGCAGAAAAATCTAAATAGATGCATTTTTAATTCTTACATATGCCTTGTTATGCTTATGCTGTCTTTGGTTGATTCCTGACTTGGTGAAAAATTGTCACCTGGTGCTTAACAGAATGGGTGTGGCACAGCCACACCTCGACAATGAAGAAACCAGCAAACCAAATTCAGGTATGAATCCCAGTCCAATAAGCATTTGCTAACAACAGGCAGGGTGTTGACTCACTCAGTAGGACCTTTAGAGGAATATCAGCTGGATATCCAGTCCGCTAGCTTTATTTTGATGGATGTTATGGATCCCATCATGTGGTTTGAAAAGAGTATGCCATTGTGCACCAGTAGCTTGGCCAAATTCAAAATTGCTGTTCTGTTGTGCAGCAGCAATGCATCAGCAGCACAGCCACTCCTCATTGATGATGCCAGCAGGTCAAATTTGTTACTGAATAACTTTCTTATGTTAATAGTGTTACAGCTGTGGAAATTCGCAAACCACCATTCAGGTCCCGTAGGTGAGATATCTCTTAAGTACATGTGTAGTTAGCCCCAAACCCATTGTTAAGAGGGAATTTATGTGATTCATTCGGGCTGCGACGCTTTGAGATAGCCGTTGTTCTGTTCTATCTTTATTTTGAATCAACCGCCATAACCATGAAACCACCACCAAAAACCCTCCACCAACTTCACCTCTCTCCTTCTACGGCCATTCCCGCATCACCTGTGAACACTGAGCGTCGGGCTGTCTTGGGCTCGTTCAAGCGATACGCACCGAGCCGCGAGTGCAAACAGCGGCCTTTCCGAGGGAAAATTCGGATCAAGAATGCTACACGCCCACTTCTGATCCGTCCAATCAGCAAGCGCGGAGCGGCTTGGCCCCACCTCCAGGCATGACCGTGTGAATTCGAAATATGCAAATTCTAGGATCAGGGGGGGTACACGCCCCTTTTCCTCCGTCCAATGGGCGAGCGTGGCTCCGCCCCCGAGCTCATCCTGATCCGGAAATTTGCATATGGGTTCTCCTGCCGGCCTATACAACGCCGAGCGCACGGCAGAGAATGGGAGAAAGTTTTGGAAGGGCAGAAAGTTTTAGAGAGTCAGTTTGGAAGAGCGGCGGAGTGTGGCAGAGAGTTTTGGCAGTCAAGTCGGGTTGGAGAGCGGAGTGGAGTCGGGAGGCGAAGGCGTCAAGGTGGTTTCTACAGTCGGCTGAGAATTGTGGGAGGAGGCCAAGGAGCTGGGGTCCGAGGCAGGGAAGACGGCGGTCGGCGACGAGGTCGCGGTGGGATCGCTCGTCGCGGGTCCCAAGCCAGCCAGCCATTCTGCTCCCCCAGGGCATCAACAATTTCCCCCTTTCCCCCGCGCTGAGATAGTGCAAAAAGGGGGCCCCGTTCCCACCCCACTCCAAGCGGTGCCAACGAAACCCGCGAAGGACCACGGAGTCGGGGCACAGCCACGCGGACGTCTGCGGCTCGTCCGCCCATGCGCCACGAGGACGCGGGTAGGACCCACCCGGTCTCGCGGACCTGACTACTCCTTCAGGTCCCGCGCACATATTGGCCTACAGGCCCGTCTGCCCCCTTGCCTATGAGGGTGGCGTCTACCTTTGCTTTTGAGTAAATGTGTGTCGGCGCCGTCTGTGAAGTAAAACTGTATAAGTGTTGCCGTGTGTTCGCGTATTCGGTCGTAGCTCTGCATTGTTGTTTTTGTTTTAAATTGATATATGTGCATCCTGACTGACTGTATATGTGTGCTTTTCGTGGGCTGGGTAATAAATGTGCATGATGTTGAATTGTTCCCCGTTTCACTGCGTCCTTTCCTTCATTTGAATCTCCATCTTGCTTCACGTAAAGGGTTTGTAGTGTGCTTAATACGCCCGATAATTAATCGGAACCGTTGAGGCTGACGATAACACCGCTCGGTTATCCCAATAGCACGGAACGGACCGCTTCAGCGGTTCGTGTCCGGAGTCGACCTGCGGCGAGGTACGATCGCCCGGTTTACCATCCGCGTGGGTACTCAGGTAGGTCGAGTTTGGCGAACAACCCTATCCGACGCGGGTGGCCGATTGGCACGATCGTGGTGAGGTCGAAAGGCCACCCGGGCGATAGTTCCTGGCTCCGGGCGATAGTTCCCGGAGGGTCACGACTGAATTGTCCGTCTGGTGAGCGAGGCGGCCGCCATTCGAGTCGAGCGGCCGATCACACGCCGGCGGGCGCGAATTTGCAACAATATGATAGAAATGCACGCATGACCTAAAATGCATCCCAATGAGTCCTATATTTCAATGGACATTGACCATTCTCCATATTGTCAGCAATAAATCCCAATGGGTTTGGCCACCCAACTTTATATCTCACACCGTTGCTGCATAATATGAAAGTGAATTAATTAAATCCTTCCTTGCATCATGGCTGGAAATTGCGTGACACATTTTACAAGAAAGACCGTTTTGTGAAAACAAAAAAGAAGGATTTTACTTTGTTTGAATAAGGCACATAAATATGCAACATCTCGCAGCCAAGTGGTTCACCTTGCTGGCGTCAAGAATTTTCCGCACTACCAGATAGCGATTTGTGTCACCGTTGTGCTCAATCTCCAACAAATCATCAGCAAGGTTTCGTCTCCGCATGGTGTGGTTGATGTCACTCACCTGCAAGAGATCAAGTATTGCAATGCATACAGTAGATCAAAGTCATCAACCACAATACTTCAAAACCGTAAACCCACTAGTTCTAGTTCCCTGCCAGACAATGGTGTCCCTCAACAAACATTGACGGGGGGTTGGCATACTCGCCATGCTTTCCAAGTGCAGGTAGGCGAAAGTGGCTGGCAGTGGGAATTGCAC
Organism: Eptatretus burgeri; assembly: GCF_056783735.1. Taxonomy (NCBI): domain Eukaryota; kingdom Metazoa; phylum Chordata; class Myxini; order Myxiniformes; family Myxinidae; genus Eptatretus; species Eptatretus burgeri. The sequence goes on from NC_140976.1 coordinate 41,260,535, forward strand.
CCACACCAGTCAGTAAAGTGGGGATGTCTTTAAATGCTTGACCAAACAGCCAGGTTTCAATCACAATGCTTATTCACCCCTGTTTGTCTGTCGGAGCAGAATATCTCAAAAGGTTATGGAGGGATTCGGACGAAACTTGGAGGACAGGTTGGGTGTGTAACAAGGATGAATTGATTCGATTTTGATGAATATCTGAATCTGGATCTGGACACGAGAATTTTTTAAATATTTGCCAAGTGATTCTTCACTAGTACCCAGAGTGCCCCGGGAAGTGACAGGACTTCCCTCGAGCTCAGTGGCTGTGTTTGTCTCATCTAACAGTCCTGTGTTGCATCTCCTGTATTTGTCTTTGTGTCCATGTGTGTGAGATGTATGTATGGCAGCTCCAGCACAAGCCTTACATCATGTTTCAAAAAGAAAATAAAATAACATCTTCACCATTAAACTCAAATTGTTTCAATGTTCAAGAACCCCAGTCCATTTGTAAAGACCATTACATGGTGGCACATTCATTAATGGTAATCAAAAGGATTGAAAGTATAAAGCAAACCTTATTGACAATGAAGATGTGCTGCAATCGATGTAAAAACATGAGGATGGATGGTTGGAGGTCCTGGAAGAGGTTTTTGGATTGCCACGCCTCTGATTTCAGAGGCAAAATAATTCGAGTCGTCCAACTGCAGCATCAATAAACAACAATATGTCCAATATGGTCAGAATAAAAAAATCCGCTCAGCTCAGCAGCACCAGATATTAAGTATTTAATCACAAATGCTTAAAGTCAAACTGCATATATCTCCTGGACATTTATAGTAAAATAAAACTAATGGTAACGCATCATCGATAAATACGCAGTTCAGGTAGGCAAACTTTCTCTCAGGGGTCTCTGCTGACTTTCGCAAAGTTAAGTTTCCGGTCGTTATCTGTCCCGTTTTAACTGTATTTTCTCACCTTCATGTTTCTGTGTGTTCCTAGTTCGGTTTTGTTTAAAAAAATCGTGCTATTTTGTGAGTTTTCGTCGACTTTGTCTTACCGGGTTCCTTGAGGCATACCCATCCTTCCCCTCTAGGTGCATGATCGTTTTTATTTGTATTCTCTCATTATTGCCATCAATTCCTATTTTCCTTAAATTCTCATCACCCATCCCTCACAACTAGGCACTGCTTCTTGTCTTAAATTCAAAACAAAAACAAAAAAACTACCTTTCTCCCTGCATACCCACGAGTCCCGATCCTTCTTCCTCTTCTTCTTCCTCCTTGTGCTGGCACACCATCTTCATTCCACTTGAGCTGACCCACTCTGACCGTTACCTTCACGATTTCTTCCTACAACTATCCATTCCCAAATCTTATGTAGTCTTCAAAAATACATCAAAATTAATAATCATCATTGTATCCTTTCTATCTATACACCTCCTGTAACCACGTGTCTCTCTACTCTTCTTGATACTTTTCATCGATCCATCAGCTTCATCTGCGTTTACCGTTCCAAATTCACCATACACCTCCACGATTTTACTTTAACCTTCCCTTTTCCGAATGTTACACAATCCTTATTTAAAATAAATAAATTCACTTTTGACGATACACCTCCCTCACCACGTGCTTCTCCCGTAACCACATGATCTGTTTCCACCCCTCGCGTTTACCAATCGAAATTCACCATTCACCTCACGATTTTTTCTCCTTTTCCATTACCTAATCTGATGAAAACTCTCTCAAAAATAATAATAATAATAATAATAATAATAATAATAATAATAATAATAATAAAAACGATCTCTTATAAATGCTTCCTCTTTCACACGTGTGGTTCTCTTTTACTGCATTATAATGCATGACTATTCTCCTATTTCCACAGAGTGCTCTCAATTCGACCTTTCATTCATACCTTGCCGACAAAATCCAACTGTTACAGCGTCTCTTCTCTCCATTCTCTTAATTCGCCTTTATTGCATCCATCAAGAAATGTCTCTAATCGCATCTCTGACCTAAAAAATTATAAAAGCCCAGTTTGCAACGAATCTTCGCTTTCCATCAACCATTCATTTTTTCCAACTTCAGTGCCAACTCACTCCTCTCACCCCTCCCTCTCAAAGCAACCATCACACACTTCTCCCTCCAAGCCTCCCTCTCACCTTTCTCCCTCAACTCTCCCTTCTCCCACCATTCAAACTCCTCACTCACCCTTCTCAAAGTTGCCCCCCCTCACATCCACAAAGCTGCCTCCTTCCCCTGCCCTCTCACCTCCATCTCATCACTCCACCTCCTCAACTGCCTTCTAACCCCTCTCTACCAGCACCACAGAGCCTTTTCTCCTCCTCATCCAGCCTCCTCCCCTAGCTATTTTGCAATCACCCACACTCAACAACTCTCCTTACCTCCCCAGCCCCTCCTCCATTGTCCTACTCTCCCCTCCCCTCCCATCCCATCCCATCCCCTGCACTCAAAGCCTCCTCCCCTCCCTCTTCATTAACAGTGTGGACCTCAAATATCCATGGCCTTCGCTCAAACCTTACAGATCTTTCCATACAGGTTGCCACTGACAAACCAGACAAAATCTGCCAAACAGAAACTTTCCTCCCTCAAGACACCTCTGACTCCTAAGTATCTCTCCCTGGTTACTCCCTCCTCCTGTATGATAGACTTGACCCTCGTCCTGGTGGAGGAGTTGCTCTCTTCATCAAAGACTTCATTCCTCACTCTCTCCATGCACTGCCCTCACTCCCCCACACCCCCAGGAATACCGCTGGCTATGGCTTCCCCTCCACTTCCACATCATGTTTATATGTGTACTGTACCATCCACCAAACAGTGTTGACTCCATTTACACCTCACTATCCAAAAACATGGACCAACTTCTATCCTCCCATCCAAACTCTCTCTTCCTCATATGTGGTGACTTCAATTGTCATCATGCCAGTTGGCTAGGTGTGGGTACTGTGGTATAGCCTGCGGGTCTGCGGCGCGGGTCGTGGACGGCTTTTGCAATACGATCACTCGGACGGCGGTCTGAGCACTCGGGGACGTCTACGGTGTGTATGCCGAGAGTCATCGCCCATCATGACAGTCATTGATGGCGGTGTGCGAAGCGATCCTTCCGTCCCGGGTCGAGACCTACTGCCGGTGCGGTGTTCGGTGCATGGCGTACACGGTAACGCCCCGGATCGAGTTTTGCGGCCTGGGCACAGAGATCCCAGCGACCCGGAATGGGAGATACTGCCGATGTTAAACCTGCCTTCCATTGGTACGGAGGTGGCGAGATCAGTGGCAGGGGAGGTTGAGATGACCGGGGCACTGATGCTGCTACCCATGTTGAGCCTGGTTTCAGTTGGTCCGACGGTGACAGGACCGATGCCAGTGAAGGTCGAAGTGATCGGGACACTGATCGGGTGTCGAGTTGAGTCCACTCGTGCTGCCCTCGCATCGCGCACGTACACCGGCGAAGCGATTGCGCCGCTTGCGGCGCCCGACGTCTCGGTGCTCTACCGGGGTTGAAGCGCCCTACTCACGGTGTTTGTGGTGCGAGGGGAGGGGCCCGTCCTTTTGGGTCGGGACTGGCTGGCGCACCTCGGGCTGGATCTCCAGTTCGTACCTCCAGGTGTGCCGGTGCTCTCTTCGATGCTTTCGGCGAGACCCGAGGGCGAGGTTCTGGCGGCGGGAGCCGCATCGATGCAACGGGAGCGGCCGTTCGTTGCTGCCTGCAACGGTGATGGGCGGTTCGGGAGCAGCGGGAGCCGTGCCAGCTCTCGCGATGAGTTCTCGCGCTTCGGCGGCGTTCATGAGGCAATGTGCGCCTGTGTTGGTCGGGCAGCTTCAACGGGTTGCGGTGAGCCCGTGGCGTTAAAGGAAGTCGTGAGTTGCAACATCGAGTCGACAACCAAGAGATGGACTCGTGATGTGGGTTATGGGTTGCTGTTCATTGCATATTTGTTTTGCATTGCTCGAGTGATGCGGTTTAACGTTGTTGAAATAAATGCCGACAGTTCATGTGTGGGAATAGGTTTGCCTGAGATCAATCGATGGGTTTTGCAGTATGGTCAATGTGATGTGGAGGCTTTGGGAGCGGTGGTGGCGAATAAAGAGGTTTGGTTGGCCTTCCATTGCCCCGGGCCGCAGGTGGTGGCTTTGTCATGTGCAGGGATTTTATCGAAAGAACGCGCTGTACGAGAAAATGAGTTTGCGATTGTACCAACGATATTCTTATTGATTTATGACGAGCCTGTAGTTGAAGTGTGGTTTGAATGGAGGCTGCCGGCTAACTGCCGTGTGGGTCTCAGAGATCGACTCGGAGCCAGGGCTGATGCGCTGTTTAGCGTTACCCCCACCTCTGGTTTCGGCAAGGTCAGACGTGCTGGCGCCTGGGGCGCAGTTCTCTGTTTTCGCTCAAGGCCGTTTGGACGTGCGTTGGAGGCTCAACTGATTGTGGTGCGTGGGTTGTTGTGGAGCATTGGTTGCATCCAGCCAGCGGCGCTGTTCAGCGCCCCCACCAAAGGTCAATCGGGTCTGGCGCTGGCGCCACGGCTCCCAGACAGTGGGCTCCCGGCCTCGGAATGTTTATCTGCTTCAGGTCTGTCTGGGGGAAATGTGCCGCCTTGTGGGCCGGAGGCGTTTGATGGTGCCGGGGGAGGTTTGCTCAGGAGGTCGCCACGACCTCGCCAAAGGCCATGTAAGCATGAGCCGCCTGGGGGCGTTTTTGCTGCGTAGTGCTGCTGTGCTTCTCGCCTTGCTGCTTCATATCAGTAACGCGGTCAGGGTTTGGTAGGTGCTTTGTGCAACTCAGTCTTCGGGACCTGGCCGTTGCTGCTTCACTCGCTCGCATCCACATGTTATATGATGTGATGTGCTTTTATACTTTGCTGTTTTCTTTTTTGTACCTTGTCTGCTTTGATACCATGGTATTTCGTGCTACTTATGCTTATTATGATGGTGATCATTTAATAATCATGGTTTTAGGAGGGAGGAGTGTGGTATAGCCTGCGGGCCTGCGGGGCAGGGCATGATGATGGGGGGAGTGGTCGTCGTGAGCATCGTGTCTGCTCGGGATATAAGGAGTGCGCGCCGCCTGAGGCGTCGTAGTGATGCCGTAGTCGCCACGGCTTGTGAGTGTACTGAGTACGTAATAAAGGAGAGCCGCGGGCAAAGTACGCCCGCGCTCGCGCTTGTACAACACAGCCCGGCTCGACTGTTCCCCTGCTCGTGTCTGCCTGCTAAGCACCTCTACCACGACACTACAGGTACCTCTCTCACCTGTCATGGCACTTCAGCAAAAGCTTTCTGCGACTCATTGTGACTGACTCAATCGGTCAATTTCCTCACCCGAATCTCAACCAATGGTATTCCATCTCTTCTGGATCTGATTTTGACAAATTTTCCTGAAAATATCTGCTGTTCTTCCTCCACTCCAATCAGTTCTTCTGACCACGTGCTTGTCAAAGTGGATATCTCTCTGGCTGTGATCAGAGATCCACCTCAGCACCGTCAAGTCTGGCATTTCACTCAAACCGACTGGCAGGGTCTCCAAGCAGCGATTAAATTTTCAGACTGATCTCCCATCGCTACTTTCTCCAACATCAACTCATCCTGGGAATTCTTTCAAAGAAACTTGCTCTCCCTCATGCACAGATTTATCCCCTCTCGTCTTCAGTTGTCCTACGCCTCCTCCCACCCATGGTTCATTGAAGCTTGTGGTGAGGCAGTTGTCCTGAAAGAACTTGCCTTTGCCTCATGGAAAGCAAACCCAACTGAGGGTAATCTCAGTTCCTTCCATAAAGCTCGGAACAAGTGTGTATCTACCCTCAGGAGAGCCAGAAAACGTCTTTCTAATCTCAAGTCTGAACTCTCCAACCTCTCTCCCTCCTCCAAATCCTGGTGGCGTCTAATCAAATCTGCTTCTGGTGTATGTTCCCCCTCCATCGCCTCCCTTACCTCAAATGGCCACACTGCTGATACCGCACGTGAAAAGGCTGAATGCCTAAACTCGGTGTTTGCTTGTGTACCCACCTCAAAATCTTGTGTCCAAAACCCATTGCTTTCTATACCCACCTTACCCAGTAGTACCCAACTGTCCCTGGACTCTGTGTCCATTTCCTCAGACAAAGTGGAGAGCTTGCTGTCAAACCTCGACTCAGATTCTGCAACCGGTCCAGACAGCATCCGCCCACGTGTCTCAAAAACTTGCTCCTCTACTCTTTCTCACCCTCTCTCTGTTCTATTCACCCTCTCATTTGCTCAAGGTCATCTGCCATCTGCTTGGAAATCAGCAAACATTACTGCCCTGCATAAAAAAGGTGCAAAAACAGATCCCTGCAACTACAGACCAATCAGCCTTCTCCCATTCGTCAGCAAGGTTATGGAATCAATCATCGCTTCAGACATTAAATCCTTCCTCTTCTCCAATGGCTTGATTTCCGATCATCAAATTGGTTTCAGACCAGGTCACTCCACCCTGGATAAGCTGCTTCTGCTCTCCCAACAATGGATGGAGGTCCTCAATGCCGGACATGAAATCAGAACCATATCCCAAGACATATCGCGTGCTTTTGACATGGTCTGGCACCCTGCCTTGCTCACCAAACTCTCTTCCTATAATATCCATGGCCATCTCCACTCATGGATCACAGACTTCCTCTCCTGTCGCAGTCAATCTGTGGCCCTAAATAGAGTTCTTTCATTCCCTCTTCCTGTCCAGGCTGGAGTTCCTCAAAGCAGCATTCTGGGCCCTGTTCTTTTTCTGGTTTTCATCAATGATCTCTCCGACTCTGGAAAATCCTCTTTATCTCTTTGCTGATGACTCCACCCTCTGCCGTACCATCTGTCATCCCTCAGACCGGCAAGCAGCAACTTCTTCGCTCACTGCAGATCTGGATAAAATCACAAACTGGTCCATCATCTGGAACATGTCTTTCAATCCGGACAAATCTCACACTCTCACCATGTCTCTCTGAAAGGACCGTTTGGAAACCCCCTTCCCCCCCAATCCACTTTCTCAATAATCCTCTGGAAGAAGTCCTTTCTTTCAAGCATCTGGGTCTCACTATCTGCCAGGACCTTTCCTGGGAAAGCCACATTTCCAACCTGGCCTCCAAAGCCAGCCGCTGACTGGGAATCCTCTGTCGTGCAAAGTCCTTCCTCGGCTCACCTGAGCTCCTGACCACATACAAAGCTTTCGTCCGCAGCCTGATGAGTACTGCTCTCCCCTCTGGGCTGGTGCTCCTGCCTCTCATCTTTTTTGGCTTCACGCAGTAGAAATCAAGGCATTTCAGATCATTGGTATCTTCCACGATGAGGGTGAGTCTTTGGGCCTCTCACCGCAGGCAGGTCGGTGGTCTTTCTGTCTTCTGCAGTCTCCTCTCTGGTCTCGCCCCCCCTGCTCTGTCTGCGATTTGTCCCCACCATATTTCCGCAGGGCACTCAAGGTCCGCCAACAACCCCCTTCTGGTAAAACTACCAAAATCACGAATCACTGCTCACCTTCACTCTTTCATTCCTCTTTTTTTCCCGCCTTTGGAATAAACTCCCTTACTCTGTTCAATCCCATTCTTCCCTACAGGTCTTCAAAACAGCTGTTCACCACCACCTCTTATCGTCCCCAATCCAAATCCTCGATCTTTTCTACCCCCGTTAATCCACCCCAAACCCACCTCCTTCAAATTCCCTGCTTTCCTTCCTGAAAGTCCCTGTAATGTCCATCTTGTATACCCCATCTTCCCCACCCCATCACTCTCCCTTCCACAGATCTCCTAATGTCTCTGTTCCCCACTGTTTTGTCCTTCCCAGTCCCGACCCTCTTGTCTCATGCCCCCCTTTGTGTGCGTTGTGTGTTAGCAATCATATGAGCCTCGAGAAGGCATACAAAAAAAAATTCAAAAGAATTAAATTATAAAATAAAAATAAAAAGATAACAATACGATGATTCCTTATGAGGTAATGGAAGAGGCTGACTGACTCAGAAGAAAGGCCTTCCACTTGGGGCAAATCCATCGGTGGTTCATGGTCCACCCAGTGGGGGAGGATGTAGCCCGTCGGACCACTGTTCTTGTCGAAGTAAAAGTGGAAGCCATTGGAGTGGATTTCTGGCCTATCTGTGACCTTGAAAACAGACTTGAATCCAATGCCTTTGTGTCCTAGGGTAAGGTGCAAGTAAAATGAACAGCAGTTGAAGAGATATTTGAGAGTTCAAATGAATAATAACCGTTCCTTTCATGACATGAGGTGCACAGGGCTGCTGAGGCGGATTCACTTGGCTAAGGTGGGGTTCGCAGAGCCATGGAAGAGCAAATGTACATGTTTTCCAGCACTTTTCCAGGACCTTAATATACAAGTGTTTTACATTGCAAGTGACATTGGAATAGACTACAAGAATAAGAATGAAACCTTGTTTGTTTGCTGTTATACCATATTCCATTGAATATTTCATTAACTAGAAACACCCACTTCCCTTCAGGAACAGCCTGGTGGGCATGTGGGGTGATAGTGGGGGAAGTGGGGCAAATAGACCTTGTGCCATGGCTAATAATCCGCTCTGTATGCAGCAAGGGGTCAGCAAACTACTTGCACTGTGGCATATGTACAGGTAAAAGGTTGTAAGTTGTCGACCCACCCCTCTCGCTCACAGGAGGGTGGGTATGTGCCCCTGACCCTGGGTATGACCAACAGGTATGCAACAAGAACCAGCCCTGTTTCCTTCTATGATTTTTAGGCGTGCACACACATACACACACCTTATTTTATTTTGTAGGATATATGCATACCTACAGGCAAAATATAGAAGCTCATCATGTTATGCTATACCACAGAACCATTTCAAGTTGTACCCTTTGCAGAATTAATTACCAACTTCAGAGATGCCAACTTTTGGAAATCAGAATTAGGGAGGATTTGCAACCGACACCAAATAATGTGCGCGAAGCGCACATCTTGAGCGCGGAGCGCTCGACCCTTGCGGCGGGGTCCAGGGCCTGCCTTAGGGCCCTGGAAGCTCTGGGGTTCTAGACGCTCTCTAGTGCCCTCTGAGCCCTATTTTGGAGCATTTAACATGTTAAGAATTCCCACTTTTTGAACAAAAAAAAGGGGAAAATTGTGCACTTTTTAATGTTACATGTATGTTAATATTAGTAAGTTAGGGGACAATCAAAGATTAACAAAAAGCACAAAAGAAGCAATATTTTTCTTACCTTACTGGCTGGTACTACTGCTGCTTGCTTTTTCCATGGCAGCTTTGCTGAGTGACAGCTGTGTGGCTCTTTTAGCCCTTCTGATTATGTCTTTGCTGTATTCTCTCTGGTAGCAAGGGGTGCTATGAGCTAGTTTTTCAATTAAGAGAGCTTCCAGGGTTTTGACACTCAAATTGGGACGAAATTCAGTATGATTCTTCCGTACAAGACTGAGTGCCCGCTCACATGATGCGTTCGAATGAGGAATGACCAAGATTCCCTTCATCACTTTGCTCAAATTAGGATACTTCTTGGCACCAGTGCAGGGATCTGTGAGCTGTGAAATCCGATGCCACTGCTCATCCACTCTCACTGTCTCAGTAGCAATTGTAGCTATGGAGGCGTCTGCCTGGTAGTGAGCGAATTCACTCTCAAGACTGTCTATGTCACTATCACCGCCACTGAACAGACAGGGGAATTTCTTGATGAAAAACTCCACACAGTCAAACCCCACTTCTTGGTGTAGCTTAACATCCAGCACCTGAGCATGCTTGGCTAATTCATCATCTAGCGGCCAGGTTTTGAAGATGTAATTGCAGGCTTTCACATAATATGAGCGAACTGCACTGAAGAAACCTTGGATGTCTGACTCACTCAGAGTGAAGGTGGGTTTCTTGAGACTCCTTTGTTCCCTTATATACAGTTTGGCATCGTTCCCAATCATGAGGTCCTCATCATTCTTCTGATGATTTCTGTCAGAGAAGGGTACATTTACCAGAGAAACCGATGACACCGATGGTTTCAAAAACCGTACGAAGATATCTTTCAGAAGACCATTCAATTCTCCATGCAGGAGATGAATACAGGGTTCGTCTCTTTGGAGCAGAAGATTCCCCTTCTCAAAAAGCTTGTTAGCATATCGAAGGAAGAAACAATAGAGTTTTGTTTGTGGAGACAAGAACATCCTGTTGACACGTTTTTCTCTAGATTCCTGCACAGTGTTTGAGGAAGATGCGCTTTTAGTTGTAGAACTCGTGGTACACTTAGCCGCAGGGCGATCACACTTGCGTTTACTGCCAGCAGAAGAGGTCAGACTCGTAGTACCAGATCCAATTTTACGTTTGAGGAGAGAGCTTGAGGTAGGTGCAGCCAAGGAAGAAGACCTCTGATTCGAAGGTTTTGCTGAGCTTCTATCAAGTGATTTGGCAAAAGCAGAACTTAACTTGGGTCCTTCTTTGCCTGTAGATGGGACTATCACAGTCTTTCTCGACTCTGAAGGGATCTGCTTTGTAGATGAACGTGATGAAGGGCCGGTGATGCTACCTGCTCTCAGCATTGGTTTTGGTGCTGTCCCTGCTGTCTTCTTCGCAGCAGATACTGCAGTGGTAGTGGTGAATGCTGCTCCACTAGTGCTTGATCCTGCAGTGCCAGTACTGGCAGTAGATACAGTGCCGTCCTTCTTGCTCGTTGTTAGAGTCTTGGCTACAGTTGGTTGCATTTTTCTTCGTACTTCTTCTTTGAAGAAGAGGCGAAGTGGCTCCCACTGTTCAATCAGCCTGTCTAGGCACTGACCAAGGGACAGCCACCTTGTTGCGACATGCTTCAGAATCTTGTGTGTCGGGGCATCACAGAGTTCTTGCAGTGCTTTCACTCCTTTGACGCGTTTACTACTTTTGTCCAAGTAGTAGTAAATATCGATGAGAAAGTCATCTAATTCAATGGGTAAGGCCTGAGCCGCCTTCTTGGCCGTATTGTGCATCATATGGCAAGGGCATCCCATGATGTAGCACTCTGGATTTTATTTGTGGATATAAGCAGCGACTCTTTTGTGCTTGCCCACCATGACAGAGGCATTATCAGCACAAAAGGAAACACAATTTCCCCACGGAATTTTCCTGTCACTGAACTCATGATCAAGCAGTTTGAAAATGTTTTCTCCAGTGGAATCTTGTTTGCACGCAGGCAAACTTAGCAAACCTTGCTTCACAATCCCAGCACTGTTGTCATAGTACGAAATCAGGACAGGATATAGCTGGGCCTCACCACTGTCATTGCTACCGTCTGTAGCTAGGCTAAATGGAGCTAGTCTAGCAATATCGGCAATAGATGAAGCAGTAACATTTGACAACTCACCAATTATTGCTGAAGTTTTTGTTCTTGCACATCCATACTTTGAAGCAACTTTTGAATCTGGAAACATCTTTTGAAATAGAGGTCCAGCATGATCTGAGACTGATATGGGCAAGTTATGTTCCACAATAAATCCACTAAAGAGAAGTTCCGCTCGGGTAACATCCTCTTCCTCGCTTGTCCCTTGTTTGGTGAAATAATTCAGAAGTGTACCGGTACTCGTGCTCGAAGATCTCTCCTTTGCAATGTCTGTGTGCCGTTTGCTTCCAACGTGCTTCCGAATATCATCGCGACCTCCGTGCTCAACTGAAATATCAACGCTGCATACTGTACAATACGCATGATGAATTCCTCTTTCAGACTTTCGAATACACGGGTATTGGAGACTGTATTCGGTCTTGTACTTCTGAGACCATTTCTTGGTCTTCGTAAGCTTCTTTTCTGCCATTTCGTAATCAACATCGAGGGCTTGAAGCATCGGTAACTTCGAAGTCGATGTTCCACAGCTGCAGCGCGACTCGTAGAACTCTAGCGGCTGTTAAACACCGCACGGTGGTCGCGACCGCCGGGCTGGTACGGGGCCCAGCTGCATGCAGTGAGCGTATCGCATGCATATACACTGTGCATACATACCGCATGCACTGTATTGCACACATACCGCATGCACTAAATCTCAGTGCATGATCGCATAAGCGAGATCCAGACCCAATGTTTCGCTGCTCCTCATTTGAGTTTGCAATTTTTTACGTACAATTTGGTAGCAGCGAACGTTATGGAGTTACCACATGCTATACGTAGCAGACGATGCTTTTCATTCAATTCTCATACTAGTACATTCTGATTAGTGAACAGTGCAAAAATATCAAAATTTCGGGAGGATAAGGATAGTGATCGTAAGGGCGGGAGTTTGGGTGAATTTTCGGAAGCCTCCCGATGAAATCGGGAGGGTTGGCATCTGTGCAACTTCTGTTACATTAATTGTTTACATCGAGGAAGCTGCAATTAATAACCACTCATTTTCATTAAAAAAAAATTTTACGTCAACAAACGTAAGCTCTCCACATAAGAGAGATTGGATACAATCCGTTTTGTTGCACCACAAAAAGCAAGCTTGGAGGTTGGACACCTTTACCTTCTGGGTAGTGATTGTCATCTGCATTCTGACAAAACAATGAAACAAAGTCCAAGGGGGTGTATATTCAGACAGTAGTAAACCCTCGTTTTCCGAGGGTGGTTATGTTTCCTCTCACTGATAAACTCATGCGTTATAAATAAGGTGGCCACCCGTCCGATTTTGCAGAAGACAGCAAATTTGTCCTCTTTGATAGGAAACCGGACGCCTTTATGTTTTCTATTTTCTTCTTGAGCCATCCAAGCCTTTGACCCACAATTTAGCTTTTGATTGTTAGTTTTCATTGGTTCATATATTTCTCAATTAATTAATCCCACGTTTGTATTGGTCCTGTAAATGCCGACAGAGATCCTATTTGTCATGTTTACTCACGACGTCTTTACGTTAGGGCTGTTGCTTGATGCTGTTAAACATTTGTATGTATGAAAAATTTGGCAATGTAGAAACAGTTATGCACTCTCCTGCTCTCCTGAAATGAAAAACTGCCAAATAAGTGAGGCGAGGTATCTGAAACTTTTCAGCAAAACCCAGACACTGTATGTGTTGCAGACTGTACTGCATGTGCTGCATGTCTCAGTTACCACCTACACAGCAGCAGCCCCCTCCCTCCACATCCCTCTCCCCCCCCACACACTTTGAATTCCATGTGTAAAGTCAAAACTGTGGTAAAGTCCAAGGGGTCGTCAAATATTGTTGATCTGAAAGGATAAACGCCAGAGATCATTAGCATATAATTATGGGCAAAGGATAAAAGAACATGAGAGGGGATCAACTCAGGTATAATTTCGCAGATAATGAATAGCTCCATTGTGTCCAGGTCCTGTCTGAGAAACCATTTCAGCATGACTTTAATGGTAAATCCTGAGGGGATTATTTATATCTGTGTAATTTTCAGTTTCAAGGAGTTGGACAGGTTTTATCGGACTTTCCCGTGCTGGAAAATGCTTTTTCATTATTCTAGGAATTTCAATTAGTTTCAAGGAGTATGAACCCTGTAAAACTGGAAGGGACACCAGTCTGACACAGGATTCTAGAATGGCTTATTGCCTCAGCATGCTGGTACTCATTTTGCCGACCTCATAAGGATAACAGGCTGAGTCAACGCATCTGGTGTTATTTCAACGGTTTGACAGGGGCTCAAACTCAGGTCCCTAAGATCTTCAACAAGCCACATTAACCGTTAAGCCAACACCAGGCTTTGAAAGTTCAAATGCCAACAAGCAAAATGCCGTATGCAGACGCACATTATTCCGAATGAAAATCTCAGCAGCAAAGTATCCAAGGAATTGAAAATTGAAGAACGTGGTCAACACGCTTCATTGATGGTAACGTATCAAATCCATTCATCCATCCATTGGGACCATACTCTGTGCAGAGTGTTTGTGCTGCCTAAGCAGTCTCCTTGGCTATTGGGCACAATCCTGGACGGGTCGCCACTCTGATACAGGATACCAGCAAGCTGGTACTCATTTTGCCGTCCTCAGAAGGATGACAGGCTGAGTCAACCCCACCTGATATTAATTCAACAGCAAAGCAGGATTTGAACTCAGGACCCCTAAGATCCCAAGCCCACCACTCTAACCATTAAGCCAACACTAGGCATACATATCAAATAGAGACATCATATGACAACAAATAAGGAACATTATTGGTACTAATGCTCAAATATCGACACAAAATGGTGCAAACAGTATTCATGGAACAGGCATTTTAAAACAACACGTAATCTCTAAAATCCACTCTTTATTAAAGACTTTTAATTAACTCCTTTACAAGCCTGGTGTTGGCTTAGTGGTTAGGGTGGCTGGCTTGGGATCTTAAGGTCCCGAGTTTGAGCCCCATTTTCCACTGAATTAACACCAGGTGGGGTCGACTCACATTGTCATCCTTCCGAGGTCAGAAAAATGAGTACCAGTGTACTGGTAGAGGGGCACAGCATCAGCGGTACAGCCGTGCCCCAAGAAATGATTGCAACCGGCAGCCAAACTGCCATATGCAAGAACAGAACAGAATAAACTCCTTTGACACTCGCAATGTCAATGTAGTGTTTTGTGTTTAAATATCATACGACTCACCAATGTACCCAAACTGCTGCTTTCCCTTCGTGCTTCCTCCAATATCACAGATTGCCGCAACGTCCTTCTCACGAAAACCGAGTTCGTTGTTGAGGATTGTCAATCCGTTTTGTCGCACCACAAAAAGCAAGCTTGGAGGTTGGACACCTTTACCTTCTGGGTAGTGATTGTCATCTGCATTCTGACAAAACAATGAAACAAATTATCCAGATGTACCAGTGTGGATTAAAAAAGCAAATAAATACGAAAGATAATTGAATAATTATTTTGTAAATCAAAGTATAAAAAGATTAAACTGAAAATGAAATGAAAATGTTTTACGAGTTTACCATTTACAAAAAGCTAATCCAAACAGCCCCGGGTGAAATGTAGCACCAGTGGGGAGGAGGGGTTGGGGGTGTGGAGGGAATTTGGGAGCAAAACGCTCCTTGTGAATACTTGAAATCCAGCATCTTGTAATTAGCCTGCCCACGTGTCCAGAGGGACACAGGTGTGTGTGTGTGTGTGTGTGTGTGTGTGTGTGTGTGTGTGTGTGTGTGTGTGTGTGTGTGTGTGTGTGTGTGTGTGTGTGTGTGTGTGTGTGTGTGTGTGTGTGTGTGTGTGTGTGTGTGTGTCCATCCATAACTGTTTTACAATTTGAGCCTTTTGTCATAAAATTAACAAACCATTAATATGAGAATATGATGGAAATAGTTAAAAATTGGGTCAAAATGTGAAAGGGCAAAGTCATAGTAACTATAAATAGCCCTCATCAGCCCCACCGCACCAAGTGAGGTGCTCCTCCCTCTCCCCCCCCACCTTTTTTTTTTGTTTAAACCACTTCCGTGTTTGTTTATTTATTTACCATTGAGCTTCAGTGTGTCTGTCCAGGGAATAACAATTTTAGCATTCGTGGTTTTGTTATCAAATCTTCAACAAACCTTTATGATGAGAATATGGAGAACACAAATGAATAAAATTACCCCCATGTGGGGGTGACGGTCATCTCTATAATACCACAAGTTCTCAATGTTCAGTTATGACCGAAGACTACTGCGCATCTCGACTGCACAGTTTGGTTAAAGATGACTCGGCATTTTGGCGCGCGCGCGCACGGAATTATATTTTGAAAATAAATGCCGACGTTTACATTTCGGGTTTTGAAACTTTTGCACCTTCGGTGGAAAATGTATAAATATACAAGGTCAGCTGCTATGCAATGACACCATTCACTAACTTTTACCAGGCAGTAGAGAATATATAGCCTCCTGAAGGTAGGGCAGTTTTTGCAAACTTTGAAGTCATGTGACGCGAAAACGAAAGCGAAATTCGAAAATCCGTCCCGACCAAATTTAGATATCGTCCCATACATTCATATGCCACAATTAAATTCAAGATTGCTTGAGAAATGTAGGAGGAGATAGATTTTGAAAATCGTCATTTTCGCATTTTTTGCCAACTTTGAAGTCACGTGACACGAAAACGAAAGCGAATATCGAAAATCCGGCCAGACCAAATTTAGATATTGTCCCATAGATTTATATGCTACAATCAAATTCAAGATCGCTTGAGAAATGGCAGAGGAGATGGAATTTGAAAATCGTCATTTTCGCAAATTCAAAGGCCTCGTGACCTTGACCTTCGGTGACCTTGAAAGTCATAGCATCGTGTACGTCTCATCGATCTCCATCAGGATCACTAATGACCAGATCTCCCGCTTCAACTTCATTGTGAACGGACAGACGGACGGATTGAAGGACATCGACACCTATATTATTAGGCCATGCTTGAAGAGATGACCTAAAAATGTACAATTTTTTTAGCTATTGTTTTCGTCAAGTTTAGAGTACAAAAGCAGATGAGAACGGGATTTGTATTTTGAGATTGTTATCTTGCCAAAACGAAGTTTTTGCAAGATATGTTAGTCAGCTTGTATGTTTTTTTTGGTTTGTTTTTTTTTTGTCTGTAATCACATATAAAATTCAGCAGAGCACAGTTATCATTGGAAATTTTTGTAACTTCGCATATCAGAGGCCTATAGAGGTCCCTTTCAGTGCACAAAATTTTGAAGGTCAAGGTCAAAGGTCAAGGTCACTTTGTCGCAAATCAGGGGAGTCGACGAAACCCTTATTTTTTGAGTAATTTTGATTGGATCGTCTTCAAACTTCATGGGAATATAGTTCATGGTCTGGCGCTCAGCTGATTAATTTTTGGTGGCAATTGGCCTTGACCTTAATGGTTAGCGCCGAAGGTCAAACGTATTTGACCCCAAGGTCAAATTTTCAAGTTTTAGGAACCATATCGTGTAGTACCTCAAATTGAACACCTCGATGAGTGCTTTCTAGACAATATGACGTCATTTGGTGACGTTATGAGGCAAACGCATATTTTTGATGGTTACTCTGTAGAACGATTCTCATCGGAATCTCTCGTAGGCAGATATTCCTCAAGGAGTCGCTCCTGATGGATAGCAGCTCTGTTCAACTCAGTGTGACCTGAAAGAAGTCACACGTGGTCACCTTTTGGCAAGATACGGGTCACCCTGCAGGTGACATTGGTTTATTTGTTTGTTTGTAGGCACGATAACTCGAGAACGGAAGAAGCTACCAATGTCAAATTACACCAGGTGATTCAGGAGGGTGATGGCTAGTGCTGATTAGATTTTGGTCAAAATCGGTCAAAGGTCAAGGTCACAGTGAGGTCAAACATCCAAAACATTCGATTTTTGATGGTTTGGTACAGAATCATCGTAGAAACTTCTGGTTTGCGTTGCTAGCTTCTCGAGAGACAGCTTTTATTCGACAAGGTCAGAGGTCAAGTTGACGATTTCGTAAGTACCAGTCTATGACTGCTTGTTTGTTTGTTTGTAGGCACGATAACTCGAGAAGGGAAGAAGCTACCAATGTCAAATTACACCACGTGATTCAGGATGGTGATGGCTAGTGCTGATTAGATTTTGGTCAAAATCGGTCAAAGATCAAGATCACAGTGAGGTCAAATATTCGATTTTTGATGGTTTGGTACAGATAACTCGAGAACGGAAGAAGCTACCAATATCAAATTACACCACGTGATTCAGGAGGGTGATGGCTAGTGCTGATTAGATTTTGGTCAAAATCGGTCAAAGGTCAAGGTCACAGTGAGGTCAAACATCCAAAACATTCGATTTTTAATGGTTTGGTGCAGAATCATCGTAGAAACTTCTGGTTTGCGTCGCCACCTTCTCTGGAGACAGCTTTTATTAGACAAGGTCAGAGGTCAAGTTGACGATTTCGTAAGTACCAGTCTATGACTGCTTGTTATCTTGCCAAAACGAAGTTTTTGCAAGATATGTTAGTCAGCTTGTATGTTTTGTTTGTTTTTTTGTTTTTTTTGTTTGTTTGTTTGTTTGTTTGTCTGTAATCACGTATAAAAAAATTCTGCAGAGCACAGTTCTCATTGGAAATTTTTGTAACTTCGCATATCAGAGGCCTTTAGAGGTCCCTTTCAGTGAACAAAATTTTCAAGTTCAAGGTCAAAGGTCAAGGTCACTGTCGCAAATCAGGGGAGTCGACGAAACCCTTATTTTTTGAGTAATTTTGATCGGATCGTCTTCAAACTTCATGGGAATATACTTCATGGTCTGGCGCTCAGCTGATTAATTTTTGGTGGCGATTGGCCTTGACCTTCATGGTTAGCGCCTACGGTCAAACATATTTGACCCCAAGGTTAAATTTTCAAGTTTTAGGAACCATATCGTGTAGTACCTCAAATTGAACACCTCGATGAGTGCTTTCTAGATATGTCAAGCTTGAGACATTATGACATCATTTGGTGACGTTATGAGGCAAACGCATATTTTTCATGGTTACTCTGAAGAACGATTCTCATCGGAATCTCTCGTAGGCAGATATTCCTCAAGGAGTCGCTCATGGTGGATAGCAGCTCTGTTCACCTCAGTGTGACCTTAAAGAAGTCACACGTGGTCACCTTTTGGCAAGATACTAAACCATAAATTTCCACAAAAATGAAACCCAAAGTGCCATATCATATTTCGTTACAGCAAAGAGCAGGCACATATATGTCATTGAAGTCAAATGTTAGGATAAAGCAACAGTTTGGCCAGAAATAAAGCATAAATAATTAATTATTTTAATCATTTTTGTCCATACATGAGGAAGCCAAAAAAAATGCAAATACACGAACCACAGGGTTGGAAATGTAGAAGCAGGTCATATTTTATGAATCGCGAATACACGGGGTCCGCGAATGTAGGGGTCCGACAGTATACTTATACCAAGTTTGGTTAAAATCCCATCACTGGTTCACAAGTAACAGAATTTTTACCTAAAGGGGCCTCTGTCCTTTGACTTCTTGCTCCCATAATTCAAATCAGTTTATCTTTACATCATTGTACATACTTGTACCAAGTTTGACTTTGATTCCTTCAGCCATTCTTACGTTTTCTCAGTAACGGAAACTTATCACAGACGGACGGATGGACGGACAGTTGGACGCACAACCTGAAAACATAATGCCTCCGGCAACTTAATCAGCAGACGCATAAAAAAAGTCACAGTTCCATCTATCTATCTATCTATCTATCTATCTATCTATCTATCTATCTATCTCTCTCTCTCTCTCTCTCTCTCTCTATCTCTCTCTCTCTCTATCTCTCTCTATCTCTCTCTCTATCTCTATCTCTCTCTCTATCTCTCTCTCTATCTCTATCTCTATCTCTCTCTCTATCTCTCTCTCTCTCTCTCTCTCTCTCTCTCTCTCTCTCTCTCTCTCTCTCTCTCTTTCGAGTGCAGCCTTATGGCTGCCGGTTGCATCATTGGTTAGGGACACAGCTATGCCACTGATGCAGTGTCCCTATTACCATACACTGGTACTCATTTTGCCGACCTCGGAAGGATGACAGCCTGAGTCAACCCCACCTGGTATTAATTCAGTGGCAAACAGGGCTCAAACTCAGGACCTTAGGATCCTAAGTTGGCCACTCTAACTGGTAAGCCAACACCAGGCTCAGTTCCAACTAAGCTCATTTTCATATATTTACCTCCGCCACAGAAGGTGGATGGGGCTAATGTTTTCATCCGTCTATCTGTTTATTTGTTTCTTGCGAAAATTGAAGATTTTTTAAGCACATTGGTTGTTCCACAAAAACAAGGTTTTGTGTCAGAGCACACACTGCAGGAAATCAATGTGCTCTTTTGCATACATGGCAAAATGAGACCAAAAATATTGGAAACTCAGTAAAGGTCATGCATGTTTCATAATAGACCAAGGAGTTGAAGAGTTGAAACTGTTTCCAGAAGAAAATTGCAATAAGATGATCCAGGTCGTCATTTCCAATTGAGATCAAAAGGATTTTGCAATTGGTGGAATGAAAAAAATCTGGGTTGTATGAAATCAAATCAATTGTATTGAATAATCATCGCTGTCTCAGAAAATGGTTTCAGCTGCTATTACCAAAAGAGGACAACTAATTGGCCACAGGTCTAAGTACAGCAGCAGCAGAAGAAGTGTAAAAGCAACTGATCATACCTGGACCAACTCCAACACGAAATGGGTGGCCTTGCTGTACAACTCCAGAGAGAGACGATCCAGGCTGCGGCCCAGTCTTTGCTGCTGAGCCTGCATCAGTTCCTGGCCTACTTCACCCAATTCAATTCCGATACCAAATTCCTTTCGCCTATGGGTGTCGAAATATCACAATTCACTTGTTCAGGAGTAATCACGAACAATACAGGCATGTGACAACAAAGAATACACCAAATTCAGTAACGTGCAAATCCCAATGTAACGTTGAACCAGAAAACTTTGAATTAGAGAGTTCCACAATACCCATCCAATAAGCTTGTACCTGATTTTGTCAATGACGGTCTGACAACAGGTGCTATTTTCCTCTTTCAAACAGGTTTCAACTTGTTTTTTCCCAGCAGTGTCAAGGTCGGAAACCTCTTCCCTTTCCTCGTTGCTAACAAGAGGTACAGTGGCCAGTTCTTCACTGGGTAATGCATGAGCAAGGACAAACTTCTCGTCACTAGAATCTGTGATCAAACAGCAAACAGGGCAAGAACAATGAAACATAACATTAAATGATAATGTTGTAGATGTGCATCATCAGAAAGTATTGTTTGAAATGGGAACATCTATGTATTACATACACAAGTATGGTGGAAATTTTTAACCAAAATAACTCCCCCGACACCCACATCTGCACCTAACACAAACATCTACATGCAGTGGCCTGCAAAAGTATTCACCTCTCCCAATAATGCCACATTTAGATGAATTACGAATTACATAGAAACAATTTTTCCAAATAAACTTTTTTATTCACAACTGAAGAGATCAAATCAAACACTGTTATAGTTGAAGGGGGTTGCATGTCAGGAATACCTGCAAAAAACATGTACAAATCAAAATTCACTGGTTGTAAAAGTATTCAACCCTTCAGTCAGTACTTGGTGGAAGTACCTTTTGCAGCAATGACAGCTACAAGTCTTTTTTAGTGGGTCTCTACCAGCTTTGCACAGTGAGATGGTAAAATCTTTTCCCATTCTTCACGTGAAACTTGCTCGAGTTCTTCCAAGTTTGATCGGGATCGTCGATGGACTGCAATCTTCAAGTCTCACCATAATTGTTGAATTGGGTTCAGGTCAGGACTTTGATTGGGCCGCTCAAGAACATTTATTTTCTTCTTATTCAGCCACTCCAGTGTGGCTTTAGCTTTGTGCTTCAGATCATTGTCCTGCTGAAATGGGAATCTCCTTCCTCGTTTAAGATTCATGGCTGACTCAAGCAGGTTTTCATCAAGGATTCTCCTCCTATAGTTTGCACCATCCGTTGTTCCTTCTATCTTGACAAGCTTGTCAATCCATGCTGATGAAAAGCAGCCCCATAACATGATGCTGCCACCACCATACTTGACAGTCGACATGGTGTTAACTGGGTATTGTGCAGTATTCAGCTTGCACCAGACATAATGCTATGAATTTATACCAAAAAGTTAAATTTTTGTCTCGTCTGACCACAAAACATTCCTCCACATGCCGGCAGTATCATTAAGGTGCTTTTTCACAAACTCCATATGAGCTTTTAGATTTTTTTTTCAGTAATGGCTTCTTTCTTACCACCTGTCCATAGAGGCCAGCTTTGTGAAGGGAATGGGATATTGTTGATTGATGAACATTGACCCCCATCTCAGGCATAGAGCCTTGGACATATTTCAAAGTCATTGTTGGATTTGCAGTGACATCCCAATCCAGTTTCCTGCTTGCCTGGCTGCTCAGTTTGCATGTGCGACGTGATCTGGGTAGAGTGAGGGTGGTATGATGCAGCTTCCCCCTCGTAATGATGTATTTCACCATACTCAATGGGATAATGAGTGACTTTGAAATCTTCTTATAACCCTTTCCTGAACGGTGCTTCTCCACCACTTCATGTCTGGCTTCTTTGTGAGGCTCCTTGGTCTTCATATTTACCTTGTTGTTTGGCCAAGTAAGTTGCACCTTAAGACTCTTTAAAGAAGTGGTGGAGCTTAATTTTTAGGTTGGACTACTGATTACATACAGGTGGAATCTATTACACTTGTTTTTTTTTTAACCTTTCAAACAAATAATTTCTCCTGTAGTGATTTTGAGTTAATTAGGCAAAGTGTTTGAATATTTATGCAACTGAGATTCATCTGATTTTCTCTGTTAATTCAAATTATTCACATTTTAATCTGCATTTTTTAGCTTTATCACTTTGTATCCTTCATTGAATATGTTTGTGCAGACTATATATATTAAGTTTGATTTGAAGGCATCATGAAATAAGCTCAGGTGGCATCAAAATGTGAAAACTTTTGAGGGAGGTGAATACTTTTGCAGGCCACTGTAAGGTCCCTCCCTTGACTTCTAGACCCTCCTTTCCCACTTAGAGTACACTCCATCACTTCCTTTCTTTCTCCCATCATTCACCCTTCTCTTCCATTTCTCAGTTTAGCTTCACCTCTGCCCCAACCCCCAAAAGGATGCAACCTGAATCTCCAAAAAACACTGCAGATAACTCTATGGGTGCCATTCTCGGTCTTGTCCCACACATAAGAAAAAGTTGTGCATCACCTAAGTCATGTGGACATGATGATGCTTTTGACAAGGTGACATAGTGGTTCAAAAACTTTTTCCTGTTTGCCCATTCCCTTGCTTGTTGCATCTGCCTGTTGCACCACTGCCCCTCTGTTATTGTCAGAAACGTATGGAATTTAATACCTCCTCATACAATATTTCACAGCAGGTAATTTTTTGAATCAAACACACATATATCAAAATAACATTAAAGGTCCCATGACACTCAAAAGTTCTGAAATTGCATATATATATATATATACATATATATATATATATATATATATATATATATATATATATATATATATACATATATATATATACATATATATATATACATATATATATATACATATATATATATATGTCCTCTAGGAGTTTTTCATCATGATTTCTGATCTGACAATGTTTTTTTCACAACACTCGTTATGTAAAATTAAAAAACAAACCTCTTAGGGAACGCCCCTAAAAATTCTGCCGAAATCTACTGAACGACGCGTAACCAACATGACGTCATCTTTTTTTCACAATACTCGTTCTGTAAAATGTAAAATTAAAAAACAAACCTCTTAGGGAACGCCCCTAAAAATTCTGCCGAAATCTACTGAACGACGCGTAACCCACATGACGTCATCTCCAGAACAACAAAGGCTGCACGCAAATTACTCGGGTTGGTGGTCTACGTGATTGTCTTGGCTTTCTGTGTGTTTCCACATTCGATTGGTCGACTCAAACGCTTCGTTCATTTCTGCTTTTAAAAAAATCAAACATTCGGTTTTGAATAATGGATGACATGGACTTTGATTTGTCTGGTAGCGACAGTGAGTGTGAGAGAAATGAAGGATTTTGGTCTGAATCAGATGGAGAATTGTCGGATAACGTAGTCGCGGGAGGTGAAGTTCAGGCAGCTGGAAATGGAATACGGCCTTACCAGTTCGAGCCCGAAGCAGGACAAGCAGAGGAAACTGGCGATGAAATTCCCAGCGTTCATGATGATCGGGAGGACATCGAAGGAAGACTTGGCAATAACAACTGGTTAGACTAAATCCTATTCGTAATTTAATAATGTAAATTCGACTTGCATACTGCTCGATATCAGAAATATTTTAGTGAGGTGACGTGACCAGCGCAGCGCAGCGGGCATGTTGCTCCGCGGCGAATGAATCGCAAGCAAGGCCAGCCCATGTCATCGGCCGTATCTCTCCGTGCATAAAACGAAGCAATCTCACTGTCAGGATACGATGAAAACTTGTGTGCAGAACACACCTTGCGACACAATTGTCTCGAGTAGTCCGATAAATCTGACGTTCTGTTGCATTTTTATTTATTTTATTCCTACTGTCGTCATGTAGCGCCAGTAGAAAACAATGAAGAAAAGAGAATAATAAAAGAAAGCTACAGCACGTCAGATTTATCGGACTAGTTTGATGGATGACGGATTTATCGGACTAGTCTAGACTCTAGAGTTGACAAGTAACTTGTATTAGCATGCACACAATGTACAAGTCGATGCGTAAGAGTCCCGAGGCTATGAGGCCGTGTAATAGGACAGATAAATTTGTCTTTCAGAGTTGTGCCAACATATTTTTCCCTGTTCATTTATTACAGCATTTTGGCTAAATGTTAATGAATAGCAAGCCAATGGAAGCGGTACCTTCACTTTAGAATAAACCCAAGTATGTCGAGTGCAGCCATACCTGGCTTGCATGCATGTGGAATCGTACCTATCCCAGCAGGCTGGTTTCAACGAACAATTCAATAAGCTGCAAAATGTGGGTGCAGGTTTTTCACATTGTTTGATTTTAAAATTATCTCCTTGCGCCTTGAAATGATGCAATATTAATCTTTAGTATTTTACTTGTATGTCCCTGTAAGTTTCTTTTTTAATGGAAAGGTTCAACAGTCGCATTTTATCTTTTGTGGACATGGTATAGCCCTTTATTGTGCATACATGTATTGGATTTGTACACGACTACGACAAGGTAGTAAAGGGATAAATAATTGCCTCGTGATTGTTGTGCATACACGGCTCAGAAGCAGAATTTCTTTTCTGCGAAACAATCACAGGAATTAAGACGATCAGTGAGATCGCAAATACATGTGCACAATGTATTTGTACATACTTTATATGGCGTGTGCCATCTAATCAATCCACTCTGAGCAAGTCGCGTTCTGGAGATGACGTGAACGGTCACGTGACCTGCGGTTCGCTGAACTAAACTTTTTTGAGTCGCGGGGCATAGCAAGTTGTGAAAAGCACTACAAATGTTTGAAATATTGGTCTAATTATCCCATTGTTGATTTTAAAAAGAAACATGGGTGATTTCTTCACTAGGAAGGTCAAGTTAATATATAAATAACCAGAAACTTTTGAGTGTCATGGGACCTTTAAGGTTTAAAGTTATTCTGCTCATCATTGAGCCAATAAGTGATTAAAAATGGCAGAGGGAAAGTTCCAATGTGTAAAAAATTGTGGATGAGAAATTCCAGTTCAAGACCAGTAAATAAGTGAAGAACGTTTGTATGCTAGTGTATGTAATGGATGGGTCAAATAATAGGAAGAGGTAAACAGGTTAAACCGCTCAGTACATATTCAAAGCCACATTCAGACTACATATAACACAAATAAAGACATAACCATTTTTGACATTCCAGGAAGTATTGTTCTTATAAGCACAATAAATTCCAACCTGAAATAGAAGTGTCATTCTCCACATCTGAAACACTTTCTACATCAGACTCCAGAGGAAAGTCGACAAAAGATTCGACGCCATTTTCATACAATTCCAAAGTTGATGTTGTTTCCTGTGAATGTATAAAGGTAAGATTGTAAATTTTTCTATAAATCGTGCACATTTTGCAGGTAATCAAAATAATCCAAATAACAGTATATACCTGTCAATAATCAGCAAGTTAATTTTTGGGTCTGGCATGATAACCTACAGCTACGCTCACTCGCATCTGAGCTGCCTTGCCTGGGTTAGAAGCTCAACTCAGCGATAAACTGTAACCCTGGGATTTCACAGGCACGGTGAAGTATCTACAGTGAGGAGAACAAGTATTTGATACACTGCCGATTTTGCAGGTTTTCCCGCTTACAAAGCACGTAGAGGTCTATAATTTTTATCATAGGTACACTTCAACTGTGAAAGACGGAATCTAAAACAAAAATCCTGAAAATCACATTGTATGATTTTTAAATAATTAATTTGCATTTTATTGCATGACATAAGTCTTTGATATATCAGAAAAACAGAACTTAATATTTGGTAGAGAAGCCTTTGTTTGCAATTACAGAGATCAGAAGTTTCCTATAGTTCTTAACCAGGTTTGCACAGACTGCAGCAGGGATTTTGGCCCACTCCTCCATCCAGATCTTCCCCAGATCCTTCAGGTTCCGGGGCTGTCGCTGGGCATCACAGACATCACAGACTGGCTAGGCCACTCCAGGACCTTGAGATGCTTCTTACGGAGCCACTCCTTAGTTGCCCTGGCTGTGTGTTTCGGGTCGTTGTCATGCTGGAAGACCCAGCCACGCCCCATCTTCAATGCTTTTGTTGAGGGAAGGAGGTTGTTGGCCAAGATCTCGCGATACATGGCCCCATCCATCCTCCCCTCAATACGGTGCAGTCGTCCTGTCCCCTTTGCAGAAAAGCATCCCCAAAGAATGATGTTTCCACATCCATGCTTCACGGTTGGGATGGTGTTCTTGGGGTTAGGCTCATCCTTCTTCTGCCTCCAAACACGGCGAGTGGAGTTTAAACCAAAAAGCTGTATTTTGGTCTCATCAGACCACATGACCTTCTCCCATTCCTCCTCTGGATCATCCAGATGGTCATTGGCAAACTTCAGACAGGCCTGGACATGCACTGGCTTGAGTAGAGGGACCTTGCGTGCGCTGCAGGATTTTAATCCATGACGGCGTAGCGTGTTACTTATGGTTTTCTTTGATACTGCGGTCCCAGCTCTCTTCAGGTCATTTACCAGGTCCTGCCGTGTAGTTCTGGGCTGATCCCTCACCTTTCTCATGATCATTGAGGCTCCACGAGGTGAGATCTTGCATGGAGCCCCAGACCGAGGGAGATTGACTGTTATCTTGAACTTCTTCCATTTTCTAATAATTGCACCAACAGTTGTTGCCTTCTCACCAAGCTGCTTGCCTATTGTCCTGTAGCTCATCCCAGCCTTGTGCAAGTCTACAATTTTGTCCCTGATGTCCTTAGACAACTCTCTGGTCTTGCCCATTGTGGAAAGGTTGGAGTCTGATTGATTGAGTGTGGACAGCTTTATTTTATGCAGATAACGAGTTCCAAACAGGTGCAGTTAATACAGGTAATGAGTGGAGAATGGGAGGGCTTCTTCAATACAAAACAAACAGGTCTGTGAGAGCCGGAATTCTTACTGGTTGGTAGGTGATCAAATACTTATTTCATGTAATAAAATGCAAATTAATTATTTAAAAATCATACAATGTGAGTGTCAGGATTTTTGTTTTAGATTCCATCTTTCACAGTTGAAGTGTACCTATGATAAAAATTACAGACCTCTACATGCTTTGTAAGTGGGAAAACCTGCAAAATCGGCAGTGTATCAAATACTTGTTCTCCCCACTGTGTGTGCTGTGCGTGCCCGTCCCTCGGGTGGACGTTAAACGGGAATCCCGTCTGCTGATATCAATTGGTGGATGTTAATTATCCCAGTGTCCTTCATGAAGAGGAGGCGAGTTATTGGTCGGGCCCTGAACAAATTACTAATTTCTGCTCTTACCTACAGGGGGCACTGCATCAGCGGTACAACTATGCCCCCCAGTAAATGCTGCTAACCATAACCATGAACCCTATAAGAAGGAAGAAGGAAGAAGGAAGAAGGAAGAAGTCAGAAGTCAGTTTTCTCTTGGTGTAAATTGATTTGCACACGTTTAATCAAAGCATTACATTCACAACTCTGAGATTAAACACACTCTTGGGATTCTAGGCATTAAAGATGACTTCCACATGCTCAAAAGAGCTCGTGCAGCCCCTTTTTGCCAAAGCTAATTTATATGTCAATTCAAAGATTGAATTTCATTTTTATTCCATCAATTACAAAAATTTTAATTCTATTCATACACATCTCCCCCGAAATAGATCGTCCTCAGATCATGACTGCAATCGGAAAGTTTGACAATTTCCAGAAGATGATACAACCTGTTCAATGTTGTCATTGGCCTGGAATTTATTCATATCGACTTTTGTATGGAGCAATGGAAATGACTGTGAAACCAATGAACTATAAATGGGAAGAGGTGTGTAACTGTGGATGCAGTATGTAGTCGGCAGATGGCCATAGAATGTTTGAGTGGCAAAAACCTCCCAGGTTCCAGGTTATTTGGATCAATAAGGTGCAGACCATTGCATTGTTTGGACAAATGAGGTGACTTTCTTGGTCCTGGGCAAGAAGGATAGTATAATTTGAAGATCGAGGAATCAGATGTGGCCTGCATTTCAAGGACATCTTCACTACTATGTGCAGAAGATCCAGGAAGACCTTCGATCCTTCTTTGCATTTGAATGGTAGCCATTGAAAAGCATCCAAGTATGGAAATGTGTGATTGAGTCAGAGCCATCAATAGTTTGAGACCACATTTCCCCCCACTCCCCACCCAGCCACATACTTACAAAAGGCATGACACATGAATGTGTTCACTAAAAATGTCTCACTTGCGGTTCAAAAACGTCCACTGATTCTGAGATGGTGTGAGAAGGAACTGATGCATTCAGGCGATCCTGAAAATCGTGGGTCCACTCGGAGACTCCGAGCACCAACCCCATGGAATGCAGGAGGCGAGTGAGAGCCGATGAGGTTGCCCGAGCTTGGAGAAGCAGCAAATCGTGAGACCGAGCTTGTCCCACCACCCGTGAAAAGGGTTCCAGGAAAACCTGCACACATCCAAGCATTTGTCCTTCTTTTATCACCTGACAGAGCACATTTGCTTGTGTAAAATTGACAATGAAGAAATAGATGGTCTCATACATAATGAAAGCAATAATTTTTAAGAGTATGAAAAAAGGTTTGGTTGATATTTCAGTAAAATGTTGGAGGTTAGATAACTGAAAGTATTTCCTGTTTGGTGGAGGTGAGGAGGAAGGGTTAAGGGGTGGAGTGTATATATTTTATATTTTCAAGTATTTTCTTCAATAAAAGTGAGGGGAGAGAGCACAGCTTCAGAATGCAGCACAAAATGAGAAGTATTGTTAAAATGGGTATGATCATGGCATAAAGATAAGTATCATGGACTGGAATTAGAGAGGTAAACAGGGTTCGAATCTTATGATGGGAAGCAGTATTAGAAATGTAAATCTCAGCATATGGAAACAGACTAGACCCCTGCTCTTCATTGCATGGCCAACGAGCAACTGGTGGCCCCTGGTGGCCTAAAGTGCATCCCCTGATGTGCAGCTGATAATACTCAAATGTGAAACCACCCCATCATAATCTGCCATAAATGTTATCAAATGAGTGTTCCAACGCGAAGCATAAAACTAACATAACGACATGAGGACATGGTTGCAGTATCCAAGCAATTACGCTAACAGCCCAGTTGACCACAACGAAGACGAGTATGTGGAGGTGGGGCCTAATAGCAGCCATCATGGAGTCCTGCAGGCAGTGTGGCAGCTTTCACTCATGTCGTATCGGCAAAAGTGGCTCCCCTCCAAAACAATAGTGAAGATCACTGGACTCGAGGTATTATCAGCAGAATCACTGTACTATATAGATAGTGGGTCGTCAATAAAAAGCTAGCTGTCTGACAAACGACCTTCATAGAGGGGGGATGAGGTGAGTCATCTGCCTGTAATGTCTGGTCTACAAGGTGGTTCCGGTCAGCAGTTCATCGATGATTAATGCCTACAAATGGACTTGTAATGGGCACCAAAAATTACTGCCAATGAAAAGACAGTGCCACCCACAAAACCCCAAAACAATTATTTAAAAGTTTCGAAGTATGAAGCATGTAGCCAACAATTCTTATTGGAGGGATCATGTGCTTACCAGTGGCATGAACCTTCAATGCCTTCCTGAAATGACAATACAAAGGCGATCCTACCAAGAGAGCAAGTGGTTTTTTGGGGGGGGTTTTAAAAAAAAAAAGGAAAGTATAATCAGAACCTGTCTTGCAAGTGCTTTGCATAGATGGAAGGGTAGCCGATTGAGGCAGGACAGCACAAAGTCTGCAGCACGTTTTGAGGAGATGTTTTCATCACTAATATCTATACACAAAACAGAAGCAGAGAATTAAAACAATAAATGGGGATTTAATCAACAAATAGCAAGAGTATGTTGATTAAAGGAAACATTTTTAGATTTAAAAAAAAACGAGCTCATCGAATACAGAGGACAGTACTTTATATTTCCTGCTTCTTATACAATCCCATAAATATCCAACCATGCCCAATACGCTTGTATTCATGGCTTGCTTGGAATTCCGATCTGAGAATTTGTTGCGTAATGCTGGGATCGGATCTCAGGGTCAACTGCGACAGTAGAGGAAATGTTTATTTTTCCATTGTCAACTAATGCTTTGTCATGACAACAAAAGTACACTGATGTTTTCATCATCCATGTACATGGTGTTTCATTAAAAACAGTCCTATTAAAGTTATGTGAAATTAGTTAATTATTTAAAACAATTTTTTTTCTATTGCAGGTTTGTATGAAAAATTGCAAACATCAGTCATCCTGTTAACTTTTAAGATGGTATGGACAACTGAACAAAGGATCTTCATTGTGGAAGTCTTACGTTGCCACAAAGTCATTGAAACACTCAAACACGATTCAGAAAAGAATTTCAAGACCAGGTTAGCCCCAGATAAGTCTGCTATTTTTCGATTGATAAAGAGGTGCAAGTCCCATGGCACAGTACAAAATCTTAATTGCTTAAAGTCTGTTCATCCGAGGACTGCAAGGAGGAGGAGGAGGAGGAGGAGGAGATTAAAGCGGTTTTGAGAAAGCAGCTTTGAGAAGACCCAAAAATTTCTGTGGCGTCAATCTCAAGAATTGAACTTATCTTTATCAGGTACACAAAGAATTCTGAAGCAGGAACTAAAAATGCGCCCGTATCGCATACAAGTGAAGCGAAAACTAACAGATAATGATAAACAACTTTGTGTGACGTTGTGTGAATGGTTTGAGGAAAAATGCGTAGGGATCCAAATTTTCTAAGTAACGTGTGACTTTCTGATGAGGCACACTTTCTTTGAGTTGGTCATGTTAACTCGAAAAACAATGCGTTTTGGGGTTCTAGTTCACCTGATGAAGTTATTGAAAGACCATTGCACAGCCAGAAATGCACTGCATGGGTTGCCATAA
Organism: Eptatretus burgeri; assembly: GCF_056783735.1. Taxonomy (NCBI): domain Eukaryota; kingdom Metazoa; phylum Chordata; class Myxini; order Myxiniformes; family Myxinidae; genus Eptatretus; species Eptatretus burgeri. The sequence continues at coordinate 41,291,456 of NC_140976.1, forward strand.
ACAAATCTGGCATCATTGGGCCTTTCTGATTTCAAGATGAAGAAGGTAAATCCGCCGTAAAAGATCACAAAGGGCAGACATTTTGGGCTTTACTCTTCGCTGGAGCAAAATGGTTTGTGGCCTCGATGCTGTGTTACAGTCACATCATGAGAATGACCAAGTAGATTATCCATGCAGGCAGTGTAATTTCCAACTTCAATATAGGCAAGATCTCACTCCAAATGGCAAATTATAGAAGTTTGATCAATGCAACTGTGGATGAGGACGGAGTTTTTCCATTCTGCAAAGTACTTGAATAAGGAAGGCACAATCGCTCAATGGCAGTATCCTTGATGAGCTGTGCAGTTTTTAAATACATCTTTAAAATATATTGAATTATGGCTCTCGGTGCAGCTTTTGATAAATCCCACAGTGTAATTTTAAACTAGAGCGAAGTCAATGGCAAACCATCGCAAATCCGCACACGCTTCCTGCCTAAAGCAAAGTTGAAAGATGGCAAAAGGTTCCACCAGGAATGACCCAATATCAAATTTTAAGATAAAATTTTTGTTTTCCTCCTTTTAACCACTGTGACCCTAAGTCCCCACTCCTTTGGGCATGAACCCAGGGTCAAATTAAAAAAAGTTACATATTTCATGCGTCCCCCAATGTTCATTCAAAAATGATTTAAAATGTGCTTGGAACTGCATCGTTTCGTATAGGTATGACCTTTTCTTCCCACACAAGGGGGCAAGGCCAAAACATGATACTGCTCTTGCACCTTCGTGCCATTTGGTGATCATAACTACTAAGTTTGGTGAATTTCTGCCCAACCGTTTCGGATGAGATAGCGTAACGGACAGACAGACAGACAGGGCCTATTACAACATCCCCTCCACCCCCCCCCACCCCTTTCCCTTAAAAAAAACGTGGGGATAATGAATATTTTAGGATATTAGTCGTCAATGGACTAATAAACAAAGGTATGTGGGATTTGGATCTGTGAAACCGAGCATCGTGAGCTGTGGTTTAAAATCAGACTTTTTTATAGGTCATCCATGACATCATCCTTACCGGTGCACATTGAAGAAAGAGCAGTTTCCACGTGGTTTGCAAGCAGGGCCAGTGGAGAATGTGAGATACCATCGGCTGCCACAATCGAGACAAGTTGACCAGCAGCCATTACAAAATCTCCATCACGAGCAGCATTGGAAAATTTGTCTGGACTCGGATGAGCATCTAACCGCAGGAGGACGCCCAGACGTACCTCCAGTGCCAGAAGCTCACCTGTGATATCTGCATACAAAACCATCATACACGGTCAGTTATTGTGCTACTGCATCATTTGAAACTCACTTCCTATTATCTATCAGCAAAATAATTCCATGCTGTATTCCTTTCTGCAGCAAGCTCCATTGATAAATACATCAGCAGCAGGATATAGGTTTTCAACCTAAGCCAATGAGAAGCTAGTGTTTTAAAAAGCAAATTATAACGGGTATTGCAACACATAACGTGGGGGGGGGGGGGTGGGGGGAGGATAACAATGAACCAAGACCCAACAGATGGAAAGTGCAAAAAACGTAGGATTTTCAGCCTTGACGAGAAGCAGTCAAGTGGAATATACTGGAAGCTGTGGGACAGGCCTTTTGGGTTGTGTCATCAAAGCATCTTAAAATGATATGACACTGTTGCAAATTTAAAAAAAAAGATTTCTGAAAGAACAAATTGCAACCGTGGTTTATATTTTAAAGCAATTGATATTGATGAGATATTCACATTTTTATCTCGACGCCATACATTTTAGCTCCTTTTGAACAACCATATGTGTTATATGAGATGATCTTAATGGACCTGCTTTGCCTCTTCATTATGTAAACATTCTCAAAATCACATCAGTTCGATAGTCCCGTCCTGATCACCACCACTTCCTTGATAAACCGAAACTCAAAATGCGACTCAATTTGTGGATGTCTGGGACATCTGACTGCGATACTGATTACTAGCCACTTCCTCTATTTACTGCAATAACATCCTGCAAGCTACTGATGAGAGGCACATGAGGTGATAAAAATCATCCCACGACAGTAGCAACCACAAAACAAAAGGGTATCAACTGCATGTGCAAAACAAATTGCACAAAAATAAAAAAATATAAAAAAAACAAACATTTTGTGTTGCACACCTGCATTTCTACTCATGGAAATCACAGAACCACTGTGAGAAGCCAGGAAATTGTGAAGACAGCCATGCTGTGGTTGGAACACAAGCTCCCATTGGGACCACTTTTCCAGGTCTTCCAGCAGTGGGGCAGTCAGTAGGCAGCGATAAGCCACCTCCACTGGTTGATCACCCAGGAGTCCGAATGAAGTGTGCTCAAGAGTGAACTCCTGTCTGCCAGGTAGAAACACAACACCAAAACGGATAAATTACTGAGCAGAACGATAATGCATCCGACCATTTATACCATGTCCACAACCAGGGTGGGAAATTACCTAAAATAAGAAAACCAAAAGCCAGTAAATAGGTCCACAGTTTTTAGACACCAGGAGATGAAGACCTCCAGATACTCAAATTTATGGAGTAAGCGATATACCTGTTATGGCGAATGCACAAAGCTGTTTCATATACCACAGCATGTGAGGCAGATGAAGGCTGTTGCGGCTTCTTCAACAAATTTCGCAAAATACCAACTCCAAGCTGTCGGCTGTCCCGCACAGAAAAATGGTGACGTAGTGCGGCCTCGATAGAGGGCTGTGGGGACAGAGGGAAAAATGGAAAGCATGGAGGAAAGTGCACAAAGAGTTACGATCATACGTATACAGGCAGGTGTGTGCATGCGTTCTCATTTGCGTGCACAGGGTTAGTTTTTGTATACTGTACAAGCCTATAAAACGGGAAGTGGGTGATGATGTAATTAATACAGGTTTTACTTTACTTAATGTCAGTAATATCCTCATTTCATTGACTTTCATGTACTACTTTAAGAAGCTTCGCAGTTCATGCAATTCTCGTGAAACATTCTCTGAGAACTTTAAACAATGTATAAATAAATAAGCTAAAACAAATAAACAAACAAAACGAGAGTGCAATGTTACAGAAAAAAATTGACGTGAATGCCTCAATGGATATGAGAGAGAAAGAGAAAGAGAAAGAGAAAGAGAAAGAGAAAGAGAAAGAGAAAGAGAAAGAGAAAGAGAAAGAGAAAGAGAAAGAGAAAGAGAAAGAGAAAGAGAAAGAGAAAGAGAAAGAGAAAGAGAAAGAGAAAGAGAAAGAGAAAGAGAAAGAGAGAGAGAGAGAGAGAGATCGTAGAAGACCCAAAAAAATCAGATCCTTATCACTCAAGTTATGATCTGCAAAATGATTTTCAAAGGGCACATGACCTTTGACCTGTTGAACCAAAAATTGAATTGCTTCATCTTTGTATCACAATGCATACCAAGTTTGGTTGATATCCCTTCAGTGGTTCACAAGTTATTGTGGTAACAGATTTTCAATCAAAAGGTCACATGACCAAAGACAGACCTTTGACCTTTCGAACCAAAAATCGAAGCAGTTCAATCATAAAAAGTGGTATGTATAATCCATACACGATCAATTATTACTTTGCAATAAAATAAAACTACTAAGAACAGTTTTTATTGGAAGAACACAAAAGCACAACCAACTGGAGGTTGTTTTTATTTTTAACCACAAAGGGATGAGAAGGCTCAGAAAGGTGAATGTTTCAGGAAAATATATGAAGGATTATCTTTTGTTTAAACAAACGACTTTGGACCTTTACTCCTTTTGCTGGAAAAACAAATAAATAAACAGATATCAAATTGGTTCTGCTTTTGAGTTTCCATGTAACAGCTGACGATTAAGAAGCAACATCTATCGATACCTTACATGGTACTCCAGGATTAATAAAATGATCACCTCGGTGGCATCCTTGACACCACATTGCCTCACAAACTCGCACACGTGCTGACGGCTAAGATGCCCTTCGCTCACACCAGCTCCCGCAGTAACCGTGAACCCATTGTCCTCGAGCAACTGCAAGTGAACAAAAATCAAAATTCAGCTCTTTAGAAGGACAGGTTTACACTCAACCAGAGTACACGCTGCATTCCACAGGAGCACAATATGATCTCTCGGAAAACCTCTCATTCATCAACACAGCCATCACAACTAGAAAGCATCTGAAAATGCAAAGCCCTTTGTACTCAAACCAAACTTGATGAAAATATAAATTTCATTAATTAGTGTTCTCCGTATTCACATAACAAAGGGTTGTTGAACATTTCATGACAAAATCTAAAATGGTAAAAACGTTATAGAATGAACAGACATACTGCGGCTAAAATGGTAAATGGTAAATAAAGAGAAACACGGACGAGATTTAAAAATAAATAAATAAATAACCTGTCTCATGCTAAAGCGTGGCGGATAGGCTGATAAAACCTATTTGCATTTACTGTGCCTTTGCCCTTTGACATTTTGACTCAATTTCATATTTTTCTCATAATAAAGATTTGTTGAAAATTTGATGACTTAAGCTCAAACAAAAAGGAAAAGGTTATACAGACAGAGGGGCACACACGCGCACACACACACACACACACACACACACACACACACACACACACACACACACACACACACACACACACACACACACACACACACGCACACACACACGCACACGCAGGGGCTTTGTTCCACCTTCTGAAACCCACATATAGAGATAACAACCAATCACACACCAACACCAACACGATTGCAAAACCCCATCTCCCACCTGCACAAAAGGGCTAATAAGTGAAAGAAAAGTTGTCCTTTACAATCTTCATCAAGAACAAAGAAAAAAAAACAACAACCTAGTTCTTACCAAGAACAAATCCCTGAAACTTGCGCACAGTGAGTGGAATGTAAGTAAATGAACACCATTTTTAAAGGTTGTTATTTGTAAAGGTCATGTAGTACCTGTAAATGTTTGTAGAGATATTCGATAAATGATCCATGGCCCAAAATCGCAAAGTCATGACCCTTGAAGTGTTCAGTCAGTCTCTTTTCAATCTTAACCAAGACTTCCAGAGTCACAGAAGAGCTTATGCGCTGCAGCTCTTCCATAAACTTTTGTTGCAATGTATCTGAGAATGCACGTTGAAGAAAAAATAAAGGAATAGAAACGAGGTATTCCTTTTCTTTCTTTCTTTTATTTATGCACACATCAACAATCATGGAGGAGCAGAATAAAAGAGGGGTAAAGGATCGAAATAGACAAATTGCTGTAACAGGGAAACAGTAAAAAGAAAGAATAACCAGATGCGTCATAGCAAAATGAGGAATTGTGGGTGAAGGGTGGTGGCACAGCAGGTGTGGTAAAGGACAGAGTTTAAAAAATATAAAAAAATTGAAAATAAAAAAGAGAGACCAAGATGTGGCAGTGAACAGCAGACATAACACCCTGGCAGGAAAAATTCAAGACAACAAACTCAGAAAAACTACTTTGCAAATCAAGAGACTCACAGGGGTCAATAACTGGAGGTCACTGTTAGGCTAGGACTTGGGGGAGGAAAACAAGGACACACGGTTTGCCATTTAATCCATGCTACCTTGAGGGGGGGGGGAGACATTTTATGACATCAGATGAAAGTCTTGGACACCAATATAAGCTGAAGAAGACAAATGAAAAACTTGGGCAGGTAGATTAGCAGGTCCAAATTTTCTCAAGATTGGCAGAGAGGGTTAGTCATACAGACTGCCTGATGAAATGAAGTGGAACTATCCTGTATATAGTGGAGTCATCTGAGAATTTATTTTCCAGTAATAGACAGGTCATTGATGCAACTCATATATCAATAACAGGATTGGTCCCAGAATGCTACCTTGAGGGGAAAACAGCAACATTTGGCCATTTCTGAAAAGACAGAGGTACAGCAGTCAACCTTAGCATGAGCAATGTCCATCATTGAACCCGTCTTTCAAGAGTATGGAAATCAGTTGTGAACATGTTCCAGAGAAAGACTTGACCAATTGCGAGCGGGTAGGTTTTTGTGGATGGTGAGAGAACTGTGATTTGAAACCTCATGTGGGCCTGATGTTGCATGATACAAGGTCTGAGGGCAAAAACACAATGGTTGCATGCTCCATGGAGAGAGATTTCATTCAGGTTAAAGTCAGTGCAGCTGCCTTTCCAGAAGGAAAAGGTAAGTTGCTTTCTCATAATTACTTCACAGCAGTCATTTTATCCGTGATAAAATGTTGGCCAGAATAGCTGTAGGCATGAACATATGAACTAATCATATGCTTGTGAAAGTCAACATCTCTCTCGCTATTCTCAGACAGTTGCTTCAACGCCAACGAGTCTGGCATTTCACTCAAGCAGATTGGCAGGGACTGCAAAGCAGCCATCTCTCTTCGGAATGGTCTCCTGCCATATCCACTACCCCTGATGTTAACTCAGCAGGGGAATTCTTCCACAGAAACTTGCCCTCTCTCCCATGCATAGACTAATCCCATCTAGTCTTCAATTATCCTACCCTTTTCCACCCATGGAACACTGAATCATGTGGTGAGGCAGTTGCTCTGAAACAATTTGCCTTCTCTTCCTGGAAGGCAAATCTGACTGAAGGCAATCTCAGTGCATTCCAAAAAGTCTGCAACAAGTGCCATAATTTCATTCTTTGGTGTTTGACCTTTTGAACCCACCCCAGGGGGCAGAGCCAAAAATGAAACTGCTCTTGCTTCTTTGTGCCACATGGTGATCATAACTAAATAAGGGTAGGGTCAAAAGGACAAATACCAAAAAAAAACTGCAATTATGGGCACATTTTAAAACATTACTGAATGAAACTTTGTAAATGCAATCAACATTGGGCTTTTTGTTTGACGCATGAAATATCTTCTTCTTCTTTCGGCTGCTCCTGTGAGGGGTCGCCACAGCGGATCATCCGTATGATCCGCATAGTGATTTGGCACACGTTTTACGCCGGATGCCCTTCCTGACGCAACACTGGTCGCCTCTTACGACACAGGGATATGGTACACCTATTTTAACCGGGGTATACACCGGCCCAGTACACTGGTACTCATTTCGCCAACCTCAGAAGGATGACAGGCTGAGTCAACCCCCTGGTGTATTAATTCAGTGGCCCAACGAGGCTTGAACTCAGGACCTTTTGGATCCCAAGCCGCTGCCCTAACCACTGCGCCAACACACCAGGCTAAGACACATGAAATTTGTAAAAAAAAAAAAAAAATTAATTGGATTTGACCCCGGTTTATGACCCAGGGTCACAGGGGTCAAAACAAGCAAATAAATTTCAACTCAAAATTTGATATTGGGTCAATCCTGGTGGAACCTTCTGCCATCTTTCAACTTTGCTGAAGGTGGGAAGCGTAGGGATTTGCATTGGCATGCCATCAACTTTGCTCTAGTTCTTTTACTCTTTTTTTTTTTTTAAAAACATGGGGATAGTAATAATAATAATAATAATAATAATAATAATGCAGCTTCCCTTAAAATCTTCAACATAGGAGGCAGAGCTGTTAGGGTTAGGGTTAGGGTTAGGTTGCACTAGTGTTGCAGCCTATGGGTGTTTGTCCATGCTCTACCCTTTTTAAATGCTGACCATTGAGCAAGCCGTCTGACTGCCCTTGACATTTTAAGTAAAAATTTTAACTCCAGGAACTAATAACCTTGCAAAGTCGGCAATGTGCAAAACACAGCTCTACCTTCAGAGGGAGGCGGAGCCTTCTGCTGCCTCCCTGTATTTTGAGGGGTCAGGTCCTGTTTCGCCACAAGGTCCTGTGGAGTCTCCAGAGAACCACAGCAAATGGACAGTTGGAAGAGCTTGCTGGCCAATTCGTTCGAGTACACGACATTTAAGAAAGCTTGAATGGACTGTTTTAAAATAGAAGAAAAAGAGATTGAAGCATGAAACTAGGGTAGCCAGCACAAACAAAAGTATTTCCACCAAAAAGTATTTAAATGTTATTTTCCCCACTTCCTTCGGTTCATTGTACCTTCTGAGTTCTCCTTCCAAAGATGTCAATCGAATTATCAAATACTTGTCGCACAACTTCAGCAGCTGTCGAGCTCATGTAACGCCCACGGAGCAAATCTTCCCAATTGTTGGAAGTGGTAAAAGTCATTAAGCAATTTCTTTTCAGCTTCAGCATCCTGTTTTCAACGTCTTCCTTCATTTCTCTCTCCAAAATAAAATGAGCCGATTCCTTTGCTTCAGCTTCTCCTCGAGCAACCTTTGCCACAACCTGTAGACAATAAATGCTTCATTGTGGCATCAGTGGCACAAGGTGGCAATATGGCAAAATAACCATGGTAGGTGATATGTCAGCAATGTGTGATCATAAATGAATTATTTATTTTTGTTCATTATTTATTATCCACAAACAGAAGGTAGATATTCTGCATATTACTTTGTCAACACCTGTGCAATTTAACTGTGTTGCATTATATATTTGCTATATATTCCCTCTGCATAGGAAACCGTCTAGGATTAAACTTTTTCGAGCTGCCGAATTCAAGGGTTGCTTCCTGGTTGGCGAACATGACTTCCATGCATACAAACAGATATTGGTTGACCACAATATTCAAGCTGTCCTCTAAAGTCAAGCCTTCCATCAGTACCATCAGAGCCCTTGGGGCCAGTGCATCTGATCTATGTTGATGAAACCCCCAAAAAATGCATACATGGATAATGCCTCCCTGAGTGAGCTGATGCAAAAAAGAGAGGATGTCAAGTCCTCATTGCGTGTCATGTTGCAGACAACTCGGCGGTATGGATATGCTCTGTGCTGATCATCGCCAAGTATCCGGAAACTTGTGCACACATGAAGTCTACCCCGGGTGAGGGGGCGCAAAAATTGATAACATTCGGCAATCGTTAATGTAATGATGCAGATCACCTTGCAAGGGGAAGCAAGAGCAGGGTCTGTTATGCCAGCCTGCTATTCCTTCCTTCTTCATGTGCAACACAAGGCTGCGAATAGCATCATTGGCTGGGGGTGCGGCTGTGTCGCTGATGCAATGCCCTTGTTACCAGAACACTGGTAATCATTTTGTTGACCTCAGAAGGATGACAGGCTTCGTCAACCCTCCCTGGTGTTAATTCAACAGCCCGATAGAGGCTTGAACTGAAGATCCTAGGATCTCAAGCCAGCCACCTAACTGTTAAGCCAACACCAGGTTTACGTCAGCCTGCAAACAAGTTGGATAACTAATGGTATTTACTGAGCACATGATACAGCTCATGAGTGCTATATGCTGCAGTGGTTCCTGCCCATGACGTACTATATTACTTTGTAACCAAAAGCGATATGAAAATACTATTTGCCACAATTTGAATCCAATAATTTTCCAAAAACGATAACATAGTATACGATTTAATGCATCAGCTCTATTAAATAGTCTTCTTTTGAACTCCCTTGTACCCTTTTTTCCATCAGGATTATGTTTTTAACTCCTGCAGCAGCTCCTTGTTTTTCTGCTTTACTGTGAAACCAAAGCAAGTATTGTGGCACAGTTAATGAAGCAGAAATTCCTCACATCTCATCTATGGAACCACCTTCCAGGATCAGTTCATTCCCACTCTTCCATCCAAGGGCTCAACCAAGCAGTGTACCACCACTCCGTATCATCCCTCACCTTGACGCATGATCTTTATGATTCTCGTTAATCCTTCCCAACCCTCTTACTTGTTGATTTCAGCATTCACACTCTCACACTCTGTCCCTTTTCTTGCTGATTGTGCCCAATTGTTGCCCAGCTACCCCACCATCAATTCAACCTTGCTTAGAGAGGAAAAATCCCCGTAAGCCTCAGTTAATGTATGGTCGGGCTACCTATGAGGGTGCGTGGGAGGGGGGGTGAGGTGGTGGGCAATTGCCGAAAATGCAGAAGGGGATGATTGGAGGTTCGGTTTTTCCATGGTGCACTGTGGTAAAACCTACAACATGCATTGCTAAACTATAAAATAAATTTTATATTTCTGAATAAACCAAACAAAAGTCTCATACAATGTTATTCCCTGTAGCATGACTAGGAATGGGAGGATGGATCACATCCAGTGTGACTACTCCTTGGCTTTTTTCACAAGATCTTCGCTATTCGTTGTTCACCTTGGCGTCTTGGTTTTCTATAGGTTTTCTTGGCGTATAGGTTTTCCATTATCATCGCTTTTCCAAAACCTTGTGAATTCTTGGCTTTTTTCATTGGCTCACCTTGGCATTTATGAAAATGAGGAGTGGTCACACTGATCACATCTATTGAGCATCACACAAGTGTTGAGAAAGGCATTTAGAAGTGATTTGCTGCATTTTCATCAATTATGTCATGACATTCGGCCCCATCATGACCTCTGGGATCGCAACCTAGAATTGAAGCACCCCAGGCAGAGGCCATAATTTTCAAACCCAAATCCATAATGAAACTGTGGACCAGGTGTCATATGTCAGGTGAATATGAATAGGCCAAGATATTTAATTTGTCTAATGTTCATCCATATGTGTTGAGGGATAAGCATAACTATATGTAGTTTTCCATTACTGTATATTATCTTGCCCCACATTGAGGTGCAGTGCAACATGCCAAGCCATGAGTGAACCCTGACTCCATGTGACCTGTGGGAAGCGCAATCAAGTGGGGTTTTCCAATACATAATCTCACCCCATAATCGGTGCATCATGCCACGTAAGCAGCTGCAATTGGACTACGACTCCAAAAAGTCGTGGTCCAAAACCAGCTGCCACGGAACAAACTGCAAACCTGTTGCAAATGGACCACAACCCAAAAGGAGGAACGGAGCTCTGACAAACCATCTCGGTGAGTCAAACACAGTCGGGCAGCGAGTCAAGAACAGGAGTATTGGAGAGTCCAGTTCACTTCAGAGAGTGTATTCAAGTCGAGAGAGAAGTGAATGTGTGTACCGAGCAGTCTGGAGAGAGAGAGATAGAGAGATAGAGAGATAGAGAGATAGAGAGATAGAGAGATAGAGAGATAGAGAGATAGAGAGATAGAGAGATAGAGAGAGAGAGAGATAGAGAGATAGAGAGATAGAGAGATAGAGAGATAGAGAGATAGAGAGATAGAGAGATAGAGAGATAGAGAGATAGAGAGATAGAGAGATAGAGAGATAGAGAGATAGAGAGATAGAGAGATAGAGAGATAGAGAGATAGAGAGATAGAGAGATAGAGAGATAGAGAGATAGAGAGATAGAGAGATAGAGAGAGAGAGAGATAGAGAGATCACGGGGTGAGAGAGATAGAGATAGATAGATAGATAGATAGATAGATAGATAGATAGAGAGAGAGAGAGAGAGAGAGAGAGAGAGAGAGAGAGAGAGAGAGAGAGAGAGAGAGAGAGAGAGAGAGAGAGAGAGAGAGAGAGAGAGAGAGAGAGAGAGAGAGAGAGAGATAGGAAACATCTGTGACTTCCATGGCCAGGCAGGTCAGCAGGATGAGAGGAAGCATCTTGATGTGGAGATTAAGGCTCAGTGAGTCATCGAGATCAACATGAGCTAATAGCAAAACTGCATCCTAGGGGAAGCAGCAGCTCGTCTTTTGTTTTGAATTTGTCCTTTTATGTTCCCCCTCTAGTTGGCACCGAGACCATGATCTAAGCGAAAAAATATATATATATATATATATATATATATATATATATATATATATATATATATATATATATATATATATATATATATATATATATATATATGGCATGCACATCAATGATCAGGATTGATTTCTTGTTTGCTGGTGCTGATTGCTATCAAAGTCCAGGTTGTGGAACAGTTTTAATGGAGGTTCAATTCCTTAGACTCCTGCAAAGGTGGTTTTAGATGGGTTCTGTGGAAAAAGCAACCAGTTGCAGTGCCATCCGTTCAGCCTTTCACTCACCGTGGTTGCATTGCTTCTGGGTGAGCCAGCCGTCCCTGGGATAGCCAAGTGGATCTTACGGATGATCGGCAATTAGCGAGAGGTGCGACACAAAGAATGCTTCCATCTCACCACAGGTAAGATAGACAGCCTCTTGGCAGTCAGCCACCGCTTATCTGGCACATTAGCCAAGTCTGGCACAGCCTCTTGGTCTTATCTACAACTCTCCAACTCCAATCAACTGGCAATACTTCCTTCGTTCAGGTTCAAACAGATTGTTATAAAATTCAATTATTCAACCAACGCCATCCACTTTCCGGGTCCTATTTTCCCCTCAGATGATGCAATAACAATAATTTGAAAAAAGACTCACAGATATTCCCAAGGCAATACTTGTAATCCGAACACCAAGGCTGTATGGGTCTTCTGCTCTGTACTTCTCCATCAAATACTTCATGAAGTCCGAGAGGTCAACTCTTTCTCGTCGGGGTCTGATATATGCCCAGAGACACTAGGAATAGAGAAAATGTCTTTAAACGATGCACTAAAAATATGACAATGTGAATGTCATATAAAATACACCTTTCAACTTTTGTAACTATTTATTGGGCTCCTTTTGAGGCCTGTATGGCAATATACATATGTCAAAACAGAGGTGATAATTCAATCAACCAAAAGTTGTTTGACATAATGTAAAAGAATAATGACAATTGCAAATTGGGGAAATCAGATTCCTGTTAAACAAGAAACGAAAGCACAACACATGTCCTGCATTTGCAAGTGCATAGTTACGAGTCAAAAAGGTGTATTCAAACATGGGAACTTCACATTCGTAATTATAGCATGGAAGTTAAAAAGTTATCTTTCATTTATAATCAAGGGATCAACTGTCCCTGAAACGTTCTGTTCAAATGAATAATTCCCTCAGTACAATGAGGATTTTATGGTGGGCAGGCAGGGGAAGGGGGAGGGCACAAGTATCTCATGATTTTCTGCTGGACTCGGTTATGAAAAATCTCAAGTCACCTCTCAGGCTCAGATTTTTAAACTGTGCACCTTGTGTTTATTAAATACCTCATGTCAACTGTGTGAACAAACTAAATAGCATTTTCATCCCCATCCATGATCCTGAAGCACCCCTCTTCTATAGAGGTAAAAAATATATGACATGGGATGTGAATGTGTTTATAATCATTAAAGCTTGTGATCGTTTAGTTTTTGAAATTTGAGTTATATTTTTCTTTAATATACACATAAGCAGAGCCATTTGGAAACAACATAAGATGAATACACAGTAATAAAGGAGAAAATGCTGTAATTTTTGGCCAGTGACTGTACAATGTAGCTGTTTCACACTTGTCAACTTCTCATTATTTTTTAACATTCCCAATTATTCCCACCTTCTGGTGGGGTCAGGTGGGAGAGAACGATTCTGGCCCAAGTCTTTATGGAACCGGCTATCCAGTCCTGACATTTGACTGGCAGGAATTTGAAATTTGTTCGGTGTACCGGTGATAACTCGCCCACGAGTCACGAAAAGACACCGTGAGGGTCTAACACCCACAAACAACCAGTGCTGGCAGGTGGGTGCTCCAGCTTAATGTCCTTCTGATGGATAGCACGCTTATCAATACAACACTCCGGATTATGGAACACCAGGGTTCATACATAATGCATCAGTGGGTCCAGGTTCGAAGAGTCCCAGTACAAGGAATTTTTGATAAAAGCACGAAACATTTGTTCATTATAATTAGACTATTGGCCATAGCAGATCCATTGCATTTTGCTTAAAGGCTAAGCGCATGTATGTGGTTACCACTCTGTTTCAAAAATGTCAAAAAATGAAGTTTGTTCCATTGCCTTCTCACTACATTTTCCTGAAAGTGCAAGTCTAACTGAGTTCAGAACAAAAAAAACCGTATCGCTTAATTACATATATATACCGAAATATGATACTTTGAAGAAGGGGTACCTATTCTGAAGGTTTTGCGAGTTTTCAATGAAATTACCGAATTTTGACATTTTTTTTTCATAAAATTTTCAAACCGGAGGTTTTCAACGCAAGCTCAGTTCTTAAAACTGTCAATTACCATGTTTTGCATTGAGTTTTCATATCAACATTATACGAGACGGGCAGAGGCTGCTATTCCGATAAGTTGTCTGTCCAGAAACTGGGTCAAAATTGGTCAGAACGGGTCAGGCTATCTTTTAGACCCTAATTGTCTTTGTGGACAATGTTTAGAAGCTTAAATAAACAAAAGTTGGCAAGCTAGTGTGCTACTTTCATGTGATAATAACACACAAAAAATTATACATATAACAATGATAGATATCGATATGTCGCTTCATTTTGGTCCTGTTGCCACAGCAACGGAAAGGAAAATTTGGAACATCAGCTAGTTTCTGAATGTATAATACGTATTAAACTGTTTTGGTGTGTGGAGATTGCATTGTAAGCAGTTTTATTTAATTTTGAGTGCCTACCTGTCCGTAGCCTGACTGCTCGGCGATTTTCTGTTTTGTACACTCTTTTGTTGCACAGCTTTTACAAGTCCAAAGACAAATTTGCCGACGGCCGATTTTACCTGTAAAATACACAGGGAGTTTGTCCCTCCTGGATCTTCAAGTGAAGGTCTATACAATATCCTGTGGATGAACTTCCTATAGGTCCACTTTTTATCAGTCGATGGTTTCTCAGAAGCCGAAAATTAGGTAGATTTTGAAGCTCAGCGATTTATTTTCGGCTTCCATTTTAACCCGGAAGTATGACGTCAAAACCCGGAAGTAACATAATTTATCTGACTTTCCGGCCAGTTTCCGGCGTTCCGATTCCCAAAATAAAAAAATATATTAATTTGTCACTTCTGAAGGTATGAAAATGGACTTTTCATTTTTTTCGGCTTCCCTCAACTGCCTAGTATCATAGTCTCGAGGACTTGGTCACTAGAGACTAGTTAGTCTACCCAAAATGGGTGTGGATATGTCCCTGAATTGGGAGAAAATTACCAAAATAATTTTTCTTTTTTGGCAAAATAAATGAAGGTCATAGTATGTAACTTATTCTAGCAACTAATGTAATAATCAAAATACCAATTTGTGGGATTATTAAGAAATAATACATACCTATTTTTTTATTAGTGCTCTATTCAGTGACTGTCAGATGCTGAAAAGCACCAAAAGAGAGATTCATCGAACAAATTCTTGGACGTAAATTTTCAATTCAATCAATTCTGGGAGTAACAAAAAGCTCTCTAAATTCTCCAAAACTGTTTTAACTGCCTTCTAAATTAATAAAAAAAATTAAATACCTGGAAAAATATTTTAAATTTTTTATAAGAATATTAATTTTTTAATCAAATTCCAAAAAGTGTGACATGCAGTCAGACAAAAATACAAAATTACTCTAAACCAAAGCCATGCATGTTTTCAATATATATTTTTTATACTATTATATCTATATCACTGTGCCCCATTTGTAAATAAATTTTAGTGAAAATAATCTGATGCGCAGAAGAATAAAAGCATTTTTTTTAAAACGTGACGTGCAGTCGGACATTTGGGTTGGAAAGTTCGGTCAAGCCGCTGTAATTAAGTATCCACCCGGATAATCTCAATTTTTTTTTGCATTGATTATTGGTAATAAGTTGAATAATTTAAAACACGTAAATATGAGTTATTGATAAACTAGTCATTTTGTTCGGGGATTTCATAGTCCCAGGCTCTAAAAGGGCAATAAAACAAGAAAAAATAAAAATATGCCAGAATGTGCATATATCATGCGAATCCACCACTGACCGACACAAATGCTGATTTTCTCAGACGGTGGGTCACAACCTTTTGATTAGATGAGAAATTTCATATAGAATGTTTTATATGCTGTATTTTTGCATGGTCTAATTACTAATATATGTCATATTTTAAGGTGAAACAAGAAAAACGGCCAATACTGGGCATGTATATTCAATACAAATCCTGTAGATTCAGTAATATACATCATAGACCCATGAACCAAAATATTTTAAGGTCCTATACACTGTCTGTGCAATGAACCAAATTTCATGACCAGTAGTAGTCTTTGTGACTTTCAAAAATGCCACTCAAGTCAGGGTATGCCCTAAAATAGGGGTGGTAACCACTTACATGTGCTTAGCCTAAAAACAAAATAAAAAAAGTTAAATTTCAATTTTGAAAAGTAACATAAGATGAAAACGAGAGTTTAGAAAATACCTTACTCTGTACAGTCTTGAGGGAAAGAACGTGGGAAGGGTCTTTTAAAAACTCTTACTTTGCGTTTCCGAGTACAATCTATATTTTCGATGAGCCGCAATTTTGTCTGAATCTTGATATTCCCCAACGCTGAGAGATCAAGTGGCAAATTTGATTGGTCGAGATGGCATAATATTGTCGCGGGTTGGGCAGCCAAGGGTTAACCCCCGACCCAAATGACGGGCGGTTAACACCGCCAACCCCCGGATGGCCGAACTTCTTACTGCAGACTTACTGCCGAAACTCAAGAGATTAATGCACGTGCGGCAAAAGGGACAGGATGGAGGGACGGAGGCATGGGGAACACAGCACAAGGGGGGTTTATACTTGAACCCCACGACAAATACACGGATACAGTTACTTAAAATGAACACATTTAATGAAAAGACAAATATCAACAAAGGTCAATAAGCAAAAGGTAATGATAATAACGTGAAGTAAATGAAAGCAAGTCGAGGCGCCTCTGCACACGGACTTGAGTACAGACAAAGGGAAACGAAATAAGAACACTCTTTCTTTATTCTTGTACTCCCAACAGAGCTGCAAAATTCTCTCAAAAAAATTTCCCCCTCACCTTTCTCCCACCTTTCATCCCCCTCACTCATCCTTCTCAAAGTTTCCCCCCCTCTCATCCACCAAGCTGCCTCCCTCCACTGCCCTCTCACCTCCATCTCTTCACTCCACCTCCTCAAATCCTCAACTGCCTTCTTCCTTGTATCTTGTCCCCCCTCTCCCCCAGCACCACAGAGCCTTTTCTCCTCCTCATTCAGCCCCCTCCCCTCGCTATTCTGCAATAACCCACACTTTCAACAACCCTCCTTACCTCCCCCCCTCGTCCCTTGTCCTACCCTCCCCCTCCCCCTCCACCTCCTGCACCCAAAGCCTCCTCCCCTACCTCTTCATTAAAAGTGTGGACCTCAAATATCCGGGGCCTTCGCTCAAACCTTTCAGATCTTTCCATACAGGTTGCCACTGACAAACCAGACATTATCTGCCTAACAGAAACTTTCCTCTCCCAAGACGTGTCTGACTACCAAGTATCTCTCCCCGGTTACTGCCTCTTACGGTATGACAGACCTGAGCCTCGTCCTGGTGGAGGTGTTGCTCTCTTCATCAAAGACTCTATTCCTCACTCTCCATGCACTGCTCTCACTCCCCCACACCCCCAGGAATACCTCTGGCTTCGGCTTCCCCTCCACTCCCACCTAATGTTTATATGTGTACTGTACCATCCACCGAACAGTGATGACTCCATCTACACCTCACTATCCGAAAACATGGACCATCTTCTATCTTCTCATCCAAACTCTCTCTTCCTCTTATGTGGTGACTTCAATTGTCATCACGCCAGTTGGCTAGGTGTGGGTACCTCTCTCACCTGCCAAGGCACCTCAGCAAAAGCTTTCTGTGACTCATTGGGACTGACTCAATCGGTCAACTTCCTGACCCGGATCTCAACCAACGGTACTCCATCTCTTCTGGATCTGATTTTGACAAATTTCCCTGACAATATCTGCTGCTCTTCCTTCGCTCCAATTGGTTCTTCTGACCACGTCCTTGTCAAAGTGGACATCTCTCTGGCTGTTATCAGAGAACCACCTCACCGCCGTCGAGTCTGGCATTTCACTCAAGCCGACTGGTAGGGTCAAAGAGCAGCCATCAAACTTACAGACTGGTCTCCTATCACTACTTTCTCAAACATCAACTCATCCTGGGAATTCTTTCAAAGAAACTTGCTCTCCCTCATGCACAGATTTATCCCCTCTTGTGTTCAGTTGTCCTACCCATCCTCCCGCCCTTGGTTTACTGAAGCTTGTGGCGAGGCAGTTGTCCTGAAACAACTTGCCTTTGCCTCATGGAAAGCAAACCCAACTGAGGGCAATCTCAGTTCCTTCCACAAAGCTCGGAACAAGTGTGTATCTACCCTCAGGAGAGCCAGAAAACAACATCTTTCTCATCTCAAGTTTGAACTCTCAAACCTCTCTCCCTCCTCAAAATCCTGGTGGCGTTTAATCAAATCTGTTTCTGGTGTATGTTCCCCCTCCATCCCCTCCTTTACCTCAAATGGCCACACTGCTGATTCCACACGTGATAAAGCTGAATGTCTAAACTCGGTGTTTGCAGCTAAATCTTGTGTCCTAAACCCATCACTATCTCTACCCACTTTACCCAGTCGCACCCAACTGTCCCTGGACTCTGTATCCTTTTCTCCTGACAAGGTGGAGAGCTTGCTTTCAAACCTCGAGTCAGATTCTGCAACCGGTCCAGACGGCATCAGCCCACGTGTCCTCAAAGCCTGCTCTTCTGCTCTTGCTCACCCTCTCTCTGTTATATTCACCCTCTCATTTGCCCAAGGTCATCTGCCATCTGCTTGGAAATCTGCTAACATCACTGCCCTGCATAAAAAAAGGTGCAAAAACAGATCCCGGTAACTACAGACCAATCAGCCTTCTCCCAATCATCAGCAAGGTTATGGAATCAATCATCGCTTCAGACATGAAATCCTTCCTCTTCTCCAATGGCTTGATTTCCAATCATCAATTTGGTATCAGACAAGGTCACTCTACCCTGGATATGCTGCTTCTGCTCTCCCATCAATGGATGGAGGTCCTCAATGCCAGACAGGAAATCCGAGCCGTATCCCTGGACATATCACGTGCTTTTGACACAGTCTGGCACCCTGCACTACTCACCAAACTCTCTTCACATGGTATTCAAGGCCATCTCCACTCATGGATCGCAGACTTCCTCTCCTGTCGCAGTCAACGTGTGGCCCTAAATGGAGTTCTTTCATCCCCTCTTCCTGTGCAGGCTGGAGTTCCTCAAGGTAGCGTTCTGGGCCCTGTTCTTTTTCTGGTTTTCATCAATGATCTCTCGGACTCTCTGGAAAATCCTCTATTTCTCTTTGCCAACAACTCCACCCTCTGCCGTACCATCTGTCATCCCTCAGACCGGCAAGCTGCAGCTTCTTCGCTCACTGCAGATCTGGATAAAATCACAAACTGGTCCATCATCTGGAACATGTCTTTCAATCCGGACAAATCTCACACTCTCACCATGTCTCTCTGAAAGGACCGTTTGGAAACCCCCTTCCCCCCCAATCCACTTTCTCAATAATCCTCTGGAAGAAGTCCTTTCTTTCAAGCATCTGGGTCTCACTATCTGCCAGGACCTTTCCTGGGAAAGCCACATTTCCAACCTCGCCTCAAAAGCCAGTCGCCGACTGGGAATCCTCCGTCGTGCAAAGTCCTTCCTCGGCCCTCTTGAGCTCCTGACCACT